>NC_091821.1:439754147-440080397 GCF_038994185.2 Dermacentor albipictus
CAAGGGCACCGACCCACTTCGTCATCGTTCACGCGGCGGCTCGTCTATTGAGTATCTACCGGTAATATTGTAATAATATGTAAGGAGTCGATCCTTAGGGAACCCTAGTCTTGTTGCGCGCCCTGACCGGCTGACGGTTGCTCGAGCAAGAGAATGAGCAGCTTCAGTGCCAGGGTTGACCGCGTGGGCCGGCACCCAAACTAGTCGAATGGTTCTAGAAAAAGGGGTGGTTGAATTGAAAATTTGATGAGCCACTGTGTTTATCAGGCCTTTCACGTAGTTTCAGATGGCCGTTTTCAAGTCACTGAATATGAGCGTGACAGTGGAGGTAGCGATAACTAGTGCTATGGTACCTCCCTCCGCTTCCAGAGAGGATTGCGTGCGTACCGAGGTATCATCATTGCTACTACGTGCCTCTTTGTCGTCTTATGCTGGTCTAAGTTAACGTTTTGGTGTTGCAACCACGCTATTCTGTTTCACGATTCTTTCTCAGATTTTCTCACAATTATACCAAACACATCAGAATACGACGACGAAACAGTACGTGATGAGTAGCAAATGCTTACGCATCATTTAGATAGCTCCCAAAGAAGGTTCGGCGTCTACGGTAATTGTTTTTAGCTTTTTCTTGTTTGTTTCGTCAGGATACTAGAACTGACAATATTACACCAAACATTGATTGAATTCACTATTTCTTCCATCCAAAACCTCCTTTCGCTTGTTTGCTAGCGTGAATTGTTATTTTTAGTTTAAAGAGTTGAAAATATATACCTTGTTAGACTCTACAAATACATTATATATGTGAGACGCTTGAAATCGGGCTTTTTGAGAACATAGCCAACGTGTCCTCCAGGCAGGGGCCAACTTTTAGACATGTCCTCGGGAGGCTACGCAGGGTCTCTTCACTCCGGCATTTACTACCAAGCAGAGGGACTTGCTTCATAGCAAAGTACAGTATGAATGTATTCGTATTTAAATCAAAGACGACATGAAAAGCAAGCAGAAGCACCAGAGGAAAGTGGCACTATATGACTGTCACTTGAGACGTTGAAAGGGTATAGAGGTGACAATCAAAAATAAAATATCTGATTCTAATTGAAACGACGGGAAGGACGTGAACAGCGTGTACAAAAGAACAGAGAAGGTGGTGCATAAGAGGCAGTACCCCCAGAAACAACTAATTTCGAACTAACCTAAAACACTGTCGACATCAGGTAATCGCAAATTAACAACATATAGATTTAATAAACGAGACGGGCCGAAAGGGTCGCCCCTCGAGGGGGGCCATTCTAGGACTCGGGACTGCCAGAACATAACCGCAGAATCTCAATAAAGTTGTTACCACCATAAACGAGAAGAAAGGGGGTTAACGGAGGCGCCCGATTTTTATTAGTCATATTATAAGAAGCCAAGAAACACTGACACTAAGGACAATATAGGGGAGTTTACTTGTGCCTAATAAATGAAATAAAGAAACTATAAATAAATGGAAATTAAAGTGAATGAAAAAACAACTTGCCGCAGGTGGGAACCGAACCCACGCGAAATGAGAAGGTTGTTTGTTCGGTTCCCACCTGCGGTTCCCCATTACATAATGAAGGTCCCGAATCCGGCAACATTGATGCCTTCAGGTAGCATGTGTGGCCTTATTGACCAGTTGTCTTCACCCAAAAACACCACGTTCTCATGTCGCCTGCGGCAAGAACGACGTTCGACGTCCGCCGCCATGGTGTGTGAGTGGTGGCGCTCACTAACACTCACAAGGTACTGCTAGGACACATACATACCGAAGGAAATGGATGGAGAAACGGCGCCGCGTTAGCTCATTTGGTAGAGCATCGCACGTGAAATGCGAAGGTTGTGGGTTCGGTTCCCACCTGCGACAAGTTGCTTTTTCATCCACTTTTTTCCATTTATTTATCGTTTCTTTATTTCATTTATTAAGCACAAGTAATTTCCCCTATGTTGTTCTTGGTGACAGTGTTTGTTGGCTTCTTACATATAAATGTGCACGACAAGCATGTGGAAGCATTACTAAAAACATATTTCGCTATGTTGTTAAGAGTGAACAACGAAATGCAGTGCACTACTTTCTGCAGATGATGACATGTTGATCACTGGCAAAGAACCTCGACTCCACGATTGATAAATCCTACGACGACGGACAGAAAAAAGAAAGAAGTGTATTGAGCAAAAAACAGGATATCTGCTTTACTTTCACCGCGAAAAAAAGGGCACGAAAGACTAGCTCAGCATGAATTTCTATGCACAGCGCAATTCAGCGTTATGTCAAGGAGTGAAGGGAAACATAAAGATGAGTGGCGGTTGCCTGCTCAGAGAAAAAAAGAACGCCCAATAGAAGCAAAAGTCAGCGCCTTGCTTTCTTTCTTTTCGTGCCTGCTTGTCGTCTCACTGAAGCGAGGAAATCATATAAAACAGTTGGGGTCAGTCTTGCCCCCGACAACCTTCGGTCAGCAGTGCGGCAGTCACAGCCGGTCATGGGCATTGCGATCACTTGTCTGTCAATGTCCCTTTTCGCCCGGTCGGCGGAGCCCGGAACAAGCAACTCTCTGTTTGCCTTTTTTTCCCCATGTCTGGGTACGTGAACAGGAATCTTGCGGGTACTTCCGGAAGGCCAGGAGATCGCCATCGGTGTTAGTTATGGCCACCTTGCTCTTTCGGTTCTTCCTGTTTTTATGTCATTTTCGTTCTGCCGCCAAAGTGGTGGCCCCGGGGTGGAAAAGAGCACAGCATGCTTCAGCGCACATCTGAGGGATTCCTGCCTCTCCGCAGGCAGGACTGAGAGGCGTAAGTGTGCAGAACCGAAAGGAGCGGCCGACACCGGCGCGCCTGTCTGGATGGATGGCGCAGACACGTCGCTGGACCGACAAACAAAGCAAAACAAAAAACGAAGCCACATAGGCACGTGCGAGTTAAGTGCTGTGTTGCGGCAGGCTGCTCTTGCTCATTCTTGGTTAGAGATGCTGCCTGGAAGTGACCCGTCGTTGCCAAGCCGGCCGTGGTGGCTAAGCGGCTATGGTTTTGCGCTGCTAAGCACGAGATTGCGGGATCACATCGCGGCCGCCGCGGCCGCATTTCGATGGGGCCGAAATGCGAAAACGCCCATGTCCCGCGCATCGGGTGGCACGTTAAGGATCCCCTGGGGGGGGGGGGGGGGGGCGGAATTAATTCGGGGCCCCTCAATTCGGCGTGCTTCATAATGAAATCATGGTTTTGGCACGTAAAACCCCAGAAATCAATCACCGTCGGGGCCGTCGGCGGAGATTTACTGATGCACAAAACAAGATCCTCTGCTGAGAATGGCGACTCCCTTTTGTAAAGGGAATATAAAGTGTTAAACATAAGTTCTAAACAGTCTATCTAATAAAATCCCATGGCTCTCGGCAGTTTCACGTGAAGTTGAAGGATCAATGTCACTGAAACCAACGTTTTCATAAAAGAACTTGCCTCCGGCAGATGCAAAACTATATATACGTACGTGAACTCCCACACACTTAATGGGGAAGAGAATAAGATGATTTCCTATCGAGTGAACGTGCATGTAAGGGTACTGATTTCAGTTTTTCCTCAGAAGTGGGGGTGACAACAATGGTAAAGGAGTGTAAGAAGTAGTCGTGGATCTGGTAAGCTTAGTTATACCAGAAAGAGGGAACTAAGAAAATATGTGTTTCTGACAGTTGATGAGCGAGTAATAATAAAATGAATACGAAGAACAATAAATGCACTGGTAATAAGTTGTTCCCAGACATGGTCGGTTAAAAAAAAAGGATGGTATGGGTAGATAAAAGCAAGAAGTACGCTCACGCAATCGTGTTAAAAATTCGGGGAAAACGAAAACAGATTGAGCAAATAAAAAATAATGATATAGTGTATATTAAATTTTGCGGTTTGGTGTACAAAACCACGATGTGTTTATGAGGCACGCTTTAGTGACAGACTCTGAATTTACTTTGGCTACCTGGAGTATCTATTGTGCACTCAGTGTATGTTACGTGAGTGTCACTCTATTACCCCCCCCCCCCTCCCCTACCCTGAAATGCTGCCAGCGAGACCCCCCCACCCCCAAGCTTTGGGCTTAGGAGCTCAGTGCTAAAGCAAAGCACCATAACCACGGGGCGAAAAAAAAATGATGAGAAAGCAACAAGAAATTGAGTATAACAATAAGTTAAAAACAGCTTGTGCAGTATCAGATTAAAAATCAAAGCAAGGATAAAGTCAGCTTTGTGCAAAGCTATTGTGATACCGCGAAAGATGAGGAACTGCTGTTGATTTTTGCGCTGTATTAAAACAGATGGATTCAGTAGCTGCGTTATATAATGGTTCGTTGCAGTGTATCCAACTTCCGTATGAGATATGCGTATCCGAGTTGTCTGCCTCTAGGAGTATGAGAGTGTTCTTATTGTATATAAAAGCAAAGTTCTTCGCTTTACTTTCACGGTGAATATCTCTACGCAACTGGCTCTTTCTGAATTCGACATAGGTCAAGATACATTATAATCTGTCTAGCAACAACTTGTAGTTTTATATGCGTGCCCTAAAGTAATTAGCTCAAAATTTGATTAGTTTATCGATGCCAATATTTCAATAAGACATTTTTTTATTTCTCGCAGAAGTAATGGCTCTCTCGTCGAGTAATTTTGATCACGGGTTAAAATTGCACTACTTGCCACAGGCAACTCTAAAAATTTGGTGCAGCTAGAAAAAAATACACCCAATATAGACATTCCAGGAACAAATAAATAAAATAGATATGTCTCGATGCTGCCACTCTTTCCCTTTTTTAATACTGATTCAGCAACAAATTTGAGATATCGCGATAGCCGGCTCTAACATAGCCCACTTTCCATGTTTCTATATCGAACTCAATAAAAAAAAATAAAGAAATGGAGGCAGCCTACACCCACGGCGAAACTTGACGTCACACCTCGCCTTCACTTTTCTGCAGCACAGCGCCGTCATTGCTGACCTTCTCGTTGCATCCGACTTCAACCATTACAAAGCCATTGACCTAGTGTTGCAGAGCATAAACATTTTACTGGCGCCACGTGCTCATGCATTTGCCTAGTTTTCCGTTTGTTGGCTCCCTTGTTCTTGGCCAATACGGTTTTTACACTTGATCAGGTTGTTCGAGTCCGGCGGCTTTTTCGTTCACGTCCCTATAGCGGGCCGCATATTGCACTTGATTCACCTAAAGAAATAAAAGTTCAAACAATGGTTCTGTGGAGACGACATACTAAAGAAGCAAAGATCTCAATTCGAGTGGGTTCATAGGCCCTCTGAAGTACAGAAGCGCAAAGTAAGCTCCCACGTGTCTCTAGTCCCACAACCACTATTATAGGCGCATACATGTATACAGCGTCTAGGTGCAGCCAGGCCCCTCCTCTGGGAACTCAATCTCTCGAGGCTCGCAATAGCTGCATTAGACGACGAACCGCGGCAGCGCAGCTGTACGTGACGAAGATACGGAACTGCAGCGCATGTCGTGAGTCGTCACAGTATAAGAACCGCAGTGATTCTGCCATCGGTGAATGAACAGGGGTAGTAGAGAGTGAGTGGTACGGCTCTTGAGGTAGCACTACCATACGTACCGAACAAGGGCGTAGCCAGGGGGGGGGGGGGGGGGGGCTTATGGAGCTCAGCTCCCCTTCGCCTTTTTTATTCAAAAGGCTAGCGCAATATAACAGAGACAAAGACAGAGAAGACGACAGGACGAGCGCTAAACATCAACTGAGGTTTTTACTGCGAGCGAAGGTACATATTTACATTTCGTTGGTGCATGCGCACGCAGGATTAAAACAGTACAAGCACATTCTAATCAAAATGTGGCAGATTTTTCTTTCACTACATTTTCTTTCTTTTTTTTAGACAAGGCAAGTGAAGCCGTGCTGACACAGTTATCACCTTCCATGTCAATGTGATATGCCTCACAAATCTCGCGCCCCCACCTTGTGCCTCTCCTACCAAGCACACACGTGGTATAAACGCAGGCACGCACCCGCATCGCTTATAGTGCATGACCAAATGGCCGCCGCCCGCTAATGAATCTACCAGCGTTCGTCTTTCAATAATGATGACACACCAACTAGCCCAGCTTTCTGCCTTGACCCCTTCCCCTGTTTCGTGCTGTCATGTGCCCCGACCAAAACAACCCCCGATGCCGGAAATCATGCTGAATTTTCTCTAGAATGTCCTTTTAAATGCTCAAAAATACATTTCAGCGTGAACACCGCGAAATCGGGCTGGATATCGCGGCAACGCCCATGCACCGGGAGTCACATATCGTAAAGCAAGCATACCGAGCACAGTTTCAAGGGCGTTTTGATGGCGGGCGGGCTCATCGCGGTGACTCGCGGGGGCCACGGAATCTCTGGAGCGCACGGATTTCTATTCTGAGACATTAGGGGTATAAAGTTCTCATATACTTCTTGATGCGAAAGGTGCATTGACCTTTTCAAAGCCGTGCTTCAGATTTTCAATTCCGGAAGTTTGCGTGTATAATGTTGTCTTAACCATTTGACGCCAAATGTGCACCGACTTTTCTAAAGTCGTACATCGGACCATACAAGGAGACAAGCCAAATCAACACACTTTCAAACAAGCTGACAAACCTCGCAGCGATATCCGATGAGCAGAAGCGTTGTGGTGGTTCATTTGTGCCGTCACGCCACAGAAAATAATATCAACATTCTTTTGCACCAACGCCAACGCATTCATGTTGAAACGCTAAAACCTGCAAAGGTAGCTACATTCCTATTTATTTTTATACTTTGACTTTTACACGCGAGGACACATTGAGCCTATTGAATTTTCGTTTTTTGTTCTCACTACCCGTGGTCTACTGGAACCAGCCAGAGCGCATGCGTTTTCCTCGTGGTGCCCCGGCCACCGCGCGGCGCACTTCGATGCGCGTTCGTTTTTCTCTGGCCCAGTGGATTTTCGTCTGGTAGACTTTTGGACGCTTTCTAGATAGCACACAAGAACAAAGAAACAATGCATTGTCGGTGGCCGCCATCGCTGCGACTACTTGACGGATTGCAACGCGTTCGCTTGAGCGCAACCTCTCCGGAAAATGTTGTCTCACCGGTGTGAGATATTGAGCAGTATGCGTATGGTTCTCTCTGCAGCCAGCGTCTCACGTTTTCTTCGTTGTTCCTTCGGTAGCCACATTAGGTGCCCAAAGTAGGCATTCCATTGTGGCCAACATGCTTTCCTCGCGTTTTTCTTTTCATTTCCGTGCCTCCGCCCCACACACACAAAAAAAGACATTGTTGCAGCGCAGCAAATTCTCGCATCGTGAAAGTTCGATTTTGTTAATTACTTTGCGGAAAGCAATGGGCCACGGGACGCTTCAGCTGCCGGATACTCTTTTTGTATTATTGCGATAGAAGTTATACGGACACTCCAGGCGTATTCTTGCCGTCGCCGTCTCCCTGATGTTCCGTATAACATCCAAGGGCGATAACATCGTGATTGCGCACCGCATGCTGTATGTGTGAGTGAAAGCGTACGGGGTGGGGGGAGGGGATGCGTAAGCATGGGTGAGCCGACGATGGTGGCTGAGTCTTGTGTGCGCAAGGGAGAAAAGCGAGAAGAATTTATTTGCCTTGTTTAACGCATTATATACAGTGACTTTTTCTTAAATCAGCAGCTTTATTAAGCAGTTATTCGTATATTTGTGAAGTTTTGTGTATACATGCAGTGAACATTGTTTCCAGTGACACTTTCTTGCCCTTTATGAAGCTGTATCTTCGCATTTGTATATTCCTTTTATCTTCGCATTTCTAATGTACGAGGGCGAGTTGAATGAAAGTGAGCCAACCCACCCTGCGAATAATGGTTCGGTTCGTTATATGTGCAGAATGCGCGTAGCACATAGTCATCTCTCATTTACAAAAGTTACACGCAGGTGTGAGAATAAAGGTTTTTTTAATGCCCTCATACAGTGGGTTGAACATAGTTGCGTGACATAATGGACATTCCAACAATTTAACAGCGTGGTGTCGTGAGATTTTTGACAGCTGAAGATGTTTCCCAAAAAGAAATTAGTCGCCGTATGGCTGCCGTGTACGTTGAACATTGTATTTCATCGGCCACTGTGAAGAGTTGGAGGAAAGTTGCAAAGACGATCCAAAACCGGGCCAAAGCCACCGTGCAATCACCCCGAACACAACGGCAGAGGCTGATTAGACAGGAACGGAGGATAAGCATCGATGAATTGGCAGGGCGTGTGAACATCCGTCACGGTTCGGGTCACGCCATAATTAATGACCATCTCGGTTATCGGTTCTTGCGTACGCAATGGATGCCCAAGGTTTTGAGCCATGGCCAGAAGACGGAGACGTTCGGCGCTGCCTTGCTTCATCTGGTCCAGTATCGCAATGAGGGTGACGACTTCTTGTCTGCATTTGTGACTGGGAACAAATCTTGATGCTACTACCACGAACCTGAACACGACGACAAAGCCTACGGTGGAAATATTTGAAATAACCACCGCAAGCAAAGCAAAAGCAGTCTGCCGGAAAAGTGCGTTTACTTTCTTTTCGATCGTCAGGGGCCATTATGGATCAAATTTGCTAAAACTAGAGAGACTGTCAATCGCTTTCGGAATTTTGAAACGTATATGATTGGCTTCGTGTCGCAATCGAAAATAAATGACGTGGCAAATTGAGAAATGGGGTCATCTTGCTCCACGACAGTGCTCGTTCCCACGTCGGTGATGCGGTAAAGTTCAAGTTGGAAACACGTCAACGTCCGCCATACAGCCCAGACCTGTCGCCTTGCAACATCCACATTTTGGAGCATTTCAAAAAACAGCTCAAGGGAATTAGATTCGTGTCGGACGATGTCGTGAAAAAGTCAATTACAGACTTTTCAAAACAGCTACCCAAGGAGTTTTATCAGACGGGAATCACGTGACTTGTTAGTCAGTGGCACACATGTCTAAATGCTCAAGGAGACTACTTTTGAATAAAGTACCATGTTTGTCATATATTCGCATTGGTTCACTTTCATTCGACTCGCCCTCGTATATTTTGCAGAACTCCTGCTTTTGATTTGTGCACTGTGTTACGATTATAATTTCTGTGCAGTTACAATGCACGACCGGTGACAGATGCTCCAAGTTGCGGCAAGTTGTTTTTCATCCACTTTAATTTCCATTAATTTATCGTTTCTTTATTTTCATTTATTAAGCACAAGTAATTTCCCCTGTTGGCAGTGTTTGTTGGCTTCTCATGATGTGACTAATAAAAATCGGGCCCCTCGGTTGACCCCCTTTCTTAAAGTATGGACGAGTGCATGGACGAGCGCTGCGTTCAGCACGCCAACATTTAGAGCACGCGTATGTTTGCCGGCTCATTTAAGGAGATGCACAAAGACTGATGGAACGAGAAATGTTAGGCCTAACGCTAAGAGACAGGAAGAGCGCTATGCGGACGAGAGATCAAAAACAGATAGCCGACGTTCTAGTTAACATTAGGATAACAATATAGACCTGGGCTGGCCATGTAATCCTTAGGGTAGATAACACGTGGACCATTAGATTGACAAAATGGGCACCAATGGAAGGGAAGCGCCCTAGGGGACGGAAGAGAATTAGGTGAAGTGAGGAAATTGGAAATTTTGAGGTACTAGTTGAAATCCCCTGGCGAAGGAACGGGGTAATTGGAGATCGTTGGGAGAGGCGTTTGTCCTGCAGGGGACATAAAAAGAGGGTAATGACGACGATGATAGGGATACATACTAAACTACGTTGGTAGAGATATGGGCTTGTTGGTCGGTCATCATTGAAATGCGTCATCATCATATCATTATAAAGGTCATCATAGCGCAAGAAAACAGGGACACAAGAAGAAACGAAGACGAAGACAAGCGCTAACTGTCAACAACGAAAATTTGACTTCCGGGATTGGTCATACTTATACACCCTAACAAGCACGCGCACACTTCGATAGTAACCATGAGGATGCACTTACGTACATGACGGCGTGAAAACCACCTAAAACCGATACAACAGAAAAACACAAGAAAATCCTAATTACATATGGAAAATGCTGTTCGGCTTTTCCCGTTGTTTGTCCGGCTGGATTTACTTCTTGTCTTCTTCTCTCTTTAACGTTTGCTCCCTCATTTCATAGCGCAAGCGCAGAGCAGTCAACCGGAGCCTAATTTCGATGAGCTCTCAGCGCTTCATCCTTTGCTTTCTCTACCTTCTATCATATGCAAGTTGCTTATTGCTTGTTATGACTTTGCAACACTCATCTTGTAAAAGTCACTGAACGTATGTATAGCCAGCTCAGAATGGACCTACTCACACTCTCGCTTCAGTTTAGCACGTTTACTGCCACAATTGCGAGTGCGAAAGCTGGTTTGCCTTAGCCTGTCCGTCCCCGCTTTCTGTAACTGCGACCTTGTCATATTAATCTTAATGTCGCATGGATAACACCAGACCACCTCTTATTTGTCGCCTTCATCGTTAATGCCAACGACTGGATAATTCTATCTTAGTCCTTCACCATGATTGCAATATTTGAACATAAAGGGTGTGGTTTTACTTAATTGCATCAAATTTTAAAAAAATTGTTTGCAGCAGTTAGCAACATTTTGCCGCTTGGTCCCGATCAGGCGGCCAGTATTTTTAAAAGAAATGAAGATGCCTAATTGATTATTGACTTTTTTACGCCAATCACATCTTATTTATTTTCTTTATGGCACATAGCTCAATGTTCGAATGGTAGATTGTGAGTACGCATAGCATACCCACTTGGAATTGATTTTCAAGACTACACCAGTTTCAAGATATTAATGTTCAAAGTGTCCAACGAAATGCATTTTCGTTCCAATTATTTTGTGCTTCAATGCATGAAAAGCGTTTTCTTAAAAAAAAGTACGTCGAACAACCGCGCATTTTTGCTGCAACTTTGACGGCACCTATATCTTGAAACCACTGCGGTCCTCTGAATTCGTCACAACTCGAGATGCCTTTCAACCTCACTAGGTACAGTTTGTAGCTTGAATTGTAGCCCTAATGTAATGAGCTAGAAATATAATTAGTTTATCTATATTAGTTATTTAATAAGGCATTTTGATTTCTCGCACGAGTAGTGGCTGCCTAATCGAGTAATTTAGATCAATGGTTAGGATTGTGTTATTTGCCAGACAAAATTTTAAAAAAATTTGGTGCATCTAGAACCAACTCCCCATAAATATTTCAAGAACAAATACATAAAATGAATATCACTGCATGCTCTCGCTTCTTTCCTTCTAAAATATTAATTGACTAAGAAATTTAGGATTTTGTCATAGCCGGCTCTAAGTTAGCTTACCTTCCCGTCTTTCTACATCCAAGCAAAAAACAAAGAAAACAAACGTAGGCACTCTACACCCACGGCTCATATGGCCGCCATCCTTCGCCTTAGCTGTCCTGAACCTTGGCGCCGTCGTTGCTAACGTTCTCGTCGCAGCCGAGTTCTACCCATTACAGAGCCGTTGACCTAGTGTTGCAGAGAATGGACATTTTAGTGGAGACACGGGCGCAGGCATTTCCCTTGTTTTCCTTTGTCTGACTGCATTCTCAGTGGCCTATATGATTTTCATAATTGATAAGGTTGTTCAAGCCCGGCGGCTTTTTGTTTCACGTGCCTACAGCTTGCCATTATTCTTACTGCAGTTGATCCCCTTAAAGAAAGAATGAAATTTCAAATAATCTACGTGGAGATAACAGACTAGAGAAGAAAATGTGACCATTCCAGAGGGCTCGTAACCCTCCGAACTACAGGAGTGAAAAATTGGCTCCCACGTGTCTCTAGTCCCACGAGCAAACTTGTAGGCACATACACGACTACAGCGTCTAGGTGCAGCCAGACGTCTGGGGAACTCAACCTCTCGAGGCTTGCAATAGCCGCATTATCCGACGAATCGCGGCAACGCAGCGAAAGAACCATAAGAACCACAGCGATCCTGCCATCGGTGAATGAGCATGGATAATAGAGGGTGAGTGGTATGGTCTTGAGGTAGCGCTACCATACGTACCGGACAGTAAGGAACAGCGCGGGCCCTCGCAAAATGGCGCAGGCTGAATATAACGGTGCACGTAATAGCCATGTGCCCCATATGTATTGCAGGTTGAGTTTACCATGAGCGAGGATCGTCTCGGTTCGGCAGTTCGCTGAACTCATAATCAACTTCCGGCCCAACAGCCCAATACAGATGGCTCGTAGTGCTTAAAGAATCGCAAGTATAAAGGGGGGCATTGTGAAGGTAGCGTGGACGAGCGCTTATGCGTTCAGAGCACTAACCGTTAGAGCACGCGGGTGCTTGCCGGCTTCTGTAGGCATACGCGCAAAGAGCGATGCCTACATAGCGTTAACCCTCACGTTTAGAGACAGCAAGAGAGCGGCGTGGATGAGAGAGAAAACGGATAGCCGATGTTCTAGTTAACATTAGGAGAAGGAGAACAATGTCGAGCTGGGCTGACCATGTAATCCGCAGGGCAGATAACTTGTGGACCATTAGAATGACAAAATGGATGCCAAACGAAGGGACGAGAAGTTGAGGACGGCAGAACATTACGTGGCATGATGAAATTAGGATGTTTGCAAGCGAAGCTTGAAATCAGCTAGCGCAAGACAGGGGTAATTAGAAATCGCCGGGAGAGGTATTCGTCCACGCAGGGGACAAAAAAATAGTATGAAGACGACGACGACATCAGGAATGCATACTAAACGTCCAGGTGGCACTAGTGTCATGTTGGCTATCGGCATATTTGTATTCCTTGGTTCATTTTATGAAGAAGCGGATGTGGGGATTACAATAACATTATCCATGTTTATCTGTAAAACACATTGTCTTAGTTTCTCCTTATTTTCGTGCACAGTGTTCGCGGTATTCGAAGAAATGTTTAAACACTTCAATTTGATTTGTAGATTACGTAGCAGAAGTTTTTATTAGTAACCTAAATGTATGAAATAGAAAAAGGAGACGCGAGATGGCATTTTCGCATCGGGATGTCGTTGCGAATGATCGAGTGCGTCTGTACATCGTGGTCCCATAAAGCGGTAGTAATGTTACCGGGAAGTACGTTTTGCAGCAAGAAGGACGAAGCGGAGTGTACGCCCCGTCAATGCTTCTCTCAGCAGGATGGATTGATGAATGAATGAAACTTTACTGGATCTATTTAAATGTGGTTGGGCCCCTAGACGTCTGGGAGCCCCCTGGCCGACATATATAGGCAAGCACGGTCCACCAACCATTGCTGGTCATCCGAGCAGGTGGCTCGAAGAGCGGCCTCTCACAAGGGAATTGCTTAGGGGCGGCGCCGACAGCGTTCTGTCTTCCAAGGCTGGCACGAGCATGCACACTGTAAACATACTATAGCGTTCAAACCAAGCTCCTGTGTGTGTTCACTGGTTTGCGTGGACTGTAAGCCTTACGCTAACGAGAAATTTCACTGGATGTCGCCCAACGCTGGCAGTACACCGTTGGTGTCATCTAGTGCACCATTGCAGTGCGAAGCCTGCAGGGCCAAAGGCAGCAGTCTTCTTTGCCGAAGCACTCTGAGACGGCTTTAGGGAAAAACTGCATCTTGCTCTCGCTTTCAATGCACCACCTTCGCGCTAAACTGCGAATTTATTTTCCGACATCTACGGAAGGTGGCCTAATATAGACGGCGAATCAATTCATGCGCCTTCTGGAATACAAGATATTATTGTACCGTGGTCTTATTAGCTTGTTATGCAATGCGCGATTAAGTTTGCGTGTGTTTTCGCATACTGAAACAGGGCTAACGCATGCTTGCAGATCGTGGGCTTAATCCATCGGACCGAAGCAAACCCTAAATAGGCATACATCAAAAACAGACTCATTTTCATTTGCAAGCGAACCTCTAGATCTCTCTACGATTTCCAAAATAAAGTACTTGATGAATCTTATATACTCCTGATGATTCATTTATGTTGGAGAAGCTTGCATGAAAAGTGTATTGTGGAATGTTTGAGATCACCTGTCGCCGTTTGTCGCGCGGACCAGTCACATGTAACATGAATTTAAAATTTCATAATTTCTTACGGGTCATCGGACTTTCCGACAGACTCTGTCGGGCCTTCACTGTTTTGCAAGAATTCAGGTTTACTTTGTTCGTGCACGTATAGCAATGCTGCGTCGCCTGCCTGTGTCAGTCATGAGAAAATCGACAGCGGGTGCTGCTGGCTTACTAAAATACGATGGCGCGAAAAAACTCGCGCATGCCATCTAAAGCAACGTCTTACTGTTTCACCCTACGCGTGCGCCCTTGCTTTCTGTAGCTTCGTAGCTTTAAGCTGATGTACGCTTCGATGACGGTTTTTCCCTTTCTTTAAGGGAACTTCGCAATTGGGCCCGTCTCCGAAGTCAACGTGATGATGATGATGTGTGGTGTTTTGTGGCGCAAGGGCCAGGTTTGGCCAAAGAGCGCCATGACAGGTGGTAGTGTTATCGATGTATTGTGGAAGATGTGACTTGGCTGTAAAGAGGCCTAAAAATAGTCGCTGTAAATGGGTAAAATCTATGTACTATAAAATTATGGCGATGACTAATGACGAATACTATGAACAATAAAATCTATCGTAGAAGAATGATGCAAAATAAAAATATATAGGATGGTAAAAAAAACTTGGAGCACTACTGCCTCGCCAGAGCCCTTGAAACCCAAGGGCCTAGAGGCATGTGCTATACTAAAGAGCTATCGCAGCGGCATCCTCTGAAGAGAGGACCCGCTACGAACATGTGGGGCTAAAAACATGCAGGACAACATCTTTCAGGAAACTTAGGACTGCGTTGGTGTCAAATAAAGGTTCTGGGCCGAGTAGCATTACGGGATGTAGGGGGATGTGCTGCCGGTATGCTAGCGAAAAATGTTTCCTTCTTTCGGATTCGGCTGCCCGACACTCCAGGAGGACGTGGAGGACGGTCAGCCTCTCCCCGCATCTACCGCAGGTTGGAGGATTATTTTCAGTGAGTAAATAGTTATGCGTGCCAAATGTGTGTCCTATTCTGAGGCGACAGAATAGGACATCTGTTCGCCGCGATTTTGTTACGGAGGGCCAAGAACCTAACTGTGGCTTTATTACGTGCAGTTTATTATTTACTTCTGCGTCCCACATACGTTGCCAGTGGTTTCGCAGTTTTCTTCTTAGGAAAGGCTTCAGGTCTGTGACAGGGACCGAAGCAGTAGGACTAACTGAATGCAATGAAATGGATGTGGCCATCTGGTCAGCTAGTACGTTTCCCTCAATGCCCCTATGACCAGGTACCCAGCATATAATCACATGTTGGTTTGATATATATGCTTTACACAGTGCGGAGTGGAGTTGATTAATTACCGGATTTTTGTGGCTACAGAAAGACATCAAGGCCTTCACAACACTAAGGGAGTCTGTATATATAACTGATTTCTGGAGTTTTGACTTATTTATATGCTTTGCGACCGACAGCAGTGCGTAAGCCTCAGCCGTAAAGATACTAGTTTCCGGATTCAGTTCATCGGTTTCAGAGAAGGATGGGCCGACGGCTGCATAGGACACCCCGTCGTGTGACTTCGATGCGTCTGTGAAGAACTCCGTGCAGGAGTATTTGTGCTGGAGTTCCCGGAAATGCATTTGGATTTCAATCTCTGGAGCATGTTTTGTAACTTGCATGAAGGATATATCACATTGTATCAGCTGCCACTCCCAAGGAGGTAGCAGCTTGGCTGGATGCATTGGGCAAAGCTCGAGGATTGGGACACGCATTTCGTCACTAAGTTCCCTCACACGCAGCGAGAAAGGCCGTCTTACGGAAGGACGATTATTAAATAGTGTAGCATATGTCGTGTCGTTAATGATATTAAAACACGGGTGTTGAGGATTAGAGTGGACTTTCAAAAAATATGTTTGGCTGATGTATGTTCTCTGCAGATGAAGTGACCACTCATTTGATTCTGCATATAAGCTTTCAATAGGACTTGTTCTGAAAGCTCCAGTGGCCAGTCGGATTCCTAGATGGTGGACCGGATCTAGCATCTTTAGCGCGCTCGGGGCTGCAGAATGATAGATCACGGTACCGTAGTCCAACCGTGATCGGATGAGGCTCTTGTAAAGATTCATTAAACATTTTCTGTCGCTGCCCCATGTTGTGTGGGATAGCACTTTAAGCAAGTTCATTGTTTTTAAGCATTTGTCCTTGAGGTACTTTATGTGTGGAATAAACGTTAATTTGGAATCAAGTATGATGCCTAAGAACTTGTGTTCTTTTTTCACAGGAATTCGCTGACCATACATTTCGATAGTGGGTTCTGCAATGAGCCCTTTTTTCCTTGTGAAAAGCACAGAAGAACTTTTGTTGGGGTTAACTTTAAATCCGTTTTCTTCTGCCCATTTGGACACTTTGTTCAAGCCCTGTTGAACTTGCCTCTCACATACAGTAAGGTTGCAGGATTTGAAGCCCATCTGTACGTCGTCTACGTAAACAGAATAAAAAATGGCTGGCGGTAATGAAGCACGAAGGGTGTTCATTTTCACGATGAAGAGCGTGCAGCTAAGTACACCTCCTTGAGGTACACCAGTTTCCTGTATAAAAGGCCGCGACAATACATTGCCGACTTTCACGCGGAATGTACGGTTGGACAAATAGCTTTCTATTAGGACGAGCATATTGCCACGGATGCCAATTCCCGACAAGTCTCTCAAGATTCCATAGCGCCACGTAGTGTCGTACGCCTTCTCCATATCGAGGAATACGGATAGGAAATATTGTTTATGTAGAAAGGCGTCGCGAATGTTTCCCTCAATGCGCACAAGGTGATCGGTTGTGGACCTCCCTTCTCTGAAGCCACACTGAAAGGGATCGAGGACATTGTTAAGTTCAAGGAAATGTACAAGTCTGCGGTTAACCATTTTTTCAAAAACCTTACAAAGACAATTTGTAAGAGCTATCGGACGGTAGCTTGCCGCCAAGCAGGGGTCTTTACCCTGCTTAAGAACAGGGACCACAATCGCTTCTTTCCATGCGGATGGGAGGCATCCCATAGCCCAAATAGCGTTGAAAAGCGTGAGTAGTGTAAGTTTGGTGTCAGTGTGTAAATTTCTGATCATTTCGTACATGAGTCTATCAGGTCCCGGTGCAGAGCTTTTGCATGTGGTCAAAGCAGCTCTCAACTCTGCAATACTGAACGGCCGGTTATAAGGTTCATTCTGTCTGGATTTTTGTATTATTGGCTTACATTCTTCTATTTGTTTGTATTTCAAAAATGATTGCGAATAGTGGTTTGAACTCGACACGCTCTCAAAGTGTTCTCCAAGTGTGTCTGCCTGATCTTTCAGTGTTTCACCTTGTGTGTTCACCAAAGGAAGTGAATATGTTTGTCGCCCTTTTATCCTATTAACCCTGTTCCAGACTTTGGCCTCATCTGTATAGGAGTTGATACCAGATAAAAACTTCTGCCAACTCTCTCTTCTGGCTTGTCGGCGGGTTCGCCTGCCTTGGGATTTTACTTTTTTAAAATTGATAAGATTCTCCGCAGTGGGGGAGGCGCGTAGCATCCCCCACGCTTTGTTTTGTTTCTTACGAGCGATCCTACAATCGTCGTTCCACCACGGGACTCGCCGTTTGCATGCCAATCCATTTACTTGTGATATACATTTAGTTGCGGCATCTATTATAAAGGCTGTAAAATATTCCACGGCAGCATCAATTCCTAACGAGGACATGTCATCCCATGATATACTAGTTAAGTTACGGAATTTCTCCCAGTCTGCTGTCTCAGTCTTCCACCTAGGAGCCTGTGGTGGATATTCGTCTTCTTTAAGTGTTCTTAATAGTACGGGGAAGTGGTCGCTTCCGTAAGGATCGTTCGTAACTTCCCATTCTAGTTCAGGCAGTATGGACGGAGAAACTATGCTCAGATCAATTGAAGAAAAGGTATTGTTTGCAAGACAGTAATATGTGGGTTTCTTCTTATTCAGAAGGCACGCACCAGAAGAGAAAAGGAACTGTTCAACGAGACGACCTCGCGCATCGATACGAGAGTCTCCCCACAAGGTGCTGTGTGCATTGAAATCGCCAAGAACAACATAAGGTTCTGGCAATTCATCTATGAAGGACTGAAATTCAGGTTTCTTTAATTTGTAATGTGGGGGTATGTAAAGCGAACAAATAGTGATGAGTTTGTTCAGCAGGACAACTCGAACCGCCACTGCTTCGAGGGCCGTTCGTAGCTGTAAACGTTGACACGCTATGCTTTTTTGAATTACAATGGCAACACCACCCGATGATGCGACAGCATCATCGCGGTCTTTGCGAAAAGTAACGTGTTGTCGAAGAAAATTTGTGTGTTTTGGTTTTAAGTGTGTTTCCTGTAAACACAGCACTTTTGGATTGTGTTTTTGGATAAGTTCTTGCAGATCATCGAGATTCCTGAGAAGACCTCTGACATTCCATTGGATGATTTGTGTATCCATATTTAAAGAAAAATTGGTGCTGTGTTTACGGAAACGGAGGTGATGCCTTAGGTTACAGAGCTCTTTCGAGGCCCTGTAACGGGAGTTCTGCCCTTTCTGGAGCGTTCGAGGGAGCCTCGCCGCTCCTTAGGCGCTTGGCGCGCCGTGGAGATAGGTGTAGTGTCCATTGCCTCCTGTGAGGCGCCGGACACGTGCTCTTGCGAGCGGGAAGTTACCAGCGAGGGTCCCGACTTGGAGGGCAAGACCCCTGCGCCCACCAGCCCGGAAATCGATGGGGCACTGTGCGGGATTTGGCTGCGCCGGCTGTTGCCAGCGCTGGAAGGGGCCGGGGAGGTTGGGGTAGCCTCGGCTGCGCCAACCTTCGGGGTCGATGGCCCCTTTTCCTCGGTTGGCGGAGCAGCGCTAGCTGCAACCACCGTGGGGGCAGATGGCGTAACTGCCGACTCACTGCGTGTGGGTCGGACAGTCGCCGGAGGCCGTTGTGACGCTGCCCCCTGACGCGCCACTTCGGCAAAGCTTTTCTTTGGCAGGTATGCTACCCGCCTTCGTGCCTCTTTGAACGATATATTCTCTTTCACTTTGATCGTTACTATTTCTTTTTCCTTCTTCCAGGAGGGGCACGACCGCGAGTACGCGGCGTGCTCCCCATCACAGTTTACACAGTGGGGAGCGTTCTCACACGTTTCAGTGGCGTGTTCTTGGGCACTACATTTAGCACAAGTTTGGCGGCCTCGGCAACTCTGCGAACTGTGGCCGAAGCGCTGGCACTTGAAACAGCGGAGTGGGTTGGGCACATACGGCCTAACGCGGAGCTTGATGTACCCGGCCTCGATTGACTCGGGCAGGACACTTGAACCAAAGGTGATTATTAAGTGCTTCGTTTGAATCTCTTTACCATCTCGCCTTATCTTTATTCTTCTAACATTGATAACATTTTGCTCACTAAAGCCCTCCAGGAGCTCCGCCTCAGTCAGCTCAAGCAGATCATCATCGGAAACAACACCGCGGGTGGTGTTCATTGTGCGGTGTGGCGTTACTGTTATGTGGGTCTCCCCGAATGACACTAGTTTCTGTAGTTGCTCATATTGCTTTTGGTCGCGGAGCTCCAAGAGGAGGTCACCGCTTGCCATCCTGGACACCTTATAACCTGGTCCAAAAACATCAGTCAAGGACTTTGAGACAAGGAATGGTGATATGTTTCGCACTGCTTTGTTTGGCTTTTCAGAGTGAATGACGTGGAACCGGGGAAAATTCTGGATTTGGTGTCCGAAAAACTGAAAAACATCTTCGGTGCGCCCTCGTTTCGGAGGGCGATCAGGAAGTTTGGGGAAGGGAGTTTCCATGGGAATATATAAGATTCGGCAACAGCGCCGACCGCCCACCACGGAGCCCAACGAGGGGACGCGGCAGAGCTTGTGTACAAGCCTGCACGACGCCAGCCGTACGCCATCACTATAACCCAATATGGTGTACCCAAGGTAGGATATCCACACAAGGTTAACCCTAGCCGCCGTGGAGAAAGGAAGTAAATGGAAGAGAGAAGGAGACAGGAAAGATGTAAAGTGAGAGATAAAGACGAAGGGTTTGAGAAGAGAGAGACAGGAAAAGGCGACTACCGATTTCCCCCGGGTGGGTCAGTCCGGGGGTGCCGTCTACGTGAAGCAGAGGCCAAAGAGGTGTGTTGCCTCCGCCGGGGGGCCTTAAAGGTCCGATCACCCAGCATCGGCTCAACCTCCAGGATCCCCCTTTCCCCGGACACGGCTAAGCCGCGCACGACTACACGCGGGAGGGTCCAACCCTCGTGTGCTCGGGTCCGTGGTGTCGCAACACACCAAACGCCTGCTGACACAGACGCCCCTGCGGGGCGAAGTCAACGTCTCGGATTAGTTGTTTCTGAGTGGCCGCTGCATAATGATTTTTTCCTTTTATTTTTTTATCTTATCTTCGACTGCACGTTTCATTAATCAACGCATAGCAAGCGAGCAAGGCAACTTTTCAATAATGCGGCGCTTCTCCGTATGCACGCTACCTTACTCGCAAAGTGTCTCTTCCAAGAACAACGTAATTTGTGTCAGCTAAGTTATCTGTGCTCTTTGTATTCCTGATAAATTTCAAACGAACAATGGTGTTAATACGCAAATTCTACCAACGTGGGAACAGTAAAATTAAAGGCAATTTGGCAGGCACCATATAAATAAAGCGTCACCTACTAATAAAAAACGCATTTGCGAATCCGAGGCGTTAAAGTTGGGAAACAATTGATTCTGCTTTGAAGAATAAGAAGTTGTCAGTGTTGCTTTCATATTTTAACCCGTATCCCTGAGAGTGTCGTGGCATTCAATACCAAAACTGTGCTCTCTTAAAACTTGTACGCCAGAGAGGCACTTTCCCGGCACACATTCAGCTAAGCTTTCCATGGGTCTATTTCAGTCTCTACGCCATAAATGCCAATATAGCAGGGACGTGGGCGCGCAAGTCTATTCATCTCGCGGATAAGCGACACCGTCCATGCGCTCGCAAGGAAGACAGAAAGGGGAGCGCACATTTTCAATAAGGTATTCATCATGCCAGTTCAGATTTCGCCGGCCATCTATCTTTGTGTCCAAGGCAAGCCTCAAATCCTCGGCCAACTGAACCAGTGTCTTCAGACTGCTATCCATTTTTGCCATACACCGGTTTGCGCAAACCAGTTCATTTTTTCTTCTGTGCGACAACTAAACGCAGCCCGAGCCCAGTGACAAATTGAACAAAATTTAGCTTCGCACGAGCACTTACATAGCGACACATCCATATGCAGCTCTTTTCGAGCCTCAACGTATAAGAACCATCTTTTATTATTTTTTTTCGTTCTGACAACCCGACAAAAACAGTGCAACAGAATGTAAGATTTATTCGGGCTTTGCCGATAAATGCCTCACCATTCGGCTGGATTTTTGCGTAATGTAGAATAACTTTTGCGAGCGCCGTTAGCACGCGATTCCGAGATCACAAGAGGCAAAAATAGTCTGGCAAACGTGGATCTCGACGGGCGTTCTAATTACAGGCTTTACCACAGACAATGGTGATTTAGACTTTCCGCCACACTGCAGCAGCGCAACCTGTCAACATTAGCAAGGCTTAGCATATGCACAGTTCCCATCACGCCATCTGCAAATGTTTCGCGCCGCATAATTTGCTAACTCGTTGGTTAGCAATGGTTTCTCTCATTAGCAATCTACTGTGCTGTGTGAACTATTGCCGGATGCTTAAGCAGTGTTTTTTCGCTCTATAACACTTATATTCTGCGCAAATGAGTCGAAACAACATATGTTCGTGTGAATAGCTTTATAAAAAAAATCATGGAGAAGACGCAAGCAAGAAAAAATGGTAACAGTGTATCATGTAGACTCACCCCAAGCATTTTATAGAGAAATATACAGATCCACGTGAATGAGTGGAGATACACTATCCTGCTTGTCCTTCTTTAGTAAGTTATGATTGTGTAATTGTCTCTCTCATTGCCTCTCAGATCTACTGGCCACTGCAGAATTTTATTCTGTGGAACTAGAGTCGGATGAAGCTTCTCCAAACTCTTGCTGAAGTAACCGCCAGAATCGGCGCCTTGGCAATAGCGTGTATGAATTAAGCAAAAATTACAATTATGCGCATATATATATATATATATATATATATATATATATATATATATATATATATATATACACACATATAACGTTAAGGTTTTGATCTGATCGGACTAGGAGCAGTGTAGTGGCGATAGTCTAGGCAGAGCACGGGGTCCGAGTGCAAGCGGCATTCACGAGCGAAAGCGCTGAAGAGGGCGACCGACTATATCGTTCCAATCCATCTCAACAATTAACCTTTCGAAGAAAAAGGGAGCCACCCGCCGACCTAGCAGCTTCTCACTATGAGTGGGTCATAGTAGGTCTTCAGGCGGTCGACGTTTACAATGTCCCGCCCCCGACGGCGCATGTCTGAAGACGGTTCAATGGGCTCGATCACGTAGTTGACCGGAGATGTGCGTTTGACGACGCGATAGGGGCCTTCATACTTGGGCAGTAGTTTCGACGAGAGACAGGTGCAGTGGAAGGAACTGAGAGCCACACAAGCGCTCCGGAGAGGATCGTGGGCGCAGAAGTGGTATCACCGCTAACGCTCTTCCGGCGCACTTGGTCATTTGAAGTAAAGGCCGGCGCGAGATCCCGACGCTATTCGGCATGCCTGGCAGTGGCGGAAATAGGCGCACACTCGGATGCATGCAACTTGTACGGCAAGACTGTGTCGACTGCGTGCGACGGGTGCCGGCCGTACAGTAAGAAAAGGGGTGAAAGTCCAGTGGTGCTCTGAGTGTCGGTATCGTAGGCGTAGGTTGCGAAAGGCAAATTATATTCCAATTTGTGTGGTCGGAGGCTACGTAAACTGCGAGCATGTCAACGAGCTTAGGGTTAAAGCGTCCTCAGAGGGTATTGGTCTGCGGATGGTAAGCAGCAGTTGTGAGCTCCACATCGTGGCACTCTGAGGTTTGCTTCGACTGCTTACGACAAGACACGTCCGCAATTCCTGAGCAACTCCAGTGGTGGATCAGCACGCAGTATGAATCGGCCAAGGGTATATATATATATATATATATATATATATATATATATATATATATATATATATATATATATATATATATATGCATGCTTCCCTGCATGGGGCAGGGGATGAGATGTTCAAGGACCATAAAATACAAAAGGCCGAAGAAAAGAAAAAGGTGGGAGAAAGTTGGACTTGGTGTTTACACATGTTCGTTATGTTGCGTTCTAAAGGAAGGCTATGTCACAATGAAGTTCGGTTGCCATATTTTGTATATATAGCATAAATAGGACACGTCAGAATCTTTGTTCAATTCGCAATCCCCAGATATATCGATTGGATAATTTTTGCAGAGTATTTGTCTGCCTTGCATGTTTTACTCTAGTGATTACCTCAATTCAGCATCATCATCATCATCATCATCATCATCATCATCATCATCAGCCTGGTTACGCCCACTGCAGGGCAAAGGTCTCTCCCATACTGCTCTAACAACCCCGGTCATGTACTAATTGTGGCCATGCCGCCCCTGCAAACTTCTTAATCTCATCCGCCCACCTAACTTTCTGCCGCCCCCTGCTACACTTCCCTTCACTTGGGATCCACTCCGTAACCCTTAATGACCATCGGTTATCTTCCCTCCTCATTACATGTCCTGCCCATGCCCATTTCATTTTCTTGATTTCAACTAAGCTGTCATTAACTCGCGTTTGTTCCCTCATCCAATCTGCTCTTTTCTTATCCCTTAACGTTACACCTATCATTCTTCTTTCCATAGCTCGTTGCGTCGTCCTCAATTTTAGTAGAAACCGTTTCGTAAGCCTCCAGCTTTCTGCCCCATAGGTGAGTACTGGTAAGACACAGCTATTATATACTTTTATCTTGAGGGATAATGGCAACCTGCTGTTCATGATCTGAGAATGCCTGCCAAACGCAACCCAGCCCATTCTTATTCTTCTGATTTTTTCCGTCTCATGATCCGCATCCGCCGTCACTACCTGCCCTAAGTAGATGTATTCCCTTACGACTTCCAGTGCCTCACTGCCTATTGCAAATTGCTGCTGTCTTCCGAGACTGTTAAACATTACTTCAGTTTTCTGCAGAATAATTTTTAGACCCACTCTTCTTCTTTGCCTCTCCAGGTCAGTGAGCAGGCATTGCAATTGGACCCCTGAGTTACTAAGCAAGGCGATATCATCAGCGAATCACAAGTTCCTAAGGTATTCTCCATCAACTTTTATCCCCAATTTTTCCCACTCCAGGTCTCTGAATACCTCCTGTAAACATGCTGTGAATAGCATTGGAGAGATCGTATCTCCCTGCCTGACGCCTTGCTTTATTCTGATTTTGTTGCTTTCTTTGTGGAGGACTACGGTGGCTGTGGGCCTGCTATAGATATATTCCAGTATTTTTACTTATGGCTCATCTACACCCTGATTCCGTAATGCCTCCATGACTGCTGAGGTTTTGACAGAATCCAACGCTGTCTCGTAATCAATGAAAGCTATATATAAGGGTCGGTTATATTCCGCAGATTTCTCTATCACCTGATTGATAGTGTGAATATGATCTATTGTTGAGTAGCCTTTACGGAATCCTGCCTGGTCCTTTGGTTGACAGAAGTCTAAGGTGTTCCTGATTCTATTTGCGATTACCTCAATTAGTCGGGGCTAAAGCGTTGAGAAATATTCTTGCCTTCAATGAACGGCGAACATAAACGGACTTCTCCGGGGCTTAACGTTGTAATGAAAGCACTCGTTCACAGGCAAACCAAGCACCGTCAAAATGTAACAATTATATTACATGCCCAGCGCTTACGCCTCGATTCTTAACAGGTTACAGATGTGCCGCTGGAACATGTTCATGCTGCACTGCTAAAGTTTTGTCAATTCTTGAAATTTTCGCCCCCGCTGCTGTTTTGACCTTGCGTTTGGCGCATGATAGCGTGAGTTGTTTATGCGCCATTAAACCCAACACAACACAACGCTGTTCTTGGATTCTGGGATGCTCAGCACAGCGTGGGATGACCAGTCGATCCTATTTCTACACTACGATTGGCTGCTTGCTAGTTGTTGGATTTGGCGACAAGCGTTCACTCATCTGGGAAGTGTGGTAGAAGAGCACCTATATCAACTGTATGAATGCCCATGATTTCTTGCGCTTGGTTGTGGTATTTCAGCTCAGCGATGACGCCTCGTTTAATAACAGGTAGAGTCTTACCACTTCGTCTTATTTTTCTTTTGTTGCGTGTATCACCGGAACTACAGTTTCGGGGTTGTCAAAAATTTTGTTGTTGATTAGCGAAATCACAATGCCTCACGATGATGAAGGTTGCATGGTGCTTCAGAAACAGCCGCCCACTGACGTAAAGTTAATTACATGTTTAAGCTTCAGCCATTCCTATCACTTACGGCACTCTTTCTCGCGTATTACGCCTGAATACGTTAACGACAATGGTTAACTAAACAAGGTGCGTGAGTTTGTAAAACCAGTAGAACTACGAAAAACCGTGTTGGTTCTGCTTCAGAGTCTGACACTGCTTATTTTCTGGAAAACACGATTCTGATTGGATCACTGGGGGCTGAGCTCAAGGACGTAAAAGAGATTATTGTTCGTTTGCCATTGCTGGCTCAAAAAGCGGACACAATTTTAGCCGTCAATGTAGAGTTTTCGAAAGTATGGCAGTCCGCTGATGACCTGGAGGAGGCAGTGACATTTATGTCAAATGAATACGGTTCTGTTATGACCCGGCTTAATGAATGTAAGACTCGAAACGCCAAGTACGAACCTCGGATTGACGATCTATCATCTAACGTGCAAATGTACCCAAAGCAGCTTTAGCGCCTGCACAAACTTCAAAATGACAGTGAGTAATATAGTAGTAATGCTAATTTAGAAATTGACGGCCTTTCACGAGAACACGAAGACTTGAAGCAGACGTTGGGGCAGCTTACTGCAATACTGAGATTAGTAGACTTCACCCAATCACAAGTGGTAGCTGGTCATCGCTTACAAAGAAAGCGCGACTCAATTCCTACAGAACTGGTTTGCTACACGTCTGTGACCGCTCAGCAAATATGGTTGGAGGTTTGCGGCAAGGTGCAGGAGCGTGATCAATCTTATCGGCTGCCAGAATTGTTTTTGAATTAAAATCTAAACAATAAAAAATCAAGACTTGTTCTGGAAGCCAAGGACCTTAGCCAACGGAGATGGGATAACAGTTCGGCTGGGTCAAAGCCGGAAATATTTTCGCAAAGAAAGATTAATCCTTGGCTCTCATTTGGATCAACACGCTAGCATAACTTGAAAAGAAGGTCCAACATAATAGCAAGCACGTGCCATGATCTTTCTGATTTTCAGTCGTTCTGTGACAGCTGCAGACAGAAGTCGAAGCTTGACTTCATTATTGTTAATCTTAAGTGCAAGTTTTAGCTCTAGGGCTCTTATTGAAATACATGGCAAAATAAAATCGTTTATCTCAGCAACCAGTGCACCGAATCTCACGTGGTTTGCCACATTTAAAAAGAAAAGTGAAGATATAGTGACTGTTAGTAGCAAGTTTTCGATTAAGGCTGGCAAATTATAAAAAAAAGATGGTTGAAAATCAGACATTTTAGAAAACGAAACTATTAAGTTGACAGCCATGCCTCTCAGCAATGAAAAATCACAGACCACAATTGTATTAATTGCATCTAATAGTGGACATAAACAAAATTTATGTATTAGGCATTATTCTCGAATCCACAAGTGATATGTGAGTAGAGCTTTAGTGAAACTCCTACTAAGCGCGTAACAAATTGGCGCTCAATTTGGCGCGAATCAGAGTTGGCCACTTTAGGTGGTCGAACAGACGCAGCTTAAAAAACTGCGATATCTGTTATTGATACAGAGGTACAAATCTGTAAACTTCCTCCTATTATATTATTCAAGGTTACAAATTTGGTAAATTAAGGAAAAGAACTTCAGGTCCTGAATCAAGATTTAGCATCCAACAGTCTCTAGCATAAACGTTTTTCTCTAAAATACAACACATTTAATTAAAGTTTGCCCAGTGGTTATCCAAAAAATATATTTCTGCTTTTTACATGTATTTGATTACGTGGCATCGCATTTGGTTCCGAGATAAAGCTTCGGCTTAGGATAAAAAACTTCCGAAAATATTAAAACAAATTTAAAGTTTTTGTCACTTCAACACTCAGTTTTCTGGATATGTTTGTATTACAGAATATGACATCCCAGAAATATGGTTGTATATGAAATTTCGGCACTGTTATCAATAACACTTTGATAGAAGATCACGTCGGCGAGGAGGAGGGGTTGCTATTATCGTCAAAAATATGTTATGTGTCTCACAGATAGATGTATCATTCACTTTTGGAGGATGTGGTGTTGTCAATTCAGTACAGGGGGGGGGGGGCAGGATTTCTTAGCTCCTTTTATCAGTGTTCGCAGTTTCTCGCGCTCCATCAAATAGTGTCAGCGACGTTTTAATAGAAGTGGAAGCATTTTCGCAGCGATTCAACACGTTTAATGAAAAATTCCAAGTTGGAGACTAACCTAAACGCCCTTTGCTTCGCAAAGAATGTTGCAGTAGACTAGTCATCACGTTGAGCTTTTAGACATGCAGTCCATTCATGCATTGATCATATTGCGGTTCGTACATAGAATCCTTCTCATCCGTCATAACGCAACGTATGAAAGATCTATATTTTATGGCTTATGGCTTTGCGTCATCAATGCCCATATCAGCACGAGCTTTTATCAGATGGGTGGCCTAACAATGCTGTTAAAACTTGTATGGAAGACCAGCGCAAGCTATACGACTGCATTAACGCGTTTGATTGGTCTGAATTAGTGAAGCCAAAGACTGCACATGTCGTCTACAAAGTCTGCTGTGAGCAAGTGAAAATATTAGACAGCTTGGCTAAAAACAGTAACAAGGTAACGCCAAAAGAATCATAACTGTTTAGATGCTAACGTAATTCGTGCTATAGCGGGAATACGTGTGTTGTGGAAACGTTCGCAGTAACCTCACAAAATCTAACACTACACGGTGAGCACACAGCAGCAAGAAGCATAGCAGTCGCCCTTTTTAGGTCTGCAAAATGAGAATATTTTCGAACACCGTGCAGAACCCGCGAAAGACGTGGTCTTTATTAAACCACCTACGCGGTAAAGTTCACCTGGGGCCCTATAACGTAAAATTATTACATGCTGTTTTTTATTGCAATCTCCTGACGTCAAACGTACGTACACTGACGCAAACAGTGGGCGGGAACCCGCAGCGCTGTTTAAAAACTCAAATTAAACGCTGTCCTCGTTCACAGGAGGTAATTCTATTTGCGTACTTTAGCACTTTAGATTATATAATTGGCTGACACGAGGCGAGGAGCCCGCTTAAGTGGAGAGGGTTTCAATGGCGCCGAGCCAGCACAGTGAAAACTGACAACCGAATCCGAAGGGTGATGCCGGCGTCTACGATTGGTCCGTTTCCCCTTAGTTTGCGGTGGCGGGTCGAAAATTGCGGCGGCGTGCAACGGAAGGATAATGATGCCACGAAAACGGATCCTCAGCAAACAAGAGTCGGCAGAACAATGCGGTATATCGGCCGAAAGGAGAGCTCCATAATGTTATACTGCCGTGCAAAAAAATGCTTATCAAACGGAAATAAATCCACACTCCCCAGCAGCTACGACTCGACAATACCAGAGCGATCTGTGGGCAACCATCACCTATTCCTTTCTAAAATGGGCACTGCCCGGCTATTCGAAAAAAAAAAGCAGTTTTGTTCAGCATATTAATGCGCCCTTAACGCGTACACGCCGTTTTGAGGCCAGGCGGAGGTGACAGACAGGCGAAGTGAGCGAAGCCCGAAAACACCTGGCCAATAGCAGACGGCTGATGGCAAAAAAAGCGTCGAATAAAAATATTTATTATTCTTCCATTTGACTTCATCATGCATAATCAGTGTGCGCATACCTTATCAAATGGGGTGTTTTCTCGGTTTTCATGACATCGCGTGACAGACCGGCAAAGTAGGGTGGACAGAATTTTTTTTTTACCGACCGTGGAGCGCTGAGTGCAGAATTCGAATAGAAAAGTTTGGAACAGTTTTATGTTAGCGCCCCTATGCTCTGCAACTGATTCCGTTCCGAACTGCCGCACGACCTTTTGCCATTACTTTGCTCGTTCGCCTGATGTAGCAGCTTACCTGAATTCTCTGGAGTGCACGTTCCGAAAAATCCTTATCGGCCTCCGCATTGCGCCAGTGGCTATCATTACATAATCTATGTAGGAATATTTCCAGCTTGAGATAGAACAAACCATGCGGTGTTGACAACATTTCAGCGAGCTTGCTCCGAAGTATCTTTGAGGTGCTTTCAGGCATTCCACATTTTTGTGTTGAACGGGTTTTTGGATCAATGTTCTATCCAAGAAAAGCTAAAAACTGTATTGGCCAAGTCGCTTCACAAAGAAGAAAATAAGTATGTAATGGAAAAGCATAGACCTATGTCTATTTTGTCTATGCTCTTCCAAGCGTTAGAAACATTTCTCCCGGAGATATTGCTTTCCTCCATTGACAAGTTTTCAGTTGTATCCTCCTATCAGTTTGATTTCTTCGCCTGGTAAAGGAGCTACAATTGCTTCCTGAATCACTTTCTGATTACATTTGTTTCCGTGTTCAACCAACATTTGCTTAGCGTTTAGTTTTTTTTTTTGGTCTCAGTAACGCCTTTTAGACAGTTAGATATTCACGACATTCTGACGTCCTTACGAATTATCTCTGCACTTGATCTCAAAGGGAGTATTATACAGTCACTCTAGCTCTATCTGGCCTGTCGAAGCCGGAGAAGGGTCGTTTATATCCCCAGTACTTTTTAGTATCTTCATGGATGACCTTGTGTTCATAGTTTCCAAAATGCACCATTTTTCAATACGCATGTCGCACCGTAGTGCTGGCAAAGTATTTGTGGTATAAATCGGCCATCAATATGTCACAAACGGATGTCCGTAACGCAATTGATCTCGTCCTAAAAAAACGTCTTGTAATCTTCCTTTCTGCTGAGCTGTCTTTCCGAGAATGTAGCAAAGGCAGCATCACAGGTAATTCAATATATTTCTGGATCTACGTGCGCGGTCGTTCTTCTAAAATGAGCTCCGAAAAGGCATGTCGTGTTCATGAAAATACCGATGTTGCCTCGAACAGTTCCGTTCTGTGCGTGGCTCGAAACACGCTTTGCCCTCAAGTAAGCTTCGTTATCAGGCTGATATGGTGTACACGCTATCAGTCAATAAGAATCGTGTTTTAAAGTATATGACACACCTAAAACCTTCACTGTTTTATGCAGCTGACGCTATCCTTCTCACACTGCGTAAGAGGTGTGAAACCATGCCTATACCCGTTCACACACAAATATTCAAGAGCTCCCTAAAGTCTTGTCTGTCTCCTAATGCTTGGAAGGTAGCATGTGTAGTGCCCGTACACACTTCGGGTGTTAGAATTGCAGTCACTAACTACCGGCTTATATCTTTCCTCTACCCTGCGTCAGAAGTGTTTCAATCTGTGTTGCATTCCCTGCTTCTTGTAAGTGTAAAGAACATTTTATAGATAAACAGCACGGCTTTGTATTAGCACGCTACACAACATTGAACTTCGTCCCATTTATGACCCACGTTCCAGTGTGGTACATAGTAGTAGCCGAATAAACGTTCTTTCCTTTGGCGTAAGTGAAGGATTGGACGTAGTTTGCCATGCGCCCCCCATTACAAAACTCCCCCACATTGACTAATCTTCCGTCAGGGCCTTGGTATGTCATCACTCAAGGAATAAATCATGCTTCTTTAGCCTTAATGCACAGAGTTGGGTTAGCTAGGACGTCACTAGCGGAGTGCTGAACGATCTGTTCTTAGCTGTCATGTCTTTCTTTTGTACGTAAATTTGAGTTAATCTGCAATTCAACACTTGATTTCTTCTTTATGCTGACTACGAAAAGCTATCTAAGACTGCCAACAGTGTTGACGACTGCGTTGGCCTCCATATTGATATTTCCTAACTCGTGGGCTGGTCCACACTTAAGGAGCTACTGTTAAAAGCTTCCAAGAATTTTTTTATTTATTTATTTCAAGAAACCCCTAAAGGCCCTCACAACGAGGGTATTACATAGGGGGTGACAAAAATTCTACAAGCAACCCAGAGAAGCGTATTCAAGGAATAGGCAAAGAATAATAATAAAAAAAACAGAACAACAACACTCAATGAGACATAATGAAAAAAAAAAACGCAACGTAGTAAACAGAACACAAAAAAATGTATATATATTAAAAATCAAACACAGTGTGGTAATGGAACAAAACTAGAAAAAAAGCTACTCATCACATTCATTTTTTAGAAGTTCATGAAACTTGGACGAATTCATTTCAGTTGCGATTGAAGCAGGCAGCTGGTTCCACTCAATAATTGTTTTGGGTATGAATGATTTCGCAAAAGATGAAGTGCGGCAAATGATGCGTTTGATCTTGAAAGGATGGTCACGGCGTGGAAAGACCGCCGATGGTGATTGAAAGAAATCGTCATGAAGCAACGGATGATGGTAAATTTTGTGAAAAAGTGTTAAGCGAGCAAGTTTGCGACGATGGGAAAGGTTATCAAGACCAGCACGAGCCTTTAACAATGTGACGCTAGTGAAACGTGAGTAATCTGAAAAAATGAAACGAGCAGCACGGTTCTGCAGGGATTCGATGTTATCTATGAGGTAGGTTTGATCCGGGTCCCATATGGCTGAAGCGTACTCGATTTTCGGACGGATTAGGGTGATATAAGCAAGTTTACGCACAGGCGCTGGAGCGTGTCGAAGGTTACGTTTTAAGAGGCCAAGAGAACGGTTAGCAGCTGCTAAAATCAGATCGATGTGATAGTTCCAGGTTAAGTCGGACTGAAGGTGAACCCCTAAATATTTGTAAGTAGAAGCTGTCTCAACTGTTACGTGATTAATAGTGTATGCAGTTGGGATGCGGGAAGAGTTTCTTGTAAAGGAGACCAGCTTTGTCTTAGAGTGGTTTAGCATCATTAGCCACGATGAACACCAAGTGTTAATTGAATCGAGGTCAGTTTGTAAAAATTGGTGGTCAGTTTCACATTTAATGGCTCGGTACACAACACAGTCGTCCGCGAACAGTCTGATTTGGGAAGATACACAATTGGGTAGGTCATTAATAAATATTAGAAAGAGCAGGGGACCAAGCACGCTCCCCTGGGGTACACCGGATGTGACTTGAGCCATCGAAGAGTTAGAACCATTAACAGCTGTGAACTGAACGCGAGATGAGAGGAAGTCTTTAATCCATGCTAAAACCTGAGGGTGAACATTGAGATGCGATAACTTGAGTAGTAGTCTATGGTGGGGGACCCGATCAAATGCCTTAGAAAAATCGAGAAACAAAGCGTCGACTTGAAACCCGGCGTCTACTAAAGTAAATAAGTCGTTAGTAAATCCAGCAAGCTGAGTGTCGCAAGAAAATCCCTTGCGAAAACCGTGCTGATATTTATATATGATGTTGTGATCTTCAAGATAATTAATGATATGGGTGTGTATGACATGTTCAAGGAGCTTTGAGAAGGTGCAAGTCAGTGAAATGGGTCTAAAGTTTAGGGGATCAGAGCGGCTGCCAGATTTGAAAATTGGGATTACTTTAGCTACTCGCCAGTCATGAGGGATGCAGCCAGATGATAAAGACTGAGAAAAAAGTGCAGAAAGGACTTGAAAAATACTCTGAGATATATTTCGAAGAATTTTGTAGTTAAAGCCAAGCGGGTCGGTGCTTGTAGTATCTTTAAGGTTATTTAATAACGAAAGAATACCACCATCACTTATAACTATAGAGGGCATGGAATAATCGTGAAGTGAACTGAGTGCTAAAGAAGGGGTAATGACTTCATGAGTGAAAACAGACGAAAAAGCGTTGTTAAAAAGTTGAGCAGAATGGGCATCATCCAGCTGATCACCATTGCAATTTGTTAAGGATGAAATGGGGCGTGAATGTGGGTTAATTACGCTCCAAAATCTTTGGGGATTATTAGATAGCATAGTGGGTAAGACGTCACTGAAAAACTGGCGCCGGGTGGCTTTCAGCATTATTTGGTAATCCTTGTCGCTTTTCCTGTAGGTTTCCCACGTAGTTAATAGGTTGTTAGCAACTGCCTGCCTATACAAACGCTTTTTCTTTTTATTGGCTCTTCGCAGCCGCTCGTTGAACCAAGGCGCTCTTTTACTGCACCTAATTGAGATAACCGGTATGAATCTTGTAATGAGGTTAAGTAGGGTTGTTTTGAACAGCGACCAGTTCTGTTCAATGGAACGGAAAGTACATTCGGCTAAGAACCGCCCAGAAAAAGTGGTTAATTCGAGATTCATCTGGTCAAAATTAGCCCTATATATTAGGTTAAATACGGAAAGAACACCTATCCCCCGTGTAAGCATGTACGGAAATTATCATCATCATAATGCACACACGGACGCGTTTTTTGGGTGGTCTTCCTTGTAGATAAATATCACAGTATGGAAACAATAATAGGAATCAACATGCGGCGAGCATCACCAAGAGGTTAGGCGCTCTTAATAGCTAGTAGCTATCACACTGAATCACACGGAACGCACTGACAGATCAGGTCACGTTATACAAATTTTCTGGAACATTGTGCGAAGGTCTAGTCTGCAGAACACATTCTTGTTCTGTAAGTCGCTTGGGCATGCCTTTTACATGCGAGAGCTGCCATAGAGAAAAATAAGAACAGTTTCATAACACAAATATTTTTTTTAATTGTGGACTATCATTTGGTGTCAAAGGCAGGATGTGCGAGGTGAGGCAGTCCTTACATGCGAAAGCAATGATACAATTTAAAGGCACATCGTAGTGAGGAACTCCCGAATACCTTGAAGTACCTTGGTTTTTTAACCTAGTATGACCAATTTTTTGTCTTGCAACCGGCAAGGAAAATTGTTATTATTAAAAGAAAAGCAAACTTCTCATAATGGTTGCAGCCGCAGCACAATGAAGCACGTCGTCCTTGCAATTCAGCTCATTGCGACCGCGACGTTCCCATGGCATTCTGGTGGTACGCCAAAGTCACATGAGCCGTCCAAAGTGGGCTGGATTTTTACACAGCGCACTCCTCCTGGGGCATAATCAACCGGGAAACGTGATTCATCAACACGAAAAAGAGCCCCAGCCATCCATTATCCAGATTGCAGTTATTCGCTTCGGTTCCGAGCATTCGAACGGTCGTCCACATCTATGGCCTACCGCTCTCTCTGCATGGGTTGATATTGCTCAGTTGTCCGATGAAGGACGTTGTAGACGTTCATTTTGTTGCTGCTACCTCTTCTGCAATCCACCATGAAAGAAAAAAAATTCAGTGCCCTTCCACTCTGTGAAGAAGGATGACCAGCGAAGCTGTGAATGTGGGCCGCTTACGGGCGAACTGCACCTCCACCGCGGGTCTGCCCAGTATTGCACTATACTTGGGTTCGGCCCACGTATGGGGAGGGCTTAACGCCTGCTTCACATCCGCTGTAAAGCGGCCCGGTATTGTACATCTTCAGGATCGGTCCACGTATAGAGCATGTATAGAGTGCTTAAAGGCTGCTTCAACTCTGCCGCGAATCGACTCTGCATTGCAATACCTTCGGGATGCGCTAACGCATAGGAAGTGCTTAACGCCTGCTTCACTTACGCGGTGGTTCAGCCCGGTGTTCACTAACTTCAGGATCGGCTCACGTATGGGGAGTGCTTAACGCCTGCTTGCACTCAGCCGCGGGTCGGGCCGGTATTGCACTATCCTCGGTATCGACCCACGTTTGTGGAGTCCTGCTTCGCCTACGCCGAGGGCCGGGCCGGTATTGTACTATCTTCGCGATTGGCCCACGTATGGGGGTGGTTAACGCCAGCTTTACCTCCGACATGGGTCGGCCCGGCATTGCACAATCTTCAGGAGCGGCCCATGTATGGGGAGTGCTTAACGCCTACTTCACCTCAGCAGCGGGTCGTCCCGGTATGCACTATCTTCAGGATCGACCCACGCATGAAAAATAGTTGGTCTGTGCCCTCGCAGACTAGATCCGTCAGAACTTAGCCATAAACAGCTTCGCTGCATGAATAGGTTGGTCGTCATTAGTGTATCAGACGGCGAAACCTTGGTTTATCAAGGTTGACGTACCATGAAAGAATGACAAGAGTGAACGTTGGCCTGCTAGCTTTAGTCCTCGGCGACTGTGCGAAAACTAACAGTGACAGACAAGCGATCGCACAGCATGTGTCTGTCTGGGGCTGCCTGGTATATCTTAAACGCTGTAGGGAGCAAGATGTGTCCGTTCCATTCTGGCCGTTAATCTTGACTCTCTGTGAAAGCAGACAAGGCTAGAAGGGTAATACAACTTAATAAGGGAATCATCCTGTCCGTTATGGATTTTAGCTTGCTTGAGTACATTTACTTTCATCTTACAGTGCTGGAGATGAAACAGGACTGCTCTGTTCATTCGTACGTGTCATCGGCTGGCGCAAAAACCCATTCGTGTAGTTAGCCTGCTCAGCCTGCCTTTGAGTAGCCCACCCGTTTGGTGAAGAAGGTGCCTATGACCAAACAATTGTCCTTAAAAAGGTGCTTCGGTGGAATCTGTTTCCCCCCACTAGACAAGCAATCCACACACCAGCTAGTGGTGTTCTCGTTGTCGCTGATACGTGCTTGATGATGTGCATTCCTGTCTGCCAGTAATTCATACGCACAAATCCGGCCGAAGGTGGGTTTCGCGTGAATACGTGATACCCTACTGTTCATTTGAAGAACTAACGAAGCTATATGGGGACAAAATATGTCGGCATGCGTAAGAATGCCCTATTGAAATTAGTACGAGGTGTGTGGCACAGAGCATATTACGAAAACACAGATATTGACGAGTGGCTAGAAAAACTTGAGAAACCCAGTAACCATCCAAGTTATTTATGGCAGAACATGAACCTGCGAGTTTTTCATTCTCTTTTTGCCAAAGAAATGTCCTTGAAATTTCTTTAGTAATATAGCAAACTGGTGCTCCTAACTGAGCCTTGTATATATTTAATCATATTCAGTCACATTCTGCTCCGTAGGTGAAGACAATCAAATATAAGATGCTTTACGGAATTAACGAGATTAAGAGGTTCATTCTTCTTTGTAACTTGACAAGCTGCACAATGGGTTCTATGCAAGAGTTCCATTGTTTCTTTTCTATATTTGTGGCGCTGAAAAAGAACTTACCTAACTACCTGTGATGCTGCAGCCTGAGAGCTTGTCGCTTTGCAAAGCGTTTCTCAACTTAATAAGCAGACACCGAGCGTAAGACAATCACCTCGAGCATGTTAAGAGCGCCAGTTGGCCTGCTCAGTTATAAGCTTTAAGTTAGGTTCAAAAGAGCCGCAGTTAGAAGAACCAGGTGCGCAAAGATGAAAGCCGAGAAAATAGCATCAGCAGACCACCTGCCGGCTTCCAGGGAATTTTTAAAAATAGAGCGAGAATGAGTGCTTCGGGTGCTGCATATGTATTAGGCTCGTCTGTCTTACGCTTCTTAAATGGCAGCTCAAAGAATCCTAAAAGGCAAATTTTGCCACTGAGGGTAATTGACTTATACTGCACAGAGGAACATACTCCGGTGAACTGCACGGAGAGAAAATCAAATTACGCACGCTCGGTAATGTAGTTCCTTCGCAATGTCTTAATGCAGTCTAGGCACCTGTGAGATTCGACGATCAAAAAATGGAAATAAATTTAAAAGGAACACTACGTCACGCAGCCAGTCTTCTCAAGTCAACTCACCCGGAAGCCATCCCCTACGCACTGTCTCTGTCTCCCAAAAAGCCGGTCTTACGTGGAACCCTGCTTGTCAGACTCAGCCTGGTGTGCCTAGTGCAGGGTAGTGTTCAATTAAACGCGCACTTGTTCAGGTGCCTTGATAGCCACTCTAGGCACACCTTTCGTGATGTTTTCCCACATTTACAGTTCTTCCTGTTCAATAGTATGCATGTATTGTCTTCAGACAGCTTTAGAATAGCGTTTGTCGGCTTACGTACTTTAAGCGCAAGCACCTTTGCGGGGTGACATGGTTTTAGTTTAACGTACGGCAACGCAAGCGTAAGGAGACGTTAAACGGCAGTATTCTGGTGCCTTGCGCCAAACGTATCTAAGCTAAGACAATCTGCTAGCAATCATTATGTCGTTGCTATGCGGCCTACGGACGCCGGAATCGTCAAACCATCTCGGAAATCGGACGTGCTCTGTACTCACAACAAGCAGTTCATGTGAGTTTAGATCAATAGAACGCTCATTTTAGTACTTACTGGCCATGGACGAGAGCGAGAGTGTAGCTATCGCGAGAATTCACGATGGAGTGGGAGCCGTGGGTGCCGCCATGTTCGACAGTACTATTTCTTAGCGGCCGTAAGCATTATTAACGTTGCACATGCCCAATGAGGTAAGTTATCGTAGCGCATGTAAATCGCAGAAACCCAATAACGTTTGGAGTATGCGCAGTGAAGACAATGCTGTTTCTTTACGTACGTAATGCGTTTGAGTTTGGATGCGAACGACATTCTTAAACTGTCTTTTCTTTCATCGCGGTGGTGCAGGAGCCTCACGTCGCCGGTGCGCTAGTTTTTACGGAAGATCTGCTGTCGCTCTATAGGCCCCTCTGCAGGGAGCAAATGAACACACACTAAGGAGACCATGCGATGAGCGCGGCTAGACCTGCGGCGGAAGGCAGCAAAACTTACCGTGACATCATCACGTGTTGGGGCGTCTCTCCTGACTTCAAGTTTGTTGTGTAACGTTCCCTCCCAGTTGTCTCCTTTCTCTATGAAACGGGCGTTCTGAATGTCTGACGGTGTCGATGACGATGACTTTTTGGCATCCCCTTTTAAACGGGGTGGCCACGAAAATGTCCTAGTCTCCTTGACCCAATCTGGCTTTACGAGATATATCGTAGCCTACCATATTTGGTTATATTTCGTTCCACTTTTAAATAGTAGGGAAACTTGGACGAGTTCGTTGAGGCGTATATTTGACAAGCAGCAGCACCAACACGACGAGAAGAAAAGAAAAGAGGGTCACAACGTTCTCTTTATTTACCTTAATTTTCGAGAAAAATGTAATAGTTTTATCGCCACCGGATTTATGGCCGATACCACAGAGTGGGCTGTGCCATTTCACTAAAGAAGAATAACAAGCGCTGATTTTGTTTTGATGAAGAAAATAGCGGTTACGTCGTGATTGTTTGACCCAGGCGGGCTATTTCCTCCCGTGCCGTCGTCTATATTTCTTCTTTTTGGTTGCGTCATATTTTACGGCAAAAGACGTGTCATTGAGCTAATACCGAGTAGGCCACCTAGCAGATCTGTTGAAATATGTTTTGCGCTGTCTGAAACATGAATATAACCACATCAATGAATTATGTGGTTTTACGTGCTAGAGCCACGATTTGATTATGAGGCACGCAGTAGTCGGTGACTCTGAATTAATTTTGATCATCAGGAGATCCTCAACGTGCACCCAACGCACGGTACCACTTGTGTTCTCGCGTTTCGCCCCCATTGAAATCGCGCGACCTCGTGGGCTTAGCAGTGCAACACCGAAGCCGCTAAGCCACCGCGTCGGGTACATTTAGCCAAATATTTCGCAGACCGCCCCATGTGCCGGTTAGCCCCTATGTTCATAAATAAATAAAAAAAATTGTGGTCCTACATTCTTATAAGTTAATGTCTGCACGCAAGTGGGCAACGAGGGAGCGGATACGCAGAAGAGCATTGAAACCAAGCAAATTAAATGTTGCCCAGAAACTACACTCACCTTGCTAGTCACCATGGCCAAGATCAGGTTGTAGTCACCACTAACTTGTCTCTATTCCACCTGCAGGGCTCTAGCATTTGCAAATAGCTCGTGAAAATTTATATATGAACTCTCTGTGAGAGGTGCTCCTTCCCGTTCTGCTTCGTTTCAACATGCAACCTCAGCGTACTGTTAAAACAGAAACCGACGAATTCCTGCGCAACGCTAAGCCTTGCTATTGACTGCAATGCTTCGCTGTTCAGGTGAAGCCGCCAATTATTCGGTTTGGCGTTGAGGGCCTTAAGAAATTCAGCGTACCTCAGTTCGTAAAGCACAGAATTACCGTGAACGTGGACCTTCGTTATGAGAATGCAAGAACACTCTAATAACATACCAAAAATGATTCACCAAAACCACTGTGTTGCAAACAAGGAACACAGAATTCGGAGTCATTAATTTTCACTCAATTTTAACGTTTTTATGCAAAACGTAGACATGAATAATGACATTATGAGGCCCTTCAGTATAGATATTCAGCGTTGAGTGCACATTGCCCTTTACCACGACCAACCTAAACGAATGTTCTCCAAAATGCACCCTTCCCCCTTTGGTTATGCTAGGAGAATGCCAGCAAACTTTAGAGTAGGAAAAAATCGAGAGGCAGACATAGACAAAGAGACAGGAAGGTGGCTAGAGCCACCTTCCTGTCCAGCCACCTTCCTGTCTCTTTGTCTATGTCTGCCTCTCGATTTTTTCCTACTCTAAAGTTTGCTGGCATTCTCCTAGCATAACCATGTACCAACTAGCCCAACAAGCCACTCTCATGATCCCCCTTTGGTGCATGAGTGTCTGATGTTATTGGGCCGGATCACTCCAGAAAAAGGGAGAAGCAGCACGCGGAAGCAAAAACACACATCAGACTGGTATTGACGTACACGACACAGATAACGGCACACACACGTGACAATGTCCCAAAATGCCTCATAGGCGACATGCACTATATGTATCGGTGGATTACGATTGGCCTACAGTTCCGGCGGAAGCGTGTGTCGCCGTGTCTGAGACCTCGTTGAACCGATGCCGGCCAGCGGGGTCGGACAACAGTGTCGGCCGGCGGGTCGGACAGCCGTGACCAGCGGGGTCGGACAACAGTGTCGGCCGGCAGGTCGGACAGCCGTGTAGGACGGCCGGGACGGTCGGCTGGGTCGGACAGCCGGGTTGGACGGCCGGGACGGTCGGCTGGGTCGGACAGCCGGGTTGGACGGCCGGGTCGGACTGCCTTGCGGGGCTCAGGTAGCCGGCCGCAGTCACCGGGTCGCGTCCACAGCTGGCGGGGTAGCCCTGTGGCCGCTCACCCGAACGCTCGAGTGCCCCAGTTACGGACCGCCTGCCCTCCTGGACCAGTGCCCAGCGGAAGAGCGGGGCGAGGTAACCTCCCAGCGGGCGACAGTGTTGCTTCAGGTGTGGCGTATTGGGTTCCTCCGCAAGGGGGCCAACTCAGCGGACTTGTTCCACATGAGCTCCCGATTCAACGCGTACTTCCTGCGGACTGCAACCCGGAAGCGCCAGACCGTCTGCATTATTCGACGCAGCTCGAAAAGCGGTATTCAGAGAGACCATCCGCAGCGCTGTGAGTTTCTTTTTCACATATTTACACGCTTTGACAGCAGCAAGGCGGTGGCCGCCAAGCTAAACCTACGGACGATTGCCAAGCTTTGCTCCCCGAGGCCACGCGCCTCGCGCCTCGGCCACGAGCCTCCTGCCCGTGCCCGAGCTTTGAGACCGAACTTTTCGCTTCGTGAACCATCTGCCCGCCGCGTACTGTCCCTTTAAAGGCGGGGTACGCTTCATACTCAAGATGGAGTATCAAGTGGCGGGGGAGGATATCTCCCCGGCAGAGGTTACCCAAGATCAAGGCTGGCAGTCTGCGGGGGCCAGAAGAGTTGGCGCCAAAACACGCACGGCTGACACTAATGCGCTATCGCTCCAGCCGGGAGCGCGACGTGGCAAATCAGGCGGTGCTGCGCTAAAATCCAGAGTGATACGAGCGGGACGAATGCCCTCACTTCCTCGAGATGATATCAAGATTGTGATCAGGCCGCGAGGTGGACTCAATATCTCCAAAATTGGCGTTGTTACGGTGGCTGACGCAATACTCGCCTCCGCTGGCATCAGTCAGGAAGATCTATGCCAAGATACTCTATGCCCGAATCTACAGCAAAATATTATGGTTGCTAGTACTCCCAAGCGCGAGAATGCGAACCGCTACGTCCGGATGAAGCAGATGCTCATCTCGGGCAAGGTATATGAGCTCAGTGCCTACGAGACGGCCCCGCACTCCACGTGCAAGGGAGTGATCCGCAACATCCCTCTTCAAGACGGCCCTGACATCATCGATGCCAAGATTGTCAACACCAATAATCCACTCGCCTTAGCAGCGAAGAGAATAGCTCAAACCGGCACGGTCATCGTCGCGTTCGACGGGCATCGTGTACCGAACTTTGTCAGGTATGGACCGTTGCTCATGCAGTGCTCACTCTACCGCAAGCAACTCGACGTGTGCTATACGTGCGGCCGCCTCGGTCATCGCGCCGACGTGTGTCCCAATCCAGCTGACGCTATTTGCCGTGGCTGTGGTGCCCCTAGTCCCGATGAGCAGCATCAGTGCACCCCCAAGTGTAAGCTCTGTGGTGGCCAGCATCTCACGGCTAATAAGGACTGTGCTCAAAGATTCAAGATCCCATACATCGTGCGTCGTCGTCGCAGTGAGCGCGCCAAGATGGCCGGTGCCGTGTCACAGTCCCCTCATCAGCGCTCGGACACTGCGGAACTCGTCCAGGCTTCGTCCACTCCGGGTGCTCAGCGCAGAGGACGCTCCCGTTCCAGGGGCCGCTCGAGAGTCCGTTCCATATCCAGGGGCCACTCAGCGTCCAGGGCACGTTCCGGCTCCCGCCGTGGGTCCAGAGGACGGGCCTGTTCCCGGGCACGCTCCGGTTCTCGGCCTCGCTCCAGCTCCAGGCCGGGGCGCGACACGTCGAGGCGGACCAGGTCCCGCTCCCGCACGCCCACCGCCCTTAGAAGCAAGTTCACGCTCTCCTGGGCCGACAAGGTTCGAGGGGGACGTGAAGGTCCAAGAGGGTGACGACCCGCCTCGCGATTCGCACCACGCACACGAGCTCGAGGAGTTGCGACGAGTTAACGAGCAGTTGAGGAAAGAAAACGCGCAGGTTAGACAAGAAATGTGCAGGCTAGCTGCGGAGATGGCGGAGATTAGGAAACTCGCGCTTTCACCCTCCTCGTCGCAACCCCCTTTGGCCCCGGTCGCCATGGATATATCCGAGACATCCCACGCGGCGCGCGCGCCCAAGCGTCGAGCGGTAGAGAACAGAGAGGAAGACGAGACTATAAAATTGCTCTCAGAACTCAAGAATGCTCTCGCCAGCATGCAGGCTAGCTTAGCTAAGGTCCAGGAAGCTATATCGCACCCAAAAATTGGCTTAGGTGCACTCAGTGAACGGATAAGCAAATTAGAGGAGGTCGATGCCAGGAGAGAACCCAGCCCCGCTCCTTCGCAAGTCGCAACACGACGTCATGTACTAGCACCACCGACGGAGGGCGCGATTCTCAGGGCCGTTCAAGCCTCCTCTCAGCCTAGCCATGGATAGTGCGGACGAGAACTTTAGTATTTGGCAATGGAACTGCAGAGGGTTTCCCAACAAGAAGCCGCTTCTGCATCAATATTTAAGAACTCTCGCGGTTAAGCCCCAAATCATCGCTATTCAGGAAGTTGCAACTAGTACTCCTATCAAACTCGCAGGTTATCTGGTAGTATCCTCACATTCAGGAGGCAGGGGAGTTGCTACCCTTGTCAGCAAAAGGTACAATTGCCTCTCTCGCGACCTCGGCCCAGTTGGTGATGGCATCGAGTACGTCATGACTGAAATCCTCATGAACCCACCCAGAAAGGGCCTCAGAAGAAACAGCCTTTATATCCTCAACGTATACTGCAGCCCCAGCTACCGCAGGGCGAGGGCGAACTCTCTCCTCAAGAGGGCCGTCAGCCTGGCCGGTGGGGACCCCCTTGTCATCGTCGGGGATTTCAACGCTCCACATAGGGTGTGGGGGTACACCCATGACACGCCCAAGGGACGCGAACTGTGGCAGACTGCGATGGAACTGGACTTGACCCTTATCACCGATAAGGGCTTCCCCACTAGGAGAGGCAACTCCGCATGCCGGGACACTACCCCAGACCTCTCTTTTGTCAAGAACGTAGGGGAGGTCAAGTGGGTCAACACGGCTCTAGACCTCGGAAGTGACCACTACGTCATCGAAGTCTCCCTCCCGATAGCCCGCTATAACACGAGGAAATTCAAGCTGATCGACTGGGACGTTTTCCGCAAGATCAGAGCCGAGCGCGCACCGATGGCGGAGACAGATTTTGAAGGTTGGTGCAAAGGGATAAGGGATGACGCCGCGGCGGCAACCAAGGAGGTCGTCACTGAGCTCGACGTCGACAAGATGGATAGCAGATTGGCGCACCTGCTGGAAGCAAAGCAAGCCCTCCTCACGAGATGGAAGGGGCAGAGGCATAACAGGCGGCTCCGCAAGAAGGTTTCGGAAGTTAACCGGGAGATCGAACATCACTGCAAGACCCTGTGTAAGCAACAATGGGATGAGCTCTGCGAATCCGTCGGGGGTCAGCTCAGATCAGGCAAGAGCTGGGGTCTGCTCAAACACCTTCTCGATGAGGGCAGCACCAGATCCAGCCAGAGACGATCCCTCGCGCGAGCCATCCACCTCGCTACGGACTCTACCCCGGACGTGTCGATTGTCGACAAGCTCATAGACAAGTACCTGCCGGTCGCGGATAGCTCTGCCCCTACCCAGTTCCCGGACTACGCGGGGTGTGCAGTGCCGGAGTTGGAGCAGGACTTTACCGCGGCCGAGATCCGAGATGTCCTCTTCTCACTCAACGTCAAATCTGCCCCTGGTCCAGATGGCGTCACTAACAGGATGCTGAGGAATCTCGATGATGAGTCGATCGACTTCCTCACTGAAAGGATTAATGAAGTCTGGCGCAGTGGACAGGTCCCCACACAATGGAAGGCGGCCTGCACGGTACTCATCCCCAAACCCGGTAAAGCACCAGGAATAGAGAATCTAAGACCAATTTCCCTGACGTCCTGCGTTGGTAAGGTTGCAGAGCATGCCCTGCTCAACCGGCTCAAGGTGCACATCGAGGCCAATGACATGTACACCCACAATATGATTGGTTTCAGAGCCGGCCTCTCGACACAGGACGCCATGAAGCTGATAAAGCATCAGATCATCGATCGGAGCACGGGAGATACCAGAGCCATCCTTGGACTAGACCTGCAGAAGGCATTCGACAATATTTCACACGAGTTCATTCTCCAGTCTATTGCCAGCCTCGGGCTCGGGCAGAGGGTCTACGACATCGTCCGATCCTTCCTTAGCCAGAGAACTGCCAAGCTCAAGATCGAAGGATACCTTTCGCAAGAGATCACCCTCGGTTCACGCGGCACGCCTCAGGGCTCAGTCATCTCGCCAACATTATTTAACATCGCAATGATCGGGCTTTCTAAGGAGCTCGCGAAGATTCAAGGAATTAACCACACTATCTACGCAGGTGACATCACCATCTGGTGCGTCGGCGGGAGCGACGGCCAAGTTGAAGCCGCCATGCAGAGCGCCATCGATGCGACTGAGCGCTTCCTCCGCCCCACTGGGCTCAGATGTTCTCCATCAAAATCTGAGCTACTTCTCTACAAGAAAAGACCCAGAGGTGGCGGCCATCGTGATTGGAAACCGGCGTCCGAAAGCGAAATACGGCTTTTCACTGGTGACGGGTCTCCGGTGCCTAGAGTGGACTCACTCCGAATATTGGGGATGTATATCGAATCTAACGGTTCCAATGGAACCGCACTCAGAAAGATCACCGCCAAGACGGAGAGTGCTCTCGGCCTCATTCGGAGGATCGCCAACAGGCACCGGGGAATCAAGGAAGAAAATCTCATCCGTATTATACATGCTTTTGTTCTCTGCCACCTTTCATACTCGGCGGCCATGCATAATTGGCATGTGGCTGAGAGGAACAAGCTCAATTCACTCATCAGAAAGGTTTTTAAGCTTGCCCTCGGCTTGCCTGCAAGCACCCAAACCGAAAACCTGTTGAAGCTCGGAGTGTACAACACGCTCGAAGAGATTATCGAGGCACAAGAGCACTCAGAGCTGCTCAGGCTATCCGGCACCCCGACGGGCCGCAAGATACTCGACGAGATGGGCCTCAATCCTGTCGACCAGTGCCCTGACGCCATGCGGATTCCCAGCGACATCAGGTCTCAACTGCACATCGCGCCCATGCCCCGCAAAATGCACCCCGCAAACAACGTCGGCAGACGTCGGGCCAGGGGTAGAGCTCTACTCGAGCATGTCCGCAATAACCACATTGAGGCAAGCTTCGTGGATGCCGCGGCATATGTTCAACAAGAGGCATCCGCCGTCTCCATCGTAGACTCCAATTCTAGGCTCACTTGCTGCGCTACGGTACGCACTTCAAGGCTCCTGGCAGCCGAACAGGTTGCAATCGCGCTGGCTGTGCTCGATGGTCGCAGAGAGGCAATATATAGTGATTCCAAGGCAGCCATTAAGGCCTACCAAACCGGTATGGTCTCCCCCCAGGCCCTCCGCATTCTCCAAAGCGCCAAAAGTATCTCTCCGCATTCTCTATTTTGGTTTCCCGCTCACTTGGGGTCGATTGAGGGTTCTCCCTCTAACTCTAACGAGGGCGCACACGAGGCCGCGCGAGGACTCACTGACCCCGCCACCTCAGCAGCCCCTCAGCCCCGCGGGGAACCCTTGCTTACGTTTAATGAGATCACGACGCACTACTATCTGTCAAGACGGATTTTCCCCCTCCCGCACCCCGCCTTATGTAGGGCGCGGACGGTTACCCTTCGACTTTTACAAGCCCGTGCGTACCCTAACCTCGCGGTTTTTCATGCCATATACCCCGAACGATACCCCAGTGCGGACTGCCCTGCCTGTGGACTAAGGGCAACATTGGACCATGTGTTGTGGGGGTGTGAAGCCATCGGCTCCTCCTTCAGCGAGGATAGGTGGGCTGCGCTCTTGTGCAGCCCCGAACTCAGTGACCAAACCCTGGCCGTCCAGAGTGCCCGCGATCGGGCCGTCAAGCTCGGCTTGGCGGTCCCTACGTGGGACTAGCCGGGTGGCGCGGGGTCTCCCCTGCGTCTTCTCTGGACCAAAATAAAGTTACTTCACTCACTCACTCATTGGCGCGGTCGGTGATAGCTCCTATGGGCCAGACGCCCAGCGAGGAAGCTGCTTTTCGTCGACCGCCGAACCTCGCGCACTGCTCACGCCACAGGTCACGGGCCACACTCTCGCGCCACGCTTTTTGAGGCGCCACTGCCGATGATGATGATGACTCTCTTGCGGGTATTTGCCAAGATTCACTGTCCTCTTCGCCCCCGTACGGCGCACTGTATTCGTATGTTTATGTTTCCACTGCCGCGCACCATATATTATGACAATACCCCCCTTTTCAAGAAAGTTGTTTACAACTATTCTAACACATGGACGCGGGATGAAAAAAAAAAGAAAAAGGAAAATTGTCATGCATGTTTGTCCGATTGTTCATATGAGCACACAACACACTGTTCACAGGGCATTGCGCTCTGTTAACTAGCACAGGTCCGTTCGCTTTCAAATAAGACTAAGCTCTTGAGTGGTCGCATTGTCCAATCGCATTTTGTTATATAAATGTGATTACGCGCGACTCAAGTAGTCAGCTCCGACATTGTCACAACCTTTTATGTAGTGAACAGTAAAGGAATACTCCTGTAAGATGAGACTCCAACGCAACACTCTGTTGTTGACGTGCTTGGCGGAATTTAAGTACTGTAACGGTTGGTGATCTGACTGAACAAAAGGCTTGCCTTATAGGTAAATGCGAAATTTTTGTACAGCCCAAACGAGTGCTAAACATTCCCGTTCAATTGTCGAATACCGAGTTTCTCGAGGTAATAAGTTACGACTAGCGTAAGCAACAGGGTGCAGCACCTGGTCGTCTCCTATTTGTAGCAATACTGCGCCCAGGCTTGTGTTGGACGCGTCCGTGCGCAGTACGAACTCTTTCGAAAGGTTGGGGGCAAGGAGGATGGGAGCCTCACTGAGCTTGCTCTTTAGTGTCGTGAACGCTTCTTCTTGAGTGGGGCCCCACACAACAGTACTACTTTGTCCTTTCTTGGTAAGGTCCGTCAACGGCTTCGTCAGTTCGGCGTAGTTCGGGATAAACTTCCTGTAGTAGCCGGTCAGGCCAAGAAATGACTGCACGGCTTTCTTGTTGGTAGGACGCTTAGTAGCAAGAATCTTGTCTAGTGTTTTGAGAAGTGGTTCAACTTTATACTTCCCAATCCGATGACCCAGGAATGTTATGCTGCTCTCTCCTATTTCGCATTTACTTGTCTTGATTGTGAGGTTGGCTTGTTTGATTTTCTCAAAGACTTGTCTGAGGGTATCTATGTGTTCTTGCCATGTGTCGGTGGCAACGACAACGTCATCGAAATAATGATGGACGTTCGCCAAGCCTCCCAGTACGGATCTCATGAGGCGCGCAAATACTGCAGGGGCCGTTTTAATACCAAACGGCATGTAGATGAAATGGTAGAGCCCAGACGTGCTGGAGAAAGCAGTTTTTTCTCGACTTTCGGTAGACATGGGTACTTGCCAATATCCCTTAGTGAAGTCAAACTTGGAGAAAAACTTCTTTTGACCCACAAACGCAAGTACTACATCAATACGGGGTATTGGCTCGCAATCCGGGATGAGTATCTTATTTAGTTCCCTGAAGTCGACGCACAGCCGAATAGTGTTGTCCGGTTTCTTAACGACTACAATTGGCGCGTGGTACGGCGACTTTGATCTCTCAATGACACCCATTTTAAACATTTCTTGTACTTCTTTTTCGACACTTTCCTGCAAAGCAAGGGGTATAGGGTACTGCGGAACGTGCACTGGTTTATCAGTGGTTAGACGAAGCGAACATTCGAAGAGCGCAGTTTTCCCAGGTATGTCAGAAAAAATGTCCCCATACATTTCAAATAACTCCTGCATTTCCTGAGTTTGTTCATCCGTAAGATTTGTTGCCAACTTAACGTCAGTAGAAAACTGTGCTCGATGAAGGCTCAAGACAGGCATTTGCTTCACTTCGTCCTCTTCCCTGGTGTCACCTTCGGATGACCTTTCGTGGACCTCTGCAACAACAGAGACTTGGTGTGGTTGTGCAGGTTTCCGCTCCTCGTACTTCTTGAGCATATTTATATGAAAGATCTTGTTCTTTCCAGAAACTCCAATTACATAATCAACGTCATTTTTCCGTTCCTTAACCAGGAATGGTCCTTTCCATTGCATTAAAAGCTTGTTCGAGTCAGTTGGCAACAAAATTAGCACTTTGTCGCCGGGATATAATTTCCTAGGGTGACTTTTCCTGTCGTAGTAGGTTTTTTGTTTGTCGCGAGCTCTCTCTAGCTGATCTTGTGCGATCTTGCATGTTTCCTCTAGGCGATTGCGCAAATCAAAGACATAAGTGTATGTCGTTCGCGTTTCTCCATCCAATTCCTCGTTCGTCCACAGTTCTCGTAATACCGTCAACGGTCCTCGAACGTGCCGGCCGTAAATGAGCTGAAAGGGAGAGAATCCGAGGCTTGCCTGCGGCACTTCTCTATATGCAAAAAGCAGAGGAGCAAGGTATCTGTCCCAAGATCGCGGTCTCTCTTGGCACATTCTCTTTAGCATCATCTTTAGAGTGCCGTTAAACCTCTCGACGAGACCATTTGCCATCGCATGGTAGGGTGTCGTCTTGAGTAGCTTCACTGAGAGTAATCGACTCACCTCTTTCATTAATTCTGAGGTAAAGCTTGCTCCTTGGTCCGTGACTATTTCTTTTGGCAAGCCGACGCGAGAAAAGATCTCGATCAGCGCTTCTGCAACATGAACTGCGTCGATTGCAGGGAGTGCCACAACATCTGGATAACGAGTCGCGAAGTCGATTAACGTAAGAACGTATCGGTTCCCGCGGTCCGACTTTGGTGAAAATGGCCCGATTAAATCAACAGCGACCCTTTCAAAAGGTGTATGGATCAAAGGCATGTTGCCTAGAGGAGCGACTCCTACTTTCCTCTTAGGGGTTGTCCTTTGGCATTGGTCGCACGACTTCACGAAGCGTTTGACGTCTCCGTGTACATCTGGCCAATAGAATTCTTGTAGGACGCGATCAGTTGTCCTCTTGATACCTTGGTGTCCTGCCATGATGCTCTCACGTGCCACTTCTAATATGCCAGATCTAAATGCTTTTGGTATGACCACCTGCTTAAAGGTTCTGCCAGTGGCCAGGCGGTAAAGGCGATATAGCAATCCTTTTTCTTCGACGAATTCGTAGCTGTGCCCCTTCCCAGAATTAAACGACTTGCTCACTTTGGCGAAACTATGCTTCAGCGTCGGGTCTTTGCGCTGTTCTTCAATGAGTTGGTCTTTTGTTACGTCACGTAAGACAATTGTTGGAACGCACAAGGGACGAATCTTGCCTTGTTCTTGTTCTTCAATTTTTGCTTCAGCCACGCTCGATACATGGTGAGGCTTCCTAAGCGCCTTATTACGCTTCATCCCTATCGACGACGACTCCTCGGTGGGAGCATCGGGGGGTTTCCAGCCAGAGTCTGGATCATATGGTCCTCTGACGCCTGGAAGATTTCCCAGAACGAGGTCGTAGAGGGGCTCGTCCATACATGTCGCTGTTAACTTGCCTGAAAAGTACGGCGTGTTCACTTGTACGACAGCTTCAGGCAGGTAACTTGTTGAGCCGTCCAGAAGAACAACGTTGTTCGTTCTTCCCGTCATATACATCTCTGGAACGAGTTCTCGTTTGACAATTTCGGTATTACAACCGGTGTCTCGTAGTACACGAACACTTCTTCCCAGCAGCCGGCCTTCCACCACTGGCATCCCGTCGACGAGGAAAGTTACAGCAGTCCCAGGGTTCTTGTCCTCGCTGTCACTTGATTGGCGAGTCTTCTTTCCTGGTTGCTTTGATTCTTTCACTGGACGAGTCCGGACTGGTCGAGATTTGGTGAATGCACACGGAGAACTTGGTTTGCTGTCCCCGTACCGAGTTCGGCAATTTTCAGCTGTATGTCCCGTTCTGTCGCACAACTCACACTTCAGCATACGCTTAGGTGGGGCGCGGCAGTCAGGAGCCAAATGTCCAAACCGATGACAAAGGGTGCACATAAGTTGCGGTTTCCTGGGAGCTTCAATGTTTTTTCCACCAGAATCCTTTGTGTTATCGGGACCCTTTCCTAGGTTTGTCCAGTTCTGCGCTTCAAGAAAGCGATCCGTCAAGCTAGCAAGTTCGTCAAGGGATTTGCACTCTCGCTCCTTCAAGAAAATTACTAGCTTTGGCTCACAACAACGCAGAAACTGTTCAGAAATCATGTGATCTCGTAGACCTTCATATGTTTTAGGCACATTAGCCATCTCAATCCAATGGTCAAAATAGGCTGAAATTCTTGCTGCTAACTGTCTTCCAGTTTCGCCCTCTACTGCTCGTGCTTTACGAAACTTTTCTTGGTAGCCTTGAGCCGTGAATTGAAACCTTTGTAGCAAAGCTTTCTTTACCTTCGGGTAATCTAATGAATCGGTGGCAGTCATCCGACCGATCACAGTTAACGCTTCCCCAGTCAGACACATGCTCAAAGCAAGAGCCCATTTTTCTTGTGGCCAGTCCTTTCCTGTTGCTACGCGCTCAAATCGCTGTATATACGCGTGTAAGTCATCGCGTTTCTCGTTGAACAAAGGAAGTAACTTCTGTGGGTTGAGGGATGACGAGGAGGTACTGGGCGCAGTCAGAATTTCAGAAGCCGCTGCCGGCATATTACGAGCTCCTTCCTGAAGCTGCAGCTTTAGCTGGAGGATCTCGCGCTGCCTCTCGTAAGCTTCCTTGATTGCCTCTCGCTCCGCAGCTCTCTCGTCCCTTTGTTTTGCCTGTTCGGCCTCAATCCATCTGCGAAGTTCTGCGCCTGACAATCCTATTTGGAGACCTATAGCCGTGATTTTCTCTAAATCCATGGTGCCGTCTACTAATGTGTGTCTGCGCTCAAGCGAAACTGCCCCCTTTCACTGTATTGACGAGTGAATCCTGGCAGGCTCGCCAGTTTGTGATGTTATTGGGCCGGATCACTCCAGAAAAAGGGAGAAGCAGCACGCGGAAGCAAAAACACACATCAGACTGGTATTGACGTACACGACACAGATAACGGCACACACACGTGACAATGTCCCAAAATGCCTCATAGGCGACATGCACTATATGTATCGGTGGATTACGATTGGCCTACAGTTCCGGCGGAAGCGTGTGTCGCCGTGTCTGAGACCTCGTTGAACCGATGCCGGCCAGCGGGGTCGGACAACAGTGTCGGCCGGCGGGTCGGACAGCCGTGACCAGCGGGGTCGGACACAGTGTCGGCCGGCACGTCGGACAGCCGCGTAGGACGGCCGGGACGGTCGGCTGGGTCGGACAGCCGGGTTGTACGGCCGGGACGGTCGGCTGGGTCGGACAGCCGGGTTGGACGGCCGGGTCGGACTGCCTTGCGGGGCTCAGGTAGCCAGCCGCAGTCACCGGGTCGCGTCCACAGCTGGCGGGGTAGCCCTGTGGCCGCTCACCCGAACGCTCGAGTGCCCCAGTTACGGACCGCCTGCCCTCCTGGACCAGTGCCCAGCGGAAGAGCGGGGCGAGTTAACCTCCAAGCGGGCGACAGTGTTGCTTCAGGTGTGGCGTATTGGCGCGGTCGGCGATAGCTCCTATGGGCCAGACGCCCAGCGAGGAAGCTGCTTTTCGTCGACCGCCGAACCTCGCGCACTGCTCACGCCACAGGCCACGGGCCACACTCTCGCGCCACGCTTTTTGAGGCGCCACTGCCGATGATGATGATGACTCTCTTGCGGGTATTTGCCAAGATTCACTGTCCTTTTCGCCCCCGCACGGCGCACTGTATTCGTATGTTTATGTTTCCACTCCCGCGCACCATATATTATGACAGAGTGAATAAACTGTCATAGAAGTTGGGGTGATTTTTATAGCGTTTCCCGCCATTGTCTTCGATGGCTAGAATGTTTTCACCGTACAAAAAGCCAGAAACCCAAAAGACATTTCAGATGAGCAAGCAATATAGTTTTGCAACTATCATTTCGCAGTATGGAGAACTTTCTGTCATGAAAATTAAAGCCAAAACGTGTACTGGTCCTACGCTTGGAATAGCTGTTTCTGTTGTGACAACGCTAGCAATAAATGATAAGCAGCCTTTGATAAACATATAACTACGCATATATCAGTGTCAAGGACGCTGAATATAATCCTATATGTCAATATCAAGTGCATCTTTTTTTACTCCTTTTATTTTCTTTCGCACTTTTTCTCTCTCTGAGGGTTTTCCAATTCATCACCCCCCCTCCCATGCAGTGTAGCATGTAGGGGGCTTCATTTTCATTAGCTTCCTCTCTCTCTCTTTTTATTTTCTCTGTATCTCTCTGTCTCTCTCTCTCCCTGTCTTAATTCGTGCTCTTTCTTCTCCGCCTTATCCCCAAAGAAGACGTGCAATTTGAATGAATGTTGCTAAACTACACGCACTAATATTGTAATGACGGTCACTCTGCTTTACGGGCTTCACTGAATTCAGCGCAATAAGGCACCGAACTCGTGCAAACGTCAAGCTTATTCGACCTGTATAGCTGTTACGCCCTGCAGTGGGCGTAACCAGGCTGATGATGATGATGGCGATGATGATGATACCTGTTGCATCTGCGACTTCATGACCACTTTCCTCTATACGTTGCTTGACCTCGCTTTCTTAATATTTAGCAAGGCACCGGTGGACATAGCCTAAAGGAGTAATCATCATCAGCCTATTTTATGAACACTGCAGGATGAAAGGCTCTCCTTGCGATTTCCAATTGCCCCTGCCTTGCGCCAAACAATTCCAGCTAACTTAGCACCCTCTGCTGCGTTACAGGTCTGACCACCGCCTTGGTCAGGCGCGCCGCAGCTGCTGGGAACGGCGGGCCGCCATTGGTCGATCGAGTAAATCATTTGGCAGGGAGTGGCCGAATACTGCACCAGGGAGGCCAATTCCTGTTCTGGTGAGGGAGCGTTTTTTGTTGAAACTCAGTGGGTCTTCCTAATTTGGTTGTACTTGTATTACCCAGCCCCACTGTACTAGGCACTTTTGACGGTGTCGGGTGCCACTCCAAGCCTAAAGAGGACAAACGTACCTACTATTGGATAAATAAGGCGTAAGAAAAAAAGAAACAAAAGGCCAGAAAGCAAACATTTCGATGCATACTGAACACATTAATCATCAAGTTAAAGCGCGTAACGTGCGAGTTAAGGAAAACACCATACGTACAGGCAGAAATGCGTTCTCCATAAGGAGTTTTGGTTAGGATGTTATGACATAGGCACAACACGTTCCTTTGAGGTTCAGTATGCTTTCCTAAAGAAACGAAGTCGGTTAAAGAACAAGAAGAACACGCCCATGTAAACCGAGATGTGCTCAAGCAGATTAGGTAGGAATCTACAATATGTTTGAGGCTATACGTCTATGTTCGTGATATTCCTATTCCCGTGTTCGTTCGCTGCTTTCCTTACCACCAGCATACGCGCATTTCTTTCTTTCTTTCTTTCTTTCCTTCTTTCCTTCTTTCTTTCTTTCTTTCTTTCTTTCTTTCTTTCTTTGAAATGTTGGTTGCTGTCTTTGTTTTTTATTCTGATGTTTATACATTTGCTTGCGCCCATAATCTGCACCTTACTGCAATGTCTTTCCACCTTTGAAATTTGTTTATTCTCCCGATGAAGCTTCTCTCGTTGTCAGTAGAGACGGCGAGGGAAACGCTCGTTTTGACGCACGTATCAATTTTTGATGCTCTCTCACCATTTACCTGGAATGCTTAAGTGCTATCAGCGTGAATAAAAACATTCAGGCTTTCTCACTCTGACGTGCCCCGTTTGCGTTGTTTTGGGCCTAGTAACAGCAGGTGTTTCACGCGAAAACGGCCGAAGCTTCTGCAGTAGATAGTGTGCGCTTGTTTTATTTCCTGCATAATGGATCCACATAAAGCACCTTCTTCTGCTGCTTCCTATTTCGTTACTCCGATGTAGGAACCGGTGAGCCATTCAAAGTTTCAACGGCATGGGAACTTCGAACGCCTGTTGAATTTAGTGAACCAGATCGCATTATGCTTCCCAGCTTTCAATTGTCTGGCCTTCGCTGCACTTAGAGCAAATGCACTGTGCATTGGAAAGTTGCGAAAGCGTGAGATGCTTTCTAGTTTGAAGAGACCTTTCGGAGCACTCAACTGACTTAATGCACAATTGATTTATCAGCAACGGGCACACGACCCTTTAGATCTTGCACTTCGCTCTCGTCGCCCATTGCATTGACATTCGGGGGCCTTTCTGACAAGTTTAAGTAAAGGTATGTTGGTGCATATCTCCCAGTCCTTCCTCAAATATGGAGGCTCGGAAGCTTCGAAAGCTGACTTGACAGTCCCCTCATTATATACGTTGCGTTTTCTGCTTACGAAGTTTTCAATACAAAAAATGAAGCTTCCTTCCATGCCAGGAGTGCTGAAGTTTACGTCAATACGTGGAACCAGTTATTCATTGGACAGTAATGCGAAAGCATTAGATGTCCCACGCAGCAGAAAAACTGACATTATAGGCCACGAGTGGCACAAAAAATCATCATCGTCATCACCGTCTTGTATGACATCTGTATTAATACAGAATTAAAGTTACAACAAGTTAGAGTAAGGTGACGTAACGTGGAATAATTGAATTAAGGTTGATCAAAGTAGACTAATGCGTTCTAAGGTAGAATAGGGTATACAAAAGTGGATTAAGGGGGATTAAGTTTGGTGGATTTGGTGGATTAGGTGGATAAGGTGGAAAGGTGGATTAAAGGCAGGTTAGTACAGATTAGGGCAAATTCCATTAACCTGGATTAGGCTGCGCTAAGGCGGAGTTCTGAAAAACAATTGGCAATGAATGACTCACGTATCATAGAAGTAACCAATTTATTATATAAGTCAATGCTTTCACATTCAAATCGCGCAAAAATACCTAAGTGACTCTCATATTTTCTAAATCTGATTGGTATTCCTTGCGTACTTCACCCTTGTAGAGCCTATCTATCAATCTATGCATCTATGACTTTGTTAGTCTCTCTGTCTAAACTCATCTATCTATCAGTCTGTAAATCAGTCTGTTTATTTAAGTCTGTCTGTCAATCTGTCTATCTGTCCGTCTCTGTCTGTGTACCTGCAAGTCAGCCTTTAAGTCTGTACGTCCGTCAGTCTATAAGTATGTCAGTGTGTCAGTCTGTCCACCAATCTGTCTATCAGTATGTCTATCTTCTGCCTCTCAGTGAATCTATAAGTCGGTATGCCAGTCTGTCAGTCTATCAGCCAGTAAATCTAACAGTCAATCAGTCTGTCTGTCCTTATCTGTCACTAAGTGAGTCAGCCAGTCACTCAATCTATAAGCCAGTTTGTGTTTCTGTCCTCTTACGCCGACACCGCAGCCAAGTTGTATACTAACATTCTCTACTACGTATGTGCTCATGGTCGTAAAGTGATCGTGGTCGTTCCGTCGTCGTCATTCCAGCTTGATTACTTGACTCTCTTCACGCAGTCATCGTAACGCCTTCTACGCTGTCCTAGTGGCTGAAGTTTAATAGCTTGAACCCCAAGGTATGTGGTCGTCGTCGTGATGCCGTCATGGTAGTTGCATCGTCGTCCTTCCAACTTTCTCATCCAATTCCCATCGTACCATCGCGGTCCCGCCATCGTGAACATACAGGCCCCATGCATTCGTTGTCACACCACCATCGTGATGCATTTGTGGACATAACATCATTATCATTCCAGCTTCGTCTTCAGAATGCCGCCATGCCAGCGTCATCAAGCCATCGCTGTCATACAAACTTTAGGATAGTCTTCGTCACGCCATTCTCGTCGTACACTCGTCTTCATCTCTTTGTCCTCACACCGTTGTCCTGCTATCGTCGTCTTTGTGTCGCCATCCTACAGTGGTCACCACGCACTGGTTGTCATACCGTTCTTGTGATGTCATTGTGGTCGCTTATCTTCATCAGTCCAACTTTTTAATCTGACTCTCGTCATACCATAGGCGCCGCTCCAACATCGTCATACCAGGTCGGTCATTCCCTCGACTTCAATCCTTCTTTGTCAATATATGGTAATCAAGCCGTCATCATTAAATGGTGATTATGCCGCCATCATTATGCATTGGGAGACCGTCTCTATCATTCATGCGGTGTCATACCATCGTCATCATGCCTTTCTAATCGTGCGATCATTGTTACTCCATCTTTGTCAACCAACTCTAGTCAGGTTGACATTGTGGCGCCATCGTCCTCATACAAGCTTCGTGATACAGTCGTCCACCCTCCATTGCCGTCTTACAAACACTGATCCCATAGTCGTCATTAAGCCATAGTCATACATCTGCGCTGATGCATTTGTTGTCATCCCATTGCCATGATGTAGTCGTGGTCTCTCCGTCGTTATCATTGTATTATCAACAGTTGTCAGTGCAGTCCGTGCGAAACGTGTTTGCGCAATGACTCTTTGTGACAAGATTACTTTTTGTATGGACAATATTACTATTTCTTGTATTGCGTCTGCAGTGCGCATCCGCATATTGGACAACGTGTATATAGTATCTCATTGTACAATAACATAATCACCTGCCACCTACCTTACCCTGTATTTCCCACTTCCCCTTTTCCCAAGGAGGATTAGCAGGCTAGAGACACGCTCTCCGTGCCGACCTCTCGTCTTTTCTCTTCATTAAAATCTACTCCTCCTCCTCCTCCTCAAAAGCCGACTCTCCACATGCCGTCATTATTACGCAATCGTTGTCCCACAGTCATCGTCGTACCAATGTCATCACCCATGGCCATTTCGTCGTAGTCACATAGTTGTCGTCATACCTTTGTCATACCGACGGCTTGATGCCGGTGTAATCGCACTGTTGTCATTCCAGTTTCGTGATCTGTCGCTCGTCATGCCTTCACGGCCCAGTGGCCGAAGTTTTATAGGAAAACTATCTAGGCGCTGGCGTTAGTGATGCTATATTAGTCGTTGTATCGTCGTCATTTCAGCTTTCTCATGCGATGCTCATCATGCTGTCGTCGTCCCGCAAACATGGTCACACAGTCGTCCCGCGTGTATTGTCACATCGTAGTGATGTTGTCGGCCTCATTCTATTGTCATTGTAGCGTGAAGATCCGACTCTCGTCATCCCGTCGTCGGCAGTCATCGTCATACTACTGTCGCCGTGCAATCGTAGTTCTGCAGTTATCCGCACGCATTCGTTGTCGTACCGTGGTGATGTCGCGGTCGTTCCATTGGTGTCAATCAAACAGACATCCCACTGTTGCCATGTCGTCATCACACCATAGTATTATCATAGTCGTCATGCCATTGTTGCCACGCTGTCACTTTACCATCGCCACCACTTCAGTAACATGATCCCATAATCACCATACCGTCTTCACCGATTCATTTACACCATTCCTTTGTCTCCATTGCATCGCAATTATGCTGTCGCCATTTGATCTTGATTATACCGCTATTGTCATATCATCGGCGTCACTGCGTTTCAGTCAGACTGTCACTATTATGCCTCCGTTGTCATAATATCGTGGTCACGCCATCGTCGTCGTATCATCAGCTTAGTTTTCCATTTGTGGTACTACTGTCGTCATCGCGCCGTTGGGCTCGTACAGCATTCGTCATCCAATTTTTTTCATGTCGTCCTTGTCATGCTGTCGCCGTTATACCAACGTCATCATTTAGGAATTGCCATGTCATTATCATCACTCCATCGCCGTCATAAGGCCTTTGTCATTCTATCAACATCCCTGCGTCGGCGTCATGAACACGTCACCATCTCGCCACGCTCGTGGGCATCCTTTGCAAGCCAGTGCCTTAGCAAAGTGAGATGATAGGGGAACATGTCCCTATAGCTGAAGCAACGGAAGTCTCGGTAGGAAAACTACATATGCTGAATAAATGTCACAGCAAAGATACGGGTTGTCTCTATATTACTTCAATGCTAATCCCATTACCATCGATGGTCATCGTGCGATGATTGGCGCCACAATTTTTTTCTGGGGAAATTTATTCGGCCTTATAGAACCTGTTCCAATATGCAGAACGCGCAGTTTCTGTAACATAGACAAATATAAGGTAATATGCTCGCAGATATGCTCGCAGATATGCTGCGCAGCAAGAGATTAGCTACCGCTGAGCTGCAGCTACTCGACCTCTTCGTGTTCCGGACTTAAGGCTCACAAATTTATGCGCTGCCCTTAGAAGAGTGGAACGAAGCCTAATGAGGTTGAAGGGTGACCCACCAATGAACATTTCACATAACAGAATCAACGCAGCAATTTTCCGTTAAACCATCAAGAGATCAACGACAGCATTTTGTGCAAGATTTCGGTCTTCATGCCAATGCCAAAGATATGGCGGGCCGTTAATAACTTTTCTGAAAACTTTGGACAAAACAAGCCATTTGAAGCGCTAGCATTGAAGCTAGACAAGACGCCCAATAGTCTTTAGAATGCCTTTGCTCAAGCATACCCTTCCGGCAGGTCAGCTGGCACTACCAACCAGCCTCCGCTGCTATCATTGCCTCTGATGGATGCTCCTTTCACGCAGAGAGAGTTAGGACTAGCTATGAGCAGCCTCCGACGACGCTGTAAAGTGGGACCTTATCTTATCAGTAATCAGGAGCTGACTGAACTACCGACTGAAAGACGACGTGATTTCCTTGAATTTTTAATCAAGTGTGTGCCAGAGGGCATATCCCACATCAATGAAAGGTAGCCTGGGCGGTACCAATTCTAAAGTGTGGAATGAACTCTGCAGCTCTGGACACGTACAGATCGTTATAACTGACCTCCTAAGCAGTGAAGTTAATGGAAAAAATGGTGTGCGCAAGACTTACTTGTGCACTTGTGTAACAATCTACCATCGTGCATGAGTGGCTTTCGGCTGCGTCTAATATTTGAAGACAATGTGCTGCGCCCACTGAGTCACATAAATTACGATGCGTACGGCCTGTCGACACTTGCTGTTTTTATGGAGTTTTCCAATGCTTACAACTATGTGTATGAAACGGCCATCATTTGCCAACTACAAGTCATAGGCGCCGCGGGTCACCTCTTTCACTTCATACATGCGTTTCTCAATAATCACCGCATCATAGTTCCTCTTGTCGATAGCTTGAGGGATGAAATGATTACATTTGACGTCGAACCAAAGGTGAGCGTTTTATCTTCCTTAAATCGGCATGGCTAGTCTCCAAAGAACACTAAACCGCCGCACACCAGTGAAGATGCATACATATGCCGATACCTGCATATGGGTCTTTGGCTATCAGCATCTTCGCCTCGCACGAATAATCCAGAGAGGGCCATTTGGTAAAGCTTGGCTTATCACTATCAGCAGAGAAAGCACTAGTTCCTGGAATTTAAACATAATCTACACGCTTGAAGCTGAATGTGAAGGGATACCAGGTTCGGCAAGACACCAACATACAACTTTTTGCCACTGCCATTACCTTGGGCCACAAGCTACTCTTTCGGCGCACTCTTGACCACGTTGTGGTGTCGTAGTCAGAGGCTCAGAGGCTCAGAGCTTCATCTCCTCAAGCGAGTCGCTGGTATACGCGCCGGCAACAACTCGACGTCGATGCCACCACTTCATACTGCTTTGGTTACAGGTCGGGTGATATACCAGCTACATCCGATGTAACCTTCGGATGGTGATTACGAGCGCTTAGAAGCCATACACAAAAAAAATTTCTTCCGCTGTGCATGTGAACCCCTCAGCCGGCATCAAACAAAAGCACTCTATGAAGCTGAATAATGCTCTCTCTGTCTTCAGGTTTCCCGGATTCCCATGACCAAGCTACTACGTTTGAGTGAGCCTTCGACCGGCAAAGCCCTCTTAAAACGTGTAGGTAACAGGCCGCGCTCACATTTTTATGCAGCACTAAACATGCTTCGAGTCTTAAGATTGCGCTGCTCGAAACGGGGGGAAAAGGTAGACCCACCTTATACATTCGAAGATATCACATGCAACTTAAGTGTGCCACGAGTGCAGTCAAAGAGCTGCATTCCAGCTGCAGATTCCTAGTCACTAAATGTGAAGCACTTGATCACCACTTATCCAAATTACCTCCAAGCATACACAGATGTCCTAAAACTGGTACAGCGCAACAAGAATAGGAAAAAACGAGCCAAGCCGGCCAGAAAAAGGAACAGAGCGCTGCAAACTGCAAACTGGTTTGATAAGCTGATCGCACGAAAAATATAGCCACAAGAAAGCATCAAGCAATGTCGTCATAATGCGACACAATACGTCACACCGAGAGAAGTCTATACCATCATAATTCATAGACCACATGCGATTATGCCATGCACTGGTAAACTGATAGAGAAATCTTACTTCCTCTGAAGTTAGGCGCCACGATGGCGGGCTAGCACGTGTGCGGCCAGCCCCTGCTATGAAGCCGGCTTCAAAAATCTCCCACGTAAGCTGTGATAGGTGATTTTTCAGCACTTCACACGGCGTAAAATTCGGTTTATATCCTCAATGAGGACAGTGCATTCCTATATGTCCCAGAATAGGTCGGTGAACATTGTAATAATGTTCTTTTAGCCTTTTATTAAGGCAGCGATGAGTTCGGCCTATATATGTCTTCCTACATGATAAGATAGGATACGATAGGATAGGATAGGATATGATAGGAATAACGTTTCTAAAATGCCGCCAACCTATGATTTAATGCGCCGTGACGTTGGCCAAGCGTCGACCCGGGGTTATGCCGTACGCTGCACTATCTCAGTTCGGGTCATTTGTGGTGCGTTTTGAGGCTTGTGCTTTTCGAGCGCACTCCGGGCCTGCTGGTTGGCCCATAGTTGAGTGTCATTCTCTGTAGACTGCACTGCACTTTGAAGTTCTGGTGGGTATGTCCTGGAGGTAGCTTCGGTCGGAAACCTGGCACAGTCCCACATGATGTGCCATTAGTCTGCCGGACCAACTGCACAATCTCCGCACACACCAGTGGGATAGAGTTCTGGGTGAAGCACGTGTAGTACTGCCGGGGTTAGGAGTGACCCGGTCTGTATCTGCCTTAGGATGACGGCCTCTCCCGACTGAGTGCTGGGTGGGGAGGCGGCATTGTCCGTCGAGCTAAGCAGTAACACTTGGTAACTTCGCCATAACTGGTCACTTGGTCCTTGCTTTCGAACCACCACACGGAACGGTCACTCTCGGGGGCGCGGAAGGCACCGAATGGGCCGTCTCGTTATGGTTAGTTGAGGATGCACACTCGCCTGTGTGCGCCGGGAACCACTTGATATGCGTGGCACTGTCGATTATTCTACTAATTGAGGATTATTTGAAGCAGCATTTGATTGAGGATTGAGGATTGAAGCAGTATGATTATTCTACTGCTTTTTTCCCGAGACAAAAACGAATAGGTAAATGTGCTATTACGGGCGCCGAGAGTAGTTACACTGTAGGGTAGGGTATCCTGAAGAGATAGTAAAGCGGCTGCGCTACATCTATCTTGCAATGACCTTTAAGCAACTCAATACATTTCTATGTCAAGAAACGCAATATTCATATGTTAAAGTCGAATTTTTCGAGTGTAAGCTTACAAGATCAAAGATGCCTGAACCAGAGTTGGCCGTAGGATTTTCTTTAGTTCTAATAAGGCCTGCAGCTAAAGTGGAAGGTTTTAGGGCTCGTCTCTGAAACAAAAGTGGACGGTTAGCTGAGTGATTTGCAGCATTTATGTGTTTCGTCCAGGTAAGGTCACGTTATATCCGAAGTCTAAAGTGCTTGTAGTATACCACTTCCAACATGAAAATGTTACGAGATGAATACCTTAAGTGAAGAGGGTATTTTTTGCAGAAAGGTTTCATAAAACCGTATTCTCGAAATTAGCAGACATTTGTGATTTATCACATGAACAAATAACTGTTTGAATTGTCTCTTTCAGTTACATTTTATCAGGCGATCTTTCCATTTCAGAGTAAAACATGCAGTCATCTCTTTATAGCTTTACATATACAGGTATATATTTCGTAATATATCATTTTATGTGATATATATCATATATCAAAGAAAACGGCCCAAGCACGAAGCTCTGACGAAATCAACACCACTGACATTTTCTCAGAACCTTGACCAATAAAGGAAACAATGTGTTCGGTTTGAGATGTCAGCTGAAATCCAGTTTACAAGTTGCTAATGTTCTAACGTTATATTTAATTTAGAGAGTAGCATTCTGTGTGAGTTAAAAGCTCTAGCGAAAACTATAAAATTGACGTCAATCTGTTTTCGGAATATATTGCTTAAGAAATATGAAGCCATGTGGTTGCTAACTTAGTAAAAGTAAAAAATTCCTTCCTAAATGCATGTTTAGATTACGAGAATATCATGCTTATATATGAGTATCAAAATAACCATGTGTATAATATGGTCAAGAAATTCTAATCAAGTTGTAAATAAAAACTTGGGCGATAGTTGGTAACAAACTGCTTATTTCAATTTTGATAAATAGGCTTGACACTTGAAGTTACCTAGTCGTCTGTACATCTAGCCCTCACTAAAACACCTACGAAACACAACTGTCAAATACTTTGAGACACACTCGGCTTAACCCTTTAGCAACTCATTCGGTGTACCACCATGCCCAGGAGATCTTTTTAGATGATGTTCAAGAAAGGAAAGTAAAACGCGCGGATCACTAACTATAATGCCAGGTAAAGGTGAACATGATACGTTTATATTTGCAAGGGCACTGTCATTCTTAGTAAAAGCATATTTTAAATGAACATTTAAAGCATTACCAATTGTACAGCCGCCTCTAATTTCAACAAAGTTAATTTTAAAACATCACAGGTCGCAGTATTGGGGAAAATAAGAATCGAGAACCTCTCAGAGGATGAAAATGTGGTACTGAGTAGCTGCTGTCCATAATATATTTCCTTGTCAGCCGTTCCTTTTCCCACAACATGAGGCGGCAGCTGAGATATTTGTTTCTGCAGTGCACATATATCCTTAGTATTGCGTCTCTTTTTTGAAGCTTTAATTGTCTTCACCACTGCAACACATCCCGAGAAATCCAAGGGCTCTTTCTTCTCTCTTTCTTTACGGTGTGTGGTGCAAATCGTTCAACGCACTCAGTTACCAAATCCTTGTTATCTAACTGAATGGAGCAGAAGGCCAGCCATTATAAAAATTACTCGTAACAAAAATTCAAACACAAAAGTGCCCCCCACGCCTGACTAATCAATTACATGCATTTTGTTACATACAAGTATGTTTTCCTTGCAGATATTTAAATGGTGTATGATAACTGGCAAATATGTTCCAAGACAAGGCTACCAGTCGTCATTGATTAGGGTGATTTTCATATCAAAGGCATCCTAAAAGCCCTTATCTGATAATAACACTCGCTGTCGAAAGTACTTTTTATTTTTCAACCACAGTCTCAGCAGCCAACAACATGGTGCCATTGAAGTGGCACCCTACAGACATGACGCGCATTTTTATACAAACGAAAATGAATGCCGTAATTGGATCATGCCCGAGACCGCATTCAAGAAGGAAATGCTTGCCTGCAACTGAGAATTTTTTTTCACCTCTCACTGACATGCTGAGAAATGAAACATGCTTTGGCACTCACGAGTCCAGCAAAATTTGATTATGTGGGTTTAACAAAAGTTCTGGAGAGCAAAGCTGAAGAGTTCAAGCGGGGGGAAGAAAAGGAGGGATGGCTGGCTGCTCGTGTGGAAAAGCAGAGCACGAGAAGAAAAACAGTAAAGAACTGCAAACGCGGTGGCGCAGCTTGTGCTATTGATAGTAGTAGTAAGTGGAATTTGCCTGCTTTCTTGCTTACTAGTCTGCGTATTGAAACTGTGCTGTCGATGTTAGTTATTTTGAGCGCTGGATGCAAAGAACCTCGCTTGTAAGCACAGAGCACAGCGGACCACGCTGAACAAGTTCATGACCAGATAGAGAGAAAGCAGAGCGACGCAAATCAATATTCCTTTACGTGCATCCTCAGGAGGAGTTGTCCGCAGAGAGCAAACGGGCAAAACATACAGAAGGGAAGGTGGGGCTGGGCGCAGCTCAAGAACATCAAAGGTCTGGAGAGTTCTGCGTCCCATGAGGTGCACTTGAGATTCTACTGTGCCAAAGCCTCCTCAAAATGGAGTCTTGCTAAAAAAAAGAAAAAAAAAAGAAATGGGCGAACAGGTCGAAAGCACAGTGAAAGCTTAAAGAAGAAAGTAATAAAATAACAAGTGAAAATTGAACGGAATAAGACAGTGCACACTTGGCAAGGATCGTCACGTGAGCAAGAACTGCCTTAAGAAAAGAGCGCAGGCAGGCGCCTGTATAGAGGCAAGGAGTGCAGAAAAGAGATGAATAGGCAAGCTAGTGTTTCCGAGAGAATCCTGGTTATGCCTATCTAGTCAAATATGTGAATCAAATAATAACAAAGAAAAACTATTTCGAAATACGCACAACAACGCGAAGGCGGAAGTGCATCGCGGCGTTTGCCCATACTTTTCTTTGTCCTTTTTTTGTTGTTTTCGGCCCAACTACTTTCCCCCAATTCCCCCGTTGCTAGGTTAAAATATTTTACTGGCTCTCTTTTTTTTTTTCTGGGTATAGATATCTGCACTCTATTTCTCTGTGTCTCTTTCATAGAGACGTTAGGTGGAACGGCTCGATGATTTCACAACCATCGGGCTGAGCATAGGCGAACGGCATTAGGACGCCTGTGCCAGCACGCGCATAGCAGATATTCCTTCAGAAACCAAACTTCTCATGACCTTTCCTTCTCCTTCGCTATCTGTACTTTGCGTCGAGTATGCCTGCCGTTTGCTCTAGGAAAAACTCGTATTTGCTGTTTTCCGATCTCCGTGCCTTTTCGTTTGTTTTTACTTTCGGTCCATCTTCGCAGTCAAGCTGTTATTTTGCTCCTCGCCTTTCGTAAACATCCGGTGAATCTTTTCGAAAAGGCCATATACTATGTTAGCGAATGCCATTTCGGAAGGTGCGCTGCTCTAAACTGCAAAGAACGTAGTGTCCTGAGGCTATACCGCCTTGAAAACCGATGGTTTGGCAGCAAACTGTATGTTTAAAAACCGCCGCTGCTGCAAATCGTCGTAAGTCGTTGTGGATATAATTTTCACGAAAAAAATTATTATACAAGCTTCGAGAAAAAATGAAACGCTTCTCCGATGCCATATACTTACAGCGCCAGGCAACTTTGGTCAAATTGAGAAAGAGGATATATATTTAGTTCTGTCAGGGGAATGGCGGCAAGCAAATGAATAAAGGTTACGCCTACAAGCGCAGTTCCTCGAAGACACCCCACACAGCAGCTACAACCTTTTGTCAAGGATGAGTACTTTCGGCCAGGTGACCGTCTTCAACTGCGGTAATAAACAAATTATGACGGGAAGAAATTGCTTTCATTTGAGCGCTTACCTGGCCTACTTGGAAAGCTCCGGACATTGTTTATCATAGCATTAAAAACAATAAAGAGAGAGGCAGAGCAAGGGTAGAAAGGGGTTAGCCGGTCAATAAAACCAACTTACGGTTTGCTACCCTACCAGAAGTAAATGCCATCAAAAGAGGGACAACGCCCATGTGCTCTAGAGGCAAACAAAACATGGAAAGGTGGTAGCCAGTTAAGAAGAGCAGAGACAACAAATTAAAAAGTAAATATAGGGACGGTAATGCACATGAACACAGTAAAAAAACAACGCGAGGACATGTTGTGATTGCACTTCATACACTGCAGCACTATGCTCAACTTCCGGCATCTGAGTCACGTATTCCGAATCGGAATACGGCGCCGCGGTAGCTCAACAGGAATGAGGATCGCGCACACATTGCGAAACCGTGGGTCGCTGCGGCTGGGTATTTTTCTCGTCCGCTTTTATTTCCTTTTATTTGACAATTTAGTGTTTCAATTTAAACACGTAATTCACCATGTGCTTTGCTTGGTGTCAACTTACGAAAATCGAGCGTTCTTTTCCCGTTTATCTCGTTCGCTATAAAGGGTGATCATTTTTTTTAAAGTTTTACGGAACTTTTAAAAATCGCCTACTGCGAATAACATAATTCTGCTCCTTGAGCTGGATTATCCAGAGGCGCCGACATTGCTTCCACGATAAATCGGCACACATAATAAGTCCAATAACAAAAATTCAGTACTTAATTTTTTAGTTAGTTACGTTACGACTGACATGACAATTTACGAGTTGCATCCGGAAAGCTTGCTAGGCATATTCAATTGTAATAAATTTGCTGAACGACACGAGTTTGGAGATATGCGCCATCAAACTCGCCATAAACGTGCACTGTTGTTCCACTTACTTTATTAGCAAAACGCCCTTTCATGCACTGAGGTATAAACGTAACTGCAACGCCCTCGTATTTCGTTCCAAACTTTTGAAAATAATATCTGTAAATAAGATGTCGTCCTGGAAATATTTATCAAATGTATTCATCTTGTGAATTCACCGGCTGCAATTCGTGAACTAGGAAATCTGCCACTAAGTAACTAATTCAAACGTTAATTAGCTTGTGTTTCATTAGTTGAATATGGGTTATATATGTTGTGCTAATAATGTCCGCCTGTTCCAATAATCCAGCTCAAGGACAAGAAATATGTGATCTGCCATAGACGAATTTCAAAACTGAAGTGAGAAAATGACCACCCTGGCCAAGTGACGCTCTCGAATCCCCGCGTTTTTACGCCTTCAGGTAGCGTGACAGAATTTATTGGGCAGTCGACTTCTCCTTAGTTCAAGTGTAGGGGGATACTTTGCACCAGAAGGTGCGTACCACACGCACAGCAATGCCGTTGAATGCTGGTGCGTGCTAACATTTCGAGGCCTAATCAAATATGCGCATTTATATAACGCTCAAGAAAGTGGATCTCAAAACAGCGCCGGGGCAGATAAATTGAAAAGAGCATCGCACACCTAATGCCAAGACATGGGTTCGTATGCGACCTGCGGCTAGTTCCTTTTCGTCAGCTTTGATCTTCTTTTCTGATCATTTCCACAGTTCTGTTAACACAAATAGTACACCCAGTGCTTAGCTTGGTGTCATTGTCTTTTGGCTTTATAAGCTTACAATTAGAGTAATTGAAGCAGCATTAGTTGTAAGAATGGTTACACAATAATTATTTACGAGGCTAAGTGGAAAGAGTCTGTAGGAAAGGCTCTGTGAGCTCGATCGCACCTAGTCACTGAACTATTGGGAAAAAGAGCGCCGTCGAGTATAGCACATGGTAGGCCAAGGATGGCATAGTATCCGGTCAGGTGCGTCCCACTGTGAACTGTACGAGGAGCAGTCCAGAATTAAGCTTCGAATCGTTGCCGTGCCACCGCATGACACGACTCAACTGTGATTAGCTCGTTGAATCAAGCTCTTTGATACTCGTAGAAGGATTTGTACTTATTTTCTCCCTTCTTATTATGGACATCTTTTGCTAATAATTCCCCGTAAACGTTTTCTACATAATACTTTGAGCTCTCAGGCATCCTTCTTGCTTAATCTGGTTGATTCTGGCCTAGGCTTTCTTTCTTGCCAATGTTTTCGCTAATAATGTCCTGCATTGTACTACAGCACGCTGTCTCCTTCGAAGATATCACTGTTACGTTTGCGAATTTTTGTGTAATTAGCATTCTTCGTCTACTTCGGCTCGGATCTATCTATCTATCTATCTATCTATCTATCTATCTATCTATCTATCTATCTATCTATCTATCTATCTATCTATCTATCTATCTATCTATCTATCTATCTATCTATCTATCTATCTATCTATCTATCTATCTATCTATCTATCTATCTATCTATCTATCTATCTATCTATCTATCTATCTATCTATCTATCTATCTATCTATCTATCTATCTATCTATCTATCTATCTATCTATCTATCTATCTATCTATCTATCTATCTATCTATCTATCTATCTATCTACGCTCTTGCGCCAACCCAGTGCCTTAAGTTGTCTACCAGCTTGGCTAGTATGTCCTCAAGATCGTGGTGCTGTACTGGTCGCTCCGTCGTAGTCATAAAGTCGTCATGCATCTGTTGTCACATCACCACCGTTATGCCGTTGTGGCCGTTCCATCATCGTCACTTCAGCTTCGTCAGTCAACACTCGTTATGCAGCTGTCGAGCCATTTTCACCATACACTCGTCGTGATCCCGTTGTCCCCACATGGTTGTCATGCCATAGACGTCATTGCGCCATCGTCATGCCACCGCGTTCATTTCATCGTCAGCATTATGACTTCGACATCCGACACTGGTCATAGTATCACGCGTCATGCTGCCGATTTACCCCCATCATCACATCGGCATAATCATACCGTATTCGTCGATCAATCGATGTCCACCCTTCTACGTCATTGCATCATAATCGTGCTGTTGTCATCAAAACCTAACTTTGTCGCCAATGTCATAACATCGTCGTCATTGCTTCACTGTCAAATAGTCGCTGTCATGTACCCGTCTTCATATCTTTACCGTCATGTTGTGATCGTGCCAGGGTCGTCGTTCCAGCTTAGACATATATTTGTCATCATACCGTCGTCGTCCCGCCATTGTCACCACTCATAATTACCCCATCCTCATCATGACGTCGTTCTCGCGCTGTGGTAGTTATACTATAGTGATCATTTAAGAATTATCACCACCACAGTCGTCATGACATAGTAGTCATACCACTGTTGTCGTTCTACCGGCGTCATTCCTTCTTTGGCAGCCCATTCTCGTCACAGCATCGGCTTCATACAGTCGTCATCATGTCGCCACAAAATATGGGCGACCTTGGCAAGCGAGTGTCATTGCAAAAAGAGAGAATAGCATAGTCTGTCGCATATAGCCGAGGCAACGGAAATCACAGAATGAACACCACAGATGTAGAATTAGTGTGAGTTTGAATCCTCTAATTGTCACCGACAATAATCGTGAGATAAATCCTGCCGGAACTTTACGTTGGCGCTCCTCCTGTACTCACGTAGTTGCAGAATATTTCATGTGCCTTTGCTTCTTTTGCCGTTACCATTCACCAATCTGCACTTGCACATTTTTTAATGTTTATACTAGTTCTCTTGCTACTCATTCGTTTCCTGGTCTCTGTTCCATGTAATCAGTACATGCAACTTTTTAGCTTCTCAATCATGACGAGAAGCTGCTCACGCTATACAATAGCTTGATGTATGTCTTAGTTAAACCACTTAAGTGGTGTCATTTTATTAACTCAATAGTGTTAATGGGTCCCTCACCATGTCTGGCCATGTTGAGCTGACAAGCGCCGAGTATACAATGCGCGCTAGCGATCGTGTTTGCAAAGAATTACTTCATACGTGCCGCGGACAGACCTGAAATTTCTATCTGAACTCTGTTTTCCCTTTCCCTCACGGCGACAACGCTCCAAGCCGGATGTTGACGTACTCGTGTACATGCGTCTACGTACTGGTATCCGCAGTGAGACGTCACTCGTGGTGACACGTGACTTCGAGAATCATTCAAGACAACATCAATTATCTGTGTGATCTGTTGCTTGAATTGACGAATTTAACTTTAGAGAAATAACAAAACATACAAAGGGAATGTATCCGTGTTTTTTTTTGTTTTACTTCGCACCGAAGCAAGAGAATTGTACTTCCGCTTCGTCTGCTTGTTCCCATGGTTGTGCAGTCATGTGCGCAGGTAACGAAACTATGCCATTTTATACCGTGTTCCAGTGCCGTGATCATGCTCTGCGATCCGCTTGTTCTGCCTCAGTATTCGTGAGGCGCTCAATTACACTGCGAGCCATGTGTCCATGTACAAAACGCGCAAAATCGTGCGCTGTGCGAAACGATAACAGCGCGCGCGCAACGCCGCTAGCGGTAGTGCGCAGCGCCGAAAAAAAGAAGAAAGTTAGCATGGAGAAAAAAAAATAAAGGCGGGCCCCGTGACGTATATGTCAGGTGATCCTCGAGGTCCACCACGGTAGACCGCAGGGAAGGAATTTCGCTTGCGGAGGCTAGACGGGGCGAGTGGAGAGAAAGCCTCGCTATGCAGTGGAGATCGCCTCCTGAAATCATGGGTTCGTGGCACTGAAATATTTCTATCTTGGCTATTATTGAGACAAACTGAAAAAAAATTTGCAGCAGAACGCTTCTTAGAGGACAGGTAACAACTTCCAGCGTATAACCAAAATTTTCTATTTGGCCTGGTAAGCGGCCCTTTAAGGAGTCCGTGTCGCAGAAAATCCGTCGTCCGCATCCTGCGTCCGGCATCGTACGTCCTTTCGTCAAAAAATTTTCGATCCACTCATACCCAGGCCGCTCATGTAACGCAAGGAACTCACTGAAATAATTGAATGGGTCAAACTAGAATACGTGGAAAAAATTGCAAAATGCGACTTACAACTTAGAAACATGATAGCGCTCGGATCATAATTTGAATATACGAGATAATTTAATTATGTTATGCCAACACTCAAACAAACCCCTTTTCCATCGTTTCTAGAATGTACAGACCGGTGACAGCGTCCGCAATTTGCGCACGCCGGCTTTTAAATACCTCAGAGTCCACGGAGCGGCGCGCCCGCTTCCTTGAAACACTTCCAGATGGCTCTCTCTTCCCCCTCATCGCGGCCCGCGCAAGAGGCCGCGTATCGACCGAAAACCCCGCCTTCTTGCATAGCGTTTGCAGTGAGCGTTTCCCGGTAAGCGATACGGTTACATACGCTGCAGGTGCCGGGAAGCATGAGCAGCCCTCGGGGATCTTTGAATGCTATCGCGTTCCTCTCTTAAAGGCGAAGCTTAAGCGTCCTCCCACTTTTACTCCACCAGGATACAGCTGTGTTGGTCATATAACCAGCTGTATGACGTTTACTAGCACCTTGTAGTCCCAGACTGCGCTAGGAAAAGCCTGCAAGTTTCTCTACACTTTCTTGATCGCTACTTTTTGCTTTTCATTCACTTTTAAGCGTTCTGCAACTGTTACTTATCATTTGCGTTGATATCTTCTCAAATAGGTAGGGTTATATATTTATGATCTTCATCCAGATTATCTTCTCCTTCGTAATCTATCATAACCTGGTCTAGTCGTTCTTAAACAGTTTCTGACACTGAGGCTTAGTCGACGCCCTATTTCCTATTTCCTCATTACAACGTTACCTGTCAATGCCATCTATTCTCCCTGTTAAATATCGAAAAGTTCTGTTCCTCGTGCAGATCCAAGACTAGAGAACCATTGCAATTCGTTTATCTCGATTGTGTACTTGCGCCATTCATATCCCCTACTAATCACACATGGCCAGATTTTCTGAAATATTTTTATTACTTTTAATACAGAGAGTCAATTCTTGATTTTGACATTTGGTATCAGTGCCTGTTGAAAGGTAAGCTACTCTGAGCCACGGGTTTTTTACTTCTCCCATGATGCTGTATCACAAATGCCTTTCAGATGTCTCAGAAATCTACGCCTTCCTTTAACCCAGTCATTATGTTACACCCTTTACATGCAAAAGTGCGAATAACCGGCCGATACTCCGAGTCTCACAGATGCCTTTTGGATACGACCTACGCGCTAATGAGTTTCTCTTCAGGTGCGTCTCAATTTCCAGCAATTTGTACTTTTTTAGACCACCCTGCATGTTTATGGGACAATTCGTAGACTTTCTGCCCTATTTTTTGGTGCAAAGTTTTTTTTTTTACTAACTGGGTACAATTCTGTTCACTGCTGTTGTGTCACTACAGTAGATACTTATTATACGTTGCTCAGTGCCTGGGTCGTACCTGAAAGACCTACTGCCCGTGCCGTGAATCCATGTCCTAGCGGTGCCAGCTACATGATAGCAAAAATATATCCCTTCACGCCCCAAAACCCCATCGCGATCCTCGCAGTGCACCTCCTGCTTATTGTTAATGACTGTGAAGTGCATTGCTTTTGCTAGCGTCCAAATCTGCGTCAGTACTTCAAGCACTTCCCTTTCAATATCACAATCCTCCTTTGCTATCTCACCCGCCGTGAACACAGTGATCTTCGCGTCCAAAGAAACTTACCAGATTTCGTTAACCTATTTCACTATTTTCTTCACGATGTCTGCCCTCCATTCCTGCTGCACGTCAGTTAGTCCCTCCATTACCAACGCAACGTTCCGTTCCTGCATTTTGTTCTATATGTGTTCCTTGGCCTCAGCCGTCACTGCTTCCATCGGCTTTCGAAGAAGCGCCATAATCTCGACTCGCTCATCTGCATCTAGTCTCCCTCTCTTAACATCAGTTACACTCTACACAAATTCGAATCCCCCCGAAAGTCAACTCGAGGCCACTTCTCCTCCTTGCCTTTAAATGTTCCACCTGAAACCGCGATGCCCTCGAGATCTGTCCCAGCTTCATCTTACGCTTTCTTCTCTCCTGCCGATGGCGCCACATCAATGGTAGCCCATTCTTTACCATCACTGATGCGAACGATACTGCTTTCCGGCATCGTGTATTTGGCATTCTGCCATTTCCCAGTTTTGTAGCCACCTCTCGTCGCTGTCCTCGCACCGAAGCGCCTAGCATTGCTTGGCAGAATCGCAGCCCTTAACTACTGTTCGAGTTTAGCGAGGTTCTTTTCTATCACCTTTCTCAGCTTCTCCTGTATATAGAGTTCATGTTATAGCTTCCCAATCAGCTTTTAATGCGTAAGCATTCATTGGCGAGCTCCCCAGCACTGTCAAGTGAGAAGTGTAACACCCCGTATCTGCACGAAAATGCGTAATTTGCAAAGTTTTAACATTTATTCGTTACTATATGTAAACGTAGATGATTGGTAGCTTATACGCGAGAAAGACCAACGTAAAAAAAGAAAAGAAAAGAAAAACGATACCGATAGAGAACCATAGGGTTCCTTAAAATAAAACTTAAGGAAACTACAGTAGCGGTGGGCCAACTGAAATTTGGGGGTGGGTGAACTTGAAATTTGGGGTTCGATTAACTTGAAATTTGGAGGTGGACCAAGTGCAATTAGTTGCGATGACACTACACCTGTTGTTGTTCTCAGTGATTTCAATCTGTATGTGTCGGTACCAAAAAGGCAGCCTTTTACGCATTTCGTGTTGAATACATATCCCTTGGGATACCACACCGATCCGGCCGAACCGGCCATGTGATTGCAGTTGCGAGCAAAATAATGTCCGCCCATCCAGACAATAAACGAGTTCGTACCTTTGATGAAAATTATGTGTCACATCCACGTCATGTGCTAAACACCTTCGATCGTCAACCACTTTCACAGAGTGGAATGGCTCATGATTTTTTAAAGTTATCTTTGTCCCACACTTAGTGGTCCATCCTAACATCCAAACACATCCTACCGGTTCCACTGTCTCACTTGCTTACTCAGACTGGGTTCACTTAAATGGGTACTCACTGTCGCACTCCGTACAATCTACTCTAGCGTTCCTCTTCTTACCCATTATATTATGCTACCGCCTTCGCACTGCCAATAGAAAAAAATTCCCCTTACTTACCTCGACCTAACAAGAAACTGAAAAATAGCTCAGCAGCCTGAAAAAGTACCCAGGCTTTATGTTTACCGGAGACCTCTACAACCAAATCTACTAAAGGGTACGCCAAACACTTATTGCTTTGGTGGAGAGCTCCTACTGCGCTGAGAATATAGCCTGGCAAGCAGGCATATCTGCCTCTTTCGGCTTCACTCGAGAGAGTGACGCTGATGACGATTTATTGGCATGCACTCTAAAATAGGAAGGTGACAAATAATCACCCAACCTGCCTACGGAAATCACGTATACTAGACATGCTTATCATTGGAATATTTTAGCATGAAGCTGTATATGGCTCAGACCCGGGGTTCAAGGTCAATGGTCAAGGTCCAGGGTAACCGGAACATGCCCTTGTGGGCCGGGGACATGTACACGCTCTTGAACTACACTTTTCACACCTGGGGCCCGGAAAGGTCCCAAGCACAAGAGGCACACATGCCTACGGAAAAAGTTGTCCACAACTTTTCAAAAAGGACTGTTAAAAACTCCCGGCGCCAACCGCGTGAACGCGCTCGTGCCACTTCACGCGCGTTCGTCGTCGGCGTTTTCTACAGCTGGCTTTATGGCCGCTCATCATTCTGCAGTAGTTCTATTCTGTCATGGCAGTGCGTTTACGGAGCGATAAGCTATTGCTTGAGAGGGTACGAGCCATTAACTTTCTTGCGTGAAGGACATATTTAATAACAGAGGTGATACGCCAATGTGCGTGCGTACCTACATCGTCACAATGACCACGGATCAGGACAATAAATATGTTGAATCAGTCTTTATTTTCGTCTTTCGTATCCACGACAGAATGAAATAGATGGCAAGAAAAAAAGATGCTTCGTCGCAGCTTGACTGAGCTCCTTCCACCCGTACGTAGGCAACATCCGGCAATATACATGGGCAAGAAATGAGCATACGAAGAAATGTTTTTCTTCTTTTACAGTTTCAGAAGTACACAGAATATGTATGTAACATAATATCAATCAGTTAAGCAATATATGGAAACAATACAAAAGAACCTGCATCAAGACACGCATTAGTTAATTACCGTATGTACTTATCGAACGTTTTAGCATAATGCCATAAGTACTAATCAAACGTCTTAGCATAATTCGATCAAGCGGATCTATTTATGGTACAAAGTTTTTGTTTACGCTATAACCCATCATAACCCAGAACGCCCATCCACCGCCAGCACGCCCATTCGCCGCCCAGCGCAGCTACGCGAGGACGACGGACATTTGGCGCACCCCCGCCCACCGCCCGCTCCGCCATCACTGCGGGGAAACCACACATATCTATCGCCGATGCCCCTACAGTGAAATGGGACTACGAGGGTTCGCCGTCAACGCTCCGCGCCCAAATCAAAGCGAACGCGCTCGCGATATCGCCGACTACTTCGCCGCTACTCAGGGGAGCTCTCGACGACCATCTCGTTCGCCATCACGAGGCCGCTACCTGTCACCGCAGCACCGTCCATTCACTGCCCCAGCTCGAGGCCGCTCTGGGAGCCCCTATCCGGAAAAATGAAAGCAGCAACCGATGGAGGTGCGGTTGCTGTTCGTGGAACTGATAAAGATCCTTCACCACCGACGAAGCCGCCGAAGAGACTATCTCGACGACATAAAAACGGCACGCCACCAGCACTAGGAAGTCTTGAAGCAAAGAATACACCGGCGAAAGACGACCTGACGACGCCACGTACCAGCTGCAGGTTGAGGCGACGGAGCTGTGATCCGGCGATAAAACCTAACTGTACCGCTAGACAAAAAAATTGGTGGACGCTTAAGCTTCGCCTTCAAGAGTGGAACGCTACAGCGTTCCCGTCGACAGGCCAAGGGGTGTAAGACAATGGGCTACGGCGCAGTGACTACGCGCCCCGCATCGGACGCGGTGAGTGTCGAGCAACGCAGCGTTCGGCGCGGCAACGAAATGTGCGCCTGAGCAAGCGACGCACGCCTCAGCCTTAGAAACAGCTCGTTGCTAAGGCAACATCGCATTTACTAGAGACGCTTTTGTATCGCTTTGAAGCATCGAACGTCTGGCTGAGTGGTAGCGCCTCCGTCTCACACTCCGGAGACCCTGGTTCCATTCCCACCCAGCCCATCTTGCAAGTTGTTTTTTATTCATGAAGTGCCTGCTGATATTTATCGCTCACGGCCAACGCCGCCGACACCAACGCCGACGGCACCGGCTTTTCTGCGACACGAGCTCCTTAACCCTGTCGCGTTAAAAACCACTGACCTCGGCGTGCTTCTCGAAGGCCATGCAGTCATCGCCTTAGTGGACACAGGGGACGACCTCTTCGTCATGGCTGCCCAGTTGAAGAAAGTTAGGACTGCATGGGAAGGCCCTCAAATACGGACCGCTGGAGGACACCTCATTACACCAACTGGAATCTGTACGGCAAGAATTACCGTTCATTAACGGACTTACCCTGCGACCTTCGTTATCCTCCAACAGTCATCATTGATGGCATGGACTTCCTGAACCGACATGGCGCAATCATCAACCTGAAGTCGAAATAACGCTGACAGAAGATCAAGCGATACCACCGTAGAGCTCTCCTAGTCACCCTGCCTTGAGCGTACTGGAAGATCACGTCAGTATCCTTCCGCGCTGCAGCGTTATTTTTTTCGTCGGCACCGAAACACCCGCTGACATAGAAGCCGTCATAGAGGGTGCCCAAACTCTAATAGTCGAGCATGAAATTTGTGTCACAAGAGGGATCGCTCGACTGCACGGAGGAAAAACGAAAGTGTTGCTGACAAACTTAGCCAGAAGTTCAAGCACATTAACCAAGGCACGACAGTCGCATATATAGGCGAAATACTGGAAACCAGCAATTCGTTTCTCCTCTCGGATTGTGGCGCATCTACCCCGATGACCGTAGTTCCGAAAGCAGATTTCGACATAAATGCAAGTCTCCCCATGATTAAGCAGCAACAGCTCAGAAGTCTGCTTCGATGATACGAAGACTATTTTTCGAAATCATCGAGGATTCAACAAACAGCAGTCACAAAGCATTGCATAATGACCGAGGAGTGCAGTCGACCACTCTGCCATAGCCCTTACCGAGTTCGGACGCGAGAACGTGAACCTATCAGCAACGAGTGGATGAAATGCTGCGCGACGACACCGTCCAGCCGTCGAAAAGCCTGTGGGCATCACCTGTAGTCTTGGCGAAGAAAAATGGACGGCACCCTATTTTTCTGCGTCGATTATCCTCCACTTAACAAGATCACGAAGAAGGACGTTTACTCCCTGCCACGGATAGGCGACGCATTCGATCGGCTCTGCAACGCTAAATATTTCTCATCGCCGGATCTCAAGTCTGGCTACTGGCAAATAGAAGTCGACGAGAGAGATTGTGAAAAGACCGCCTTCATCACGCCAGACTCTGCCATCACGCCATCACGCCATCACGCCATCACGCCAGAACTCTGCGAGTTCAAGGTCATTCCATGCGGACTGTGCTCGGCGCCTGCAACGTTCCAGGGTGTCATGGACACGGCGTTACCAGGGTTGAAGTGGCAGACCTGTGTTGTTTACTAGGAAGACGTCGTAGTCTTCACCAGAAATTTTGGCGGTCGCCTTTGGCAGCTTGCGTCCGTACTAAAGGCTATCCACTCATTAAGGCTCACTCTGAAGCCGGAAAAGTGCCGCTTCGCCTACAATGAGCTTCTGTTCTTGGGCCACGTCATCAGCAAATCTGCAGTCTGCCCCGACCCACAGAAGACAGCCCCCATCGCTAAGTTCCAGTGGCCCATCGGTAAGAAGGCAGAGTGTAGATTCCTTGGCCTACTACAGGCGCTCTGTCAAGGACTTTTCACGCAATGCTGAGCCATTGACTCATCTAGTTAAATGTAGTGTCGAGCTCAAGTGGGAAATACCGCAAGCCGACGCTCTTGAAGAACTCAAACGACGCATGCAGTCGCCACCGGTACTTGCGCACTTCGACGAGTACGCCAAAACAGAAATCCGTATTCCGTAGAAATCCGACAAGGATGACGACGCCTTCATCGGAATAATAAGCGCGGAAGACTTCACTAAACAGCAACGAGCAGACCCGGAGCTAAAAGGCCTCGTCGAGTATTTGGAAGGGAACACGGACGTTGTCCCTAAGCCATTTAAACGCGGATTCTCTTCATTCACGCTACAAAACAACCAGCTCGTCAAGGTCTTCTCACCAGTGCACGGCAACTACCGTCTTATTGTTTTGTCAGCGCTGCGTCCAGAAGTACTGCACGCCCTACATGACGATCCGGCCGCTGGGCACCGCGGATTCTTCCGTACGGTATTTGGGATACAGGAAAGGTATTACGGACTGCGCCTGATCGCCGACGCTGCCCGTTACGTCAAGAAATGCCGAGACTGTCAGCGACGCTAGACCCCACTGACAAGGCCAGTGGGATTACAACAGCCGATCGAGCCTCCTTGCCGATCCCTTCAGCAGATCAGGATGAATTTGCTGGGACCCTTTCCGAAGTGAACCGGAAATAAGTGGATCGTCGTCACGATGGACTGCCACCCGCACTTCGCTGAAACGAAAGCTCTGCCGAAAGGTAGCGCAGTTGAAGTGGCGAAATTCTTCGTCGAGAACATGCTGCTGGAACCTGGCGCTCCAGAAGTCCTTATCAACGACTGAGGAATGGCTTTTACAGCGGAGCTCACCCAAGCCATTCTGCAGTACAGTCAGACAAGGCACAGGAGGACAACTGCCTACCATTCACACGTGAATGGCGTTACGGAGCGCCTGAATGAGACCCTCGCCGACATGCTAGCAATGTACGTCGACGTAGAACACATGACCTGGGATGCCGTCCTGCCGTGCGTAACCTTCGCTTATAACACGGCGGTACAAAGAGCAACACAGATCACGCCGTTCAAGCTGCTTTACGGCAGGAACCCGACGACGACTCTCGATGTCATGCTGCCGCACGTCACCGACGAAGATAATTTTCACCTCGCCACCTATCTCCAGCGCACCGAAGAAGCCCGACAGCTCGCCCGCTTACGGATCAAGAACCAGCAGCGCACCGACAGCCTACACGACAGCCTCCGACGACTCTACGTCGAGTACCAGCCCGGCAACTGTGTTTGGGTTTGGACCCCTTTACGCCGATGAGGTCCTCAGCGAGAAACTATTGCGACGCAATTTCGGACCTTACAAGATTATCCGATGTATAGGCGAACTGGATAATGAGGTCGTGCAACACGGCATTTCGCATTCACAGCGGCGCCGCGCACAATCTGAAGTGGTCCACGTGGTGCATCTTAAGTCCTCTTACGCACGCTGACGAACTTCCTTTTCTTAGCTACGGATGTTTTTTTTTATTACTTTCGTTTGTTTGCAGCATCGGGTCATTGCATTTTAAGAGGGGGTATTATCACGTGCATTTGTTTATCTATATCGTGCAACCACGTTCTACCGCCTAACAAATTTTATCGCACAGCGCAGAACGCACCTGCACGTATCAGAAGTTTATGGAATGTTATTGATGGTTCGATCAGCTGCCCGTCACCGAACCTTGTGTAATGTGATTGCATGTATGCGCGACACCAATAGTGTAGAACTTTATGGAAGACACGCGGGTCTAAGCGATTACTCTGTAACATTCGACGACTGTTGTATAAAGAAGCAAGGTTTGGGTACGGGCTAGGCGGTATCTATAAAAGGCGACGCACTTGACCCGCTGATTAGAATTTGATGAACGCTGACTGTGTTCGCCGCTGTCACCGTTCTTTAAGTGAAGCCGGTTTATATGGGCCCAGGTTCGCCCAATAAAAGTTAGTTTCTTCTTCGAACAGTATTGCTACAGTGTTTTTATACGTCGTTACCACGTGACAGTATTATCTGCATAAAAAAGCGCGTCTTTGATCTGGTATCGCGTCGAGGAAGCTGGGTAATTTGATTATGGCGACGTTGAAGAGCAACGGCGATGTGACCAAAGCCGGCGTGGTGCCTTTGCTCCGTAGTCGGACGCTGTCGCTGCGCAGGTTGTATATTCGACCTGTGACCATACAGCCAGTGAGGAAATTCTTGACATAGGCGTATGTCCGAGACGCGCAGCCCAGGTTTTAGAGTTGCAGAGGATAGCTTCGTTACTGACGTTGTCAAAAGCTCCCTTTACGTCGATGGCTGAAATCGATTATTTGCTTCTGGGGCTAAGGTGGCCATTGAGGTCTTCCTTGAGTAGGAGGAAGACATCTTGCTTTGACAGCTTCTGCCTGAAACCGAACATAGTGTTTGGAGAAGATCCGTTATCTTCGAGGTATGAGGTTAGCCGGTTCTGTATTATATGCTCGAAAAGTTTCCCTACGCACGAGGTAAGGGAAATTGGCGCAAGTTCTCGACGCTGAGCTGTTTATTTGGTTTGGGGATCATGGTGATTTCCGAGCGCTTCCAGGCAGCCGGTGGCTCTCATTTTTCCCAGCATGCATTGTTGAAGCACTGGAGTAGGGCTGCAGTAGTCTGCTGCGGAAGGTTCCGGAGATGCCTGTTGATCAAACGATTTTGGTGAGTGTCGATAGTGCTGCAGAGAGTTTCATCATGCATAATGGGTTAGCCAATTTCTGGGTTTAGTTTCACACCGTAGACTTTGTCATGTGCCGTCTTATTAACGGGTGGGTCGCCGTACAGCTTCTTCGTAATTTCTCGGAGGAGGTTTTCTTCTGATCCAGCGGGGCTTTGCACGAGCCTACAGAGGTGCTGTCGCTGCTCCGTCTTCGTAGGGCCGCCGTCGAGAAGGGCGCGCAGGAGATACCACGTCGTCTTTGTGCTCATGGTTCCCTGGAGTTTCTCGCAAAATGCCTCCTAGTTCAGCCTTTGCAATCTCTCCCCGTATGCCAATGCTTGCTCGGTGAGGAGGGCAATTCGCTTCTCTAATGTCTTGTTTAGCTTCTGTCTCTTCCACCTCTTGGGAAGAGCTCTTCTGGCTTACCAGAGGTGGAGGAGGCGCGTTTCAATGGCTGCCACTACTTCATTCAGCTGCATTGTTTTCGTATGGCGATTTGCCGTGTCGAGGTCTTTCTTCAGCCAATCATCTATGTTCGCGATGGTCTCGACATTTAGCACATCTCTAAATTACTTCCGCTCCCTTACCCGGCAATTTCTACATTAGCGGGCTTGTGAGTATGAGCCACGGTTAGTTGGAGGATGTGGTGATCGCTGCCCTAGGTTTCTGAGAGTCGGCTCCATTTTGTAGAGGGCAGGTTTAGCGTGAAGGTGAGATCTGGGTTGGTGTCTCTGGAGACACTATTGCCTATCCTCGTTGTTTGGAGTGGGTCATTCCGCATGGTGAGTCTGTGCCGTTGTGCAGTGTCATGTACTCAGGCTCCTTTCTTCGTGGTAGTCTGCTATCCCCAGGCCGCGTGTGAGGCGTTGAGATCCCTATTATAAAGACTTGATGACTATAGGTGCGTTTCATAATTTCTCTAGCAAGGTGGTCGAAGTCTGAAACGTGGTCTCTGGGAGGACTGTACACACTCACTACGAATACGCTCTTGAGCGATTCCCTCTCCCGCATGATTTCTTTTAAGGTCTGTTCGATCGGCGTGTTGACGGGTTCCAATTCCTGTTCAGCGGTATTCTTCTCAGTGAGAATTTTTTTTTACGTGGGCGTTGTACCCTTGTAGCCGGTAATTTTGTGTATTTGTTTGTTGCAACGCTGTGAGGTCGCATAGGTCATGTTTGACAAATTCTTGGAAAGTAGCATGCCGCGGTCGATACGAACGACAGTTCCACTGCCATATGCAGAAAGTCGAGAGCGCATTTCTAGTCCTGTGATTAGGGACTGCCATCTTCTGTTGATTCTGTGACCTGCCGGCTCTCGCGGCTAGGTGAAACTGAACGAGAGGCACTTCGGCCTGTTTGCTCACGGACGCTTTTCGTCGGGCTGAATGTCATTTAGTGACGTGTTGAGGTGCTGTTTGTTACGTAGGTCTCCTTGACGTGGGCTATGAAATAGTTTTGTTGCGCAGCAAGTCCATCGACCTTGGCGCCTAGCATGGTAATCTTATTGGCTATACTTGCGGCGAAATTTGTCATTGCTGCCTTGATGATTTTCTCAATTGTGGAGTGGGTACTTTTCATGTGAGTTCCTTGGAGTATTAATCTTGCGTCAACTACAGATTCGACATGTGCATTGGGAAGCGAGAGTCATGGCGGTGCAATGTTCTCTTGGACTTTCGTATATCTATGTTGCAGTTTGTCAATGCTCCTCGCGCATCAGTAGAAGCCTGTTTATGTTGTCTTGCTCCTTCTGTTGACATTTGATGAGCTTGTCGATGAGTCCCTGCTGGTTTTTTAGTTAACAGCTTTATTATGCAACGTGTTTTGTTGAATTTATGCCCTATTTTCGAGAGCCAGAAGGGTTGCAGTTTCGACCGACAAGATTTGGGAGCTGCTCCTCGTTCTCGATCCCCTCGATCCGCTTGCCACATCCGAGCAGCTCAAGCGTTTGGACGAGCGCGAACGTGAGTGTTATCGGGAGGGCGATTGGAGTACAACTCTAGATCTACTTCGTTTGACCAGCTGCCGTCACTGCTGGTCAAGATGGTGGTTGAGCGTCCTAATTCAGGGAATTCTTCACCGCCTGAGCTCCAGGGACTGTATCTCACTTTGAGCCTGTCCATACGTTGCTGTCGTATGTTGAATGGCAACGGGTTGTGTTTCACTCTTTTCTTGCAATCTTTGCTTGCGATTTCATGCCCTCTACATAACATGCATTCGGGTTTGAACTCGTGGTTGGGTAGTTGATCGCTTTTGCCACATTTAGAGCAAAAGTCTGGCAATGGTCTTGGACAGACATCCTGGCGGTGTCCCGTGTTGTCACCGATCCTGCAATATTGCACCGACTAGCGGTAGGGTCGGCATCGAAATTCGACACTATGGAAGCGGGAGTAATAAGGAACATGCTGTCCTTGGAAAAAGATCAAGGCTGCTTACGATTGCCCGAGCATACGAGCGTGGAGGACTGCGTACATGGTTGGTGCGCGAAGAATTACCTGGAGTCTTCACTCATGCCGGGCAAGAGTCCACTTATTACGCCTCTGGATACATCGTCCGGGGTTCTCGTGTTGCCTTTTACAGCGAAGGAAGTGCCACCTAGTTTTATCCTGCTGACATTTTCGAGCTTTTTACCGTCTTCTCAGTTGGCAAGGCTTGCAATAATCAGGTTCTCAATTCTCTGCATGTGAACGCACGCTTTATCGCCAAAGTCTTGCGGCGAGAAACCGCTGCTTCTTCGATGGCGTGCATGATGACGACATTGTACAACTTCGCAAGGTCGAAGCGAGCTTCTGGGCGGAATACGACCTTGCAGTCATCGACTGGTAGAGGCGACATTCAGGGCTTTCGCTGTTGCGGTGGTGGTGGCTTTTTATTCGTTTGTTGCTTGGCTGGGCTGCTTTCTTGTGTCCTTTGATTCTCTGCGTCCTTCTTGCCTTTTCTGCCCCGCCTAATCCATATGCTCTCGCGTTCAATAGTTCTTCCGCTGCTTGCATCATAATTCCAGGCAGTTTCTGCGTCGTTTACTTCAAACGGGTCCATCTGCATTGTGTTTGTATCTTCTAGCTGTTCTCTTGGTATTTCGATTGCTTCTACTGCTGCTTCACTAATCTCGAGAGCTCTTAGTCTCTGCGTGGGCAGGAGCCCGTGCTAGCTCACAGATACGCTCGAGCGGCGCGAGTACTTTCGATGGGGTTGCAACAGCTCGTTCGGCATTGGGCTTAGCCAGGCGGCTTGCGGCTGTTGCAGCAATAAGTAAATAGGGCACTCACTTGATGGTGGTGAGCGTCCGCCGATTTCTGTCGTATTGCCGGTTATGCAGTTGGCAAAATTAGGTTGGTCGCTGGCTGTGATCCTGGCTGAGAGGCACGAGAAGCGGGAGCCCATGTGAAGCGCGTCTGTTCTCCACGGCCCCCTAGCGGCTTTTACATCAAACATGCTAGGTCTAGAAACTTTTCAAGTTGGCCGATTTTACCGCTTTTATACATTGTTAGTATTTTCTCGGTGGAAATTTTGTCCGATATTATGATTTATGCTTACGACAAAGTGGATCTCTACGTTCTAGAACCGGGGCGTTATCAATAGACCGTAGTGCCTTTTTCAGTATTATTGTAAGTATATGTAGGTTTGTAAGTGTGGTGTTTCCCCATACTGATACCCAGTAGTACAAGTGGTAATTGAACAAAGCGTAGCAGTTTCAACATTAGTCGGAACATGGTGACAACGACTCCTGCACACCGGCCGCTTTACTGAGTAGGTTTTTCATATGCTCACTCCAAGACATGCACACCATAAAAACGACTCCAAGTAATTTTAGTGATCTTTCAATGTTGATCTGGTAAGGACCTAGGGTTGCAAAAGAGTACGCATTTGGGCTGGTTGGTTCATGATAGCGGCGGAGCATATATATGCTGACTGATGGAATAAACACACTTTGGTCGTTAGTCAGCGCTGTTGTCTGTGCCCCTTCACTCGTCCCGTCGTTTAGCGCTGTTTTTATTGCTCGTGACCTAGGGTTAAGCACCTAGCTGCTATTTCCGCAGATCTCTGTGGAACTTCACTTCATACACTTTATTTTAGATTCATTTAGGTTAAGCCTATTTTTTTGCGCCACACATATAGTTGCAGACGAAAGACAGTAGCTTTAGGCACTATTTCGTTCACATTTACACCATCTATAAGGGCTGAGCAACCATCTTCATATATAAGGTACTGGCATTGGTCATAAGATCGTAGGACGTCGTTTATGTAGAAAAGGAAAATATTGGGTGCAGTGTCCTTCTTTGAGGAACTCCAGATTCAATGGGCATCCGCCTGGATTTATGCTTGCTTAATTCGACGTATTGTAGGCAAGAGTTTCAATAGCTTTTAATTAGTTAAAAAGCCATTCCTCTAAAACCATACCGTTCTAATTTATCGAGTAATATTAAACACTCAATTCAATCGAATGTCTTGCTAAAGTCTAAGAATATACCTAATGTCATTATCTTAGTTTCGAAGTTCTGCAGAATATCTTCATTTTGAACGAGGTGTGCAGTTTCAGCACTTAGTCATTTCCTGAACTATGTTGACAATCAGTAAGGAGGTTGTGCTGTTTAGGAAAACTTGCTATGCGATCGGTAATGACCTTGTCTGGTCCTCTTGAGAGAGAGAGAGAAAAAAAACATATATTCGGACCATCGAGGTGGTTGCTCTTGAGGTCGAGTGGGTGGTGTCCTCATTCCAGGACTGCGCTGGCCATGGCTGCTCGACGTACTTGCTGGACGAGAGCTTCTTGTCCCGCCAGGGTATCGCCGGTCAGCTGTACTTCCCACCGCTTAAATGACGTGCTAGGAGCCTTTAAGTGTTGAGTTTTGCCCTCGCACCTCCACGAGATGCGAAAGAGTGTAGGGCGTGTGTCGCCGCACCAGGAGCAGGTGCCGCGATATGTATCTGGGAACATTTTACTGTATCTGTGTAGGTTTGGAAATGTGTTGGTCTGTATAAATCGGAGAGCTACGGCATCTTCAGTGCTGAGGTTTTTGTGAGGCGGAGGATAAATCTTGTGGTTGAGTCGCTGAATTTCGAGTCGGTCGCAGTAATTGGATGGCAGTTGCATGAAGGTAAAGGGTGGGGATTCATGAGACGATTGGTCTTGCCCCGCTCGGTTGATTAGCGCTCGAGCTAGGGCGTTTACCCTTTCGTTCCCCCAGACCTACGTGACCCCGCATTCACGTGATTTGATAGTATTCTTGCAGCCTCGGGCCTAGAATCTGAGCCGCCAGCAGCGGGGTTCGTCCGTTCGTAAAGTTACGGCAGGCCTGTTGCGAGTCGGTAACGACATGGACTTCCCTGCCTACCCGGTCTTCTTGCTTTATTACCAGCGCCGCGGCTATGGTCTGAGCCACAGCTGGGGTCTCTTCCCTTACGGAGGCCGCGAGGGTCAAGGAGTTGTCTCACCCGTTCACGGCGGCTACCTCGAAGAGGCCCCCTACAGGGTACGCCGCCCCCTCCACGTACGTTACGTACGGGTCACCCTTGAATTGTCGGCGCTGTCTGTCGACGCGAACCTTGGGTCGTCCTTCACGGAGTTCATGACTCATGTGCTTCGGTATCGGGTTCGCCTTGATCTTGCCTCTGACCTCAGGCGGGAGTGATCGTTGCCCATCGAGGGCACAGAGCTCCGTTGCCGTTGCGGTTCGGTGGAGGATGGCTCTGCCCGCCACCGTGTTCTGTAGTCTGGCCTTTTGCGAAGCCATAACCACCTCCGACAGCCCAGCGAAGGTGTTGTGGATGCCGAGGCCACTAACGTCTCGCTTGAGGAGGGGACAGGGAGACTCAGGGCCGTTTTGTGCGCGCCTCTGATGATGACATTGACTTGTTCTTGGTCGCGTTTGTTTAGCGAGTGACAGTGATACGGCATGCTATGCGTTATTCTGCTGATCACCAGAGCCTGGACGAGGCGAATCGTGTCCTCTTCTCGCATGTCCTTGCGGCTTCTTGTAATTCGTTTTATAATCCGCGAGATCTGGTTGGTGGCAGACCTTAGGGTTTGGAGGGTGCAGGAGGCTTTCAGGTTGCTCTGGATCCGAAAACCCAGAATCCTAATCTTATTGTCTTCTGTTATCTTCTGGCCCTCAAGATAGAGGTCGATAGGGCCGGGAGACTTGTAGATTCCTCCTTCGTGCACCGGGATCAGCTTGGACTTTTCGGGCGCAGAACGCATCCCGCTCGCTGCCGGAAATCTCTCCACGGCCGTCGCGGCCTCTTGAAGGGTCGCCTCTTTTCGCGCTAGGGAGCCCCTGGTGGCCCAGAGCGTGATGTCGTCTGCGTACAGGGCGTAACCTAGGTCGGGGATCTTCCGCAGCTCTTTGGTCAGCGCTAACATCGCGACATTGAAGAGCATCGAGGAGATTATCGCCCCTTGCGGTGTTCCTTTGTTCGGCACGTCGATCGTATCCGATAGAGTCTTGCCTATTACGATGGTTGCCGTCCGACCCGTCAGGAACGATTTAACGTTATTAAAGATGGACTCCCCACATCTGATGTCATTCAGTCCCTTGAGAATGGCCTCGTGGGAGATGCTATCGAAGGCCCCTTTAGGTCGAGTGCAAGCAGGAGGTGTTCTCCTCCCTTCGGGATGCCCTGGAGAACTTCTTCCCTTAGGATTAGGAATGCGTCTTGAGCAGAAAGTCCCGGCCTGAAGTCAAGCATGGTGTGTGGGAAGAGATCACCGTCCTCTATGTAATGTTGAAGGCGAGTTTCGATGACTCTCTCGTACAGCTTGCCGAGGCACGAAGTCAGCGAGATGGGACGCAGGGCGTCGATCGTGGGCTTCTTGCCGGGTTTGGGAATGGTCACGATTTCCGCGTGTTTCCACTCGTTCGGTACGTGGCTCTTGCTCCAGAGTTCCTCGTTTAGGTATTTGGTCAAGTCCTGGATGTGCATCAGGCTTAGGTTTCTAATCATGGCATTGGTGATTGTGTCAACTCCGGGAGCAGTGTTGCGCTGTGAGGCTCGTGCCGCCGCATACACCTCTCCCTCCGTGATGGGAGCGTCCAGTTTTGGTCTTTGTTCTCCTTCATATTTTAGGAGGCAGGCTTGTATGGGGTCGCTACCCAGGTATCTGGTTTTCAGGGTGTCAATCAGATCCTGGTCGTTTCCGGGGAACTTGTGAGCGATTTCTGGAAGCGTCCGACTGGTTGTCGATTTCGCCTTGTCGGGCTCCATCAGGCAACGTAGGATGGTCCACGCCTGTGCCATACTCAGGGTACCCTTGAGCGAGGTGCAAAGCTGTACCCAATTTTGCTGCGTCAACTCGTTTGCGTAATTCTGGCTTCGTCTGTTATTTTCTCGATTCGTAGACGTAGTTTCCGGTTTAACCGCTGTCGCTTCCACCGTTTGAGGAGGCTCTTACGGGCTTCCCACAGGTGTAAGAGCCGGCGGTCGACTTCGGGCGTCTCGACCGTGCGCTGGAAGATTTTAGTGCTTTGGATGTGGGCGTCCCGGAGGTGCTGCATCCATTCCGCTATGTTCGTTATACCATTTTCGGGCGTGGGGTACTGCCTGAATGCTTCCCAGTCCATAAGCCTAATTTCGCCAATTGTTCTCTTGAGTTTCGGTGTGGATACCGAGATGCTGAGGATATAGTGATCGCTGCCCAATGTTTCGCTCAGGTGCGCCCATGAGTATTCCCTTCCGTTTTTGGCAAATGACAGGTCCGGAAACGTGTCTCGACTTACACTGTTGCCTACTCGGGTTGGTTGGAGGAGGTTGGTTATCAATTCGAGGCCCATTTGGTCAACCGCATCGAGGATCGACCTTCCCTTTTGCGTGTCTTGTTGGTAGCCCCAAGTGGTGTGTCTAACGTTCATGTCTCCCACAACTGCCAGCTGGTTGCAGCCAGCGGCTCGCACACTGTCGTAAATGATGTTGCGGAAGTCGTCTTTCTGAGCCCTCGGCGGACGGTACAAATTCAGGATGAAAGTGCTACGTCTACCCCTCTTCTGCGGGAGGACTTCCACTAGCACGTGATTAATATCATGATGTGTGGTGTTTTATGGCGCAAGGGCCAGGTTTGGCCAAAGAGCGCCTTGACAAATATAATGTTAACAGCACACTGTGAATGGTGTATACAATGAATTAGACAATTAATTTCTCATGGTATATGTGACATGGCTGTAAAAAGGCCTAAAATCTGTTGCTGTGGGTGGCGTAAAATATACGGTTGCTAAAATAATGATACTGACCAAGTAGTGCTGTGGGCTATGGTAATGGGGTTTCAGTAAAAGCATGATGCGATAGAACATAACATACACTTTAGCTTCAAGGAAGCCTTTGAGTCTAGGGCTGGCATACGCACGCTAAAAATTCCCTCGCCAAATGATTTCCAGCGTATCTGTTTCAGCTAAAAACTCTAAAACTAGTTTCGGATTCAAAAGCGGTTCATTGCTAAGAAAAAATTTCGGGTGAAGAGGAATATTCTCTCGATATGCAAAAATAAAATACGTTTTCCTCTGTGCTTCTAATGAAGGGCCTTGAATAAGGACGTGCAGGACTGTGAGATTTTGGCCGCACTTACTACAAGTTGGAGGATACCCTCCAGTCAAGAGGTAAGAGTGAGTGCCGTAAGTGTGACCTATTCTTAATCGGGAACGGAGCACTTCGTTATATCGTGATGTTCTCTCCGATACCCAATATCCTAATTTGGGTTTTATCAAGTACAGTTTATTTGATTTCTGAGCATTCCACTGCTGCTGCCAGTGGATTTTCAGCTTGTGACGCAAGTATGCTTTAAGATCTGTAGCAGGGATGGGTATGTTTATGTCTGTGTCACTAAAAGCAACCGAAGTAGCTTTCTCGTCAGCAGCTTCGTTGCCTTTTATGCCACAGTGGCCAGTACCCAGCATAGAGTGATCGTTTGCTTAGCACTATAAGCTGAGCACAGTAATGTATACAATTGATTAAAGACAGTGTTTTTATGTTTACGTACATTCATTAGGGCTCGGACTACACTCAATGAGTCTGTGAATGCTATAGGCCTAGTAAGATTCGTTTGCCTGATGTGCTTCACTGCAGAGAGTATTGCATATGCTTCCGCTGTAAAGATACATGTATGTGGGTTCAATGTACCGGATATTAAGAATCCTGGTCCTAGTGCTGCGTAAGCAACACCAGAAGAAGACTTAGAGGCATCTGTGTAAAATTCAGCACAAGAATATTTCTCCTGAAGCTCAAGAAAATGTGACCGTATGTGTGCCTCAGGTGCTCGTTTTGATATTTCTGCAAACGAGACGTCACATTCGATAGACTGCCACTCCCACGGCGGAGGAAGCCGCGTAGTTGCCATTTTGACATTCTCTAAAATCGGCACACCTGTTTCTTCGGACAATGCTTCCAACCGAAGGGACAGAGGGGGTCTAGTGCCTGGGCGGTTACGGAAAAGCCTAGTCGTAGACAGGTCGTAAATAACTGAATGGCATGGATGATGGAAATCTGATTTCCCTTTGAGGGCGTATGAGAGATTTAAATATGTTCTTTGAAGATGTAGGGACCATTCGTTAGATTCAGCATACAGGCTTTCTACGGGGCTAGTCCTGAACGCACCAGTAGCAAGACGGATACCCAAGTGGTGGACGGAATCGAGCATCTTTAAAGCACTAGGCGTCGCAGAGTTATACACAATGGCTCCGTAGTCAAGGCGTGACCGTATAAGGCTTTTGTACAAGCTCAAGAGGCATCTTCTGTCACTTCCCCAAGATGTGCGGGACAAGAGCTTCAATAGATTCATTGTCCTCAAGCATTTCATTTTCATATATTTTGGGTGAGGGATAAAAGTTAGTTTGGAGTCCAAAATGAGGCCTAGAAATTTATGTTCTTGACTAACAGATAGCCGTTCTCCATTAAGATCAATAACGGGCTCGGGTATTACCCCTCTCCTATTGGAGAAAAGAATGCATGTACTTTTTTCAGGGTTTAGTTTAAAGCCGTTCTCATCTGCCCATTTAGACAACTTATTAAGGCCAAGCTGCACTTGTCGCTCTCAGATACTAAGATTACATGACTTGTAACCTATTTGGATATCATCCACGTATTAGAAGTAAAACATTGTACGTGGTATGATAGTATGGAGCGAATTCATTTTTACAAGGAATGAAGTACAGCTCAGCACTCCACCTTGTGGCACACCTGTTTCCTGAGTAAATAGACGAGACAGCACATTACCAATACGAACATGAAATGTGCGGTTGGACAGATAACTTTGGATGACCTTTAGCAAGTTGCCTCGGACGCCCATTCCAGCTAGATCACGAATAGTTCCGAAACGCCAAGTAGTATCGTATGCTTTCTCCATGTATAAAAATACCGATAAGAAAAACTGTTTGTGCACAAAGGCATCCCGGATATTTGTCTCGATACGGACAAGTTGATCTGTTGTGGATCTGTGTTCCCTGAAGCCACACTGCAAGGGATCTAGTATCTTGTTACTTTCAAGAAAATTCATCAAGCGATGGTTAGTAATTTTCTCAAAAAACTTACATAGGCAGCTTGTTAGGGCTATACGCCTATAGCTGCTGGCCAAAGAGGGGCCCTTGCCGTCTTTCAGAATAGGGATTATGATTGCATGCTTCCAGGTTGACGGGATGTAGCTAGCAGAGAATATGGCGTTAAAAAGGGAGAGGAGTGTTTTGTGTGCTTCTGGATGCAGATGTTGAATGATCTCGTGAATTATTTGATCGGTTCCAGGAGCTGATTGATTACAACTATGTAGTGCAGCCTGAAATTCGGCCATATTGAAAGGACAGTTGTACAATTCATCGATCTTTCTTTTTTGGTCCAGAGGCAGTCTCTCAGCTTGTTTCTGGTATCTAAGGAATGCATCGGAGTAATGCAATGGGCTAGAAATGTTCTCGAAATGTGCCCCAAGAGAGTCAGCTTGGTCCTGAAGGGTATTTCCTTGCGTGTTTACTAATGGTAGAGGATGAGTTTGCCGACCTTTGATTTTATTCACTCTGTTCCAGGCTTTTCGCGCGTCATTATAAGAGTTGATGCTAGAAATATATCTTTGCAAGCTCTCCTTTTTTGGCACAGCGCCGCGTTCTTCTACCCTCACACTTTATTTTCTTGAAAATGATCAGATTCTCCCTAGTTGGACAGTCTCGAAGGTTGTTCCAAGCTTTATTTTGATTTCTACGCGCTTTCTTGCAGTCATCGTTCCACCATGGAACGCGTCGCTTACAGGACGATCCATGTATTACGGGGATACATACGGACGCCGCATCAACTATGAAGGCTGTGAAATATGTCACTGCATCTTCGATAGATAGATTACAGATGTCATTCCAAGTCAAATGTGTTAGCTCCCTGTAGCGTGTCCAATCGGCACAATAGACTTTCCAACGGGAGACATGTGGAGAGCACTCATCAGCTTTTGTTAGTTTTATGACAATGGGGAAATGGTCACTCCCGTACGGATTCTCAATCACGTTCCAGTCCAGATGCGGCAAGAGTGAACTCGATGCAATGCTGAAATCAATAGATGAAAATGTTTTGTTTGCGACACTGTAAAATGTAGGAACTTTTCCATTTAGCAAGCAAGCATCTGTAGAGAGGAGGAAGTTTTCCACTAAGCGTCCTCGGGCATCACAACGACGGCTTCCCCAAGGGGTGTTGTGTGCATTAAAATCTCCAAGGACAATGTAAGGTTTACGCAGTTCATAGATAAAGGTGTCAAATTCTGTTTTTGAAAGTTGGTAGTTCGGGGGGATATATAGAGAGCAAACTGTTACTAGTTTATTAAACAATATCGCACGGACTGCAACTGCCTCCAGGGGTGTTTTAAGCTGTAATTGCCGGCATGCAACACCCTTATCTACAATTATTTCCACACCGCCAGACGAGGCAAGGGCGTCGTTGTGGTCTTTCCGGAAAATGGCATACTGCCGGAGAAAGTTCGTGCATGAAGGATTAAGATGTGTTTCCTGGACACACAGCACCTTTGGATTGTACTACTTATTTAGGACTTCCTTAATGTCGTCTAAGTTGTGGAGTAAACCCCTGACATTCCATTGTATTATCTGTGTATCCATATTGTGTGGATTTTGTGCTGTGTGTCTAAGAAATATAGCTAAGCTCACGAAGCCTTTCCAGGACCCTTGATGCGAGCTCTCTCTTTCTTCGCGGCGTGCTCGAGGGAGCTGCGCCATTCCTTGGGCGTCTGAGACGCCGGATTTGTGCTCGTATCCATCATCTCGTCTGAGGCGGTGGATACTGCCCGCGGAGCGGGGATTTTCGCGGGGGTGGTGGGCCGATCTGCACGAGCAGTGGCCCTGGGTTCAACAGGCCCGAGGGCCTGCTGCTCCTTCTTTGCGGGGGCTGGAACAGCGCTGGCTGTTCCGGCCGGGGGGGGGGGGGGTGGCCAATGGCGTGACCGCCATCACACTCCGTGTGACTTGGGCGGCCGCCGAATGATGTAGCGCTGCCCCCAGGCGTGCCACATCGGTGTAGGAAGGACTAGACTGATTGTGGAGAGCGAAACGTTTACGTACCTCTGGAAAAGATAGGTTCAGTTTGACTTTCAGTTCTAGGATTTGTTTCTCTTTCTTCCACGAGGGGCACGATGGCGAGTAGGATGGGTGATCTCGTTTACAAGTTGGCACATCACATTGCTGAAGTGCAGATGTCTGAAGCGTGTTCTGTTGAACTACATTTAGCGCAAGTATCACACCCTCTGCAGGTTTGCGACCCATGCCCAAAACGCTGACACTTGAAGCATCGACGCGGATTTGGGATGTATGGTACGTGAGTTAATATCGGCGGAAGTAAATCAATCGCATAACTAATTGGCTTAATTTGAAGATCATCAGCATCTTGAGTGCGGCTAATTCTTAGTCCCTGAAAAATGCCAATTATTTTGTGCACACTCTTTGGGTGAAAAAATGCTGATTGTGGTATCCTTGAAATATTAGTTGTAGTTTCAACACAGTATGTACGAGTATCAATTCCGACGAAAAAGTTGTTGAAACAGTTTGCAAGGTCTGTTTCTGTCACCGCCGTATCTCCGTTTGCCAAGTTATCAGCTGCTGCTTTCGTTAAGTTCTTCCATCAGATGTTACTGTTTCGAAGGTTATTTTCGTCAAATATATGGTTATAATAATCATCTTTGGCTTTCTTCAGTTTGAATAAGTTTATTTTGAAACATTATAAATTCTTCAAATTGTTCGATCCTTCGGGTTAAAGAAACAACTCAAAAAGTTTTATTTTTCTTTTGTTTGATTAGCTTGGTGTGGTCGTACGTTATACATGGGATGCGCAGATTTTTTTGCTTAGGATACACGTGTAAAAGAAAAAGAACACGTGTAATGCTTTCTTTAGAATGATGAAGGAGGCGTCGTAGTTCTTGTTACTATACCCTTCAGCATATAATTGGTTCCAGTCAAGCTCGGCAATTTCCCGCCTAAATCAGTCTAATGTATGTGGCGACATTTTACGACATGTTGTCTCCGGTTACACGTGTGTCTGCAACTCTTTGTGTCACTTAAGCATGTAGAAAATTGACAAGTGATCACTAATGCAACTGGTTAAACCCCAGATGCGATTTTCTCACTAGCAGCAGTAGTAATGAAAATGTCTAGTAGAAATGCCGTTGGTTTAGTTACACGTGTTCGAGCGACAATAATGTTCTCAAAGCCATGTTGTTGTAATAAGAGTAATAGTTTTGTGGCGGGGCCTGAATGCTTTAAAATGGCAATGTTCAGATAACCCCAATTGTAAGCAGCCCTTCGCACTCATTGACCCGTTTAACCAGAGTGTCCAGGAAACTTAAGAACATGGCAACATTGCCACTTACGCGGCGTGGTTGCTTAGTGGCTACGGTGTTGAGCTGCTAAGCACGATGAAGTGGGGTCGAATCCCGGCCACGGCGGCCGCATTTCGACGGGGGCCAAATGCGAAAACGCCCATAATAAAAAGTGGTTTTGGCACGTAAAACACCACAGTTTAATTTTTAATATTGCCACTTGGCGGTCTGTACAACACGGGAAACACACTTCTATCCCGTTTAATGCAGATGATCTAGAAGTCCCTGGTACCAACGCTAAATTCACTTACGACGTCAAAACATGGTACTGCTATCTGTATCGACACCCCTCCTCCTCTGCTATCTTGATGATTTAAAAAGGAATGTTGTAAAGAGGTCAAACAAACTAATCAGAGTTGTTATTGTACCAATTCTCAGTGCACAATTACATCGAACGAAACTTTGAATGATTCCAACAAAGGAGTAATGACATCATATTAGTGCTAAATCAATCTCGTGTTAAAGTGAAAGAGCTTCAACAGTTTGTGCAGTTCACAGGGTAAAGAATTTGTTATATCTTCAGGAAGGATACAGTAGGCAGCCAGCTTGGTATTAGCACGAAAAGCAGACTGCCCAAACAAAATGTGGCATTTCTCGCCGTCAGTGCACATCTTACCGAGATCATTTTTATGCTTTATCGCTGCAAATTGCGATTTCTCGTCGCGACGTGCGAATTTTTTTAACCTAAACAAAATTTCCACCGCACTTCGCGTTTACGCACTATAGCCATACCCAAACGTATTTTCATACGTTCACAAACATGCTCATTTGCGTAAATGGGCTCGTCTGTCGATGAATCCGAAGAGGAATCAGTCGGCAAGCCCAACTTCGCATTTGTGAGCCTTGTTTTGCTTAGTTCTTCAAGAACCTTGTCCCGCTTATCTCGCCTCATGAAGTGGAGCACTTTTTTTTTATTTTTATTTTTCGCTGAAATTCGCTCGTCGATTTACTTTCCAATTTTGCTGAGGATATCTAAAAGGCATTCATTTCGGTTTTCTTTGAAGTTTTTGATTTCCACGTTCCAGTTACGTGAGAATTGCTTGACTTCACGAGGTCAGCTTGGCATGTAGCAAGTTCGCTTTTACTAGCGATGAGGTTCAGTCGTAGCGCTTCATTTTCCTTTTGTAGTAGGTTATTTTCAGTCAATGAGGCTTCAAGCCTCTTAAGAGCTTCATGAGAGCCACTGCTGGTACCTTTGTTCAAACAGTCAGAGGACGCTTAAGCTTCGCCTCTAAGAATGGAACACGATAGCATTCAAAGATCCCTGACTGCTTGTCACGCCTCCCGGTAACTTCAGGTTACGTAACCGCAATGTTTATCAGGAAACCCAGGGGGCGAACGCTATGCACGGAGGTGAGCTTTCTGGTAGAAACGCGGCCTCATTCGTGGGCCGCGATGTGGTGGAGGCGAGTGCCATCTGGAGGTGCTGCAAGAACCTGGGCCACACCGCTCTGCGATATCCGAGGTTTCGCGCGCGTAAGTCTGGAAGGTCATGCCCGCTCTATGAATTTTAGAAACATTGGAAAATTGGTTTGTAGTTAAGTTTTGGTATAACAGAACGATGTTTTCTCGTATATTCAAATTACAATCTGACGCTATCGTGTCTGCAGGTTGTGTGTAAGTCGTACTTTGCTATTCTTTGACGTATGTAAACAATATCACTGTTCAGCCACCTTTCTAGAGTTTAAAGGCCTATGACCTCTCTTCCTTTTTTACGCCTGCTTCATCTTGCGTTTCTCTTCCTCAAAACCTCTAGATCTACCTTGTACCTTTTACCCAGGCCTGTAAGAAATCGGGTAGTATCAAGCGGTTTCCTGCTTTTTTTTTCCATCAGTACTCTAAACGTCTCTTGCTTATCTGGACTACTGACTGATTGATGCTACCGTCCACCTGAAAGCCACTTGCGTCCTAAAGGTGTACGTTCCCTGCGTTTCGCACTGGGTGAATACCTTCGCATTGCATAAGGATTTTCTGAGTGGCTTCCGTAAGTTTGCAGTGGCAGACACGTGCTTTATCTTGTTGTGAATATTTGTTCCAGTATGTTGTAATAAGGAAACACCTCCACATGCGCCAGTGCTTCTCGTGACGCGTTGTGTTCCTATATGTAACTTGCGTCGAAGTTTCCTGACCAGAAGGAAAGTACTGAAGCAAGCTGGCAATACTTTCAGTTGCAGCGATGCTCTGGGCGCGACATGAAACGCTGAAATATTATATGTGCCTGTAGTCATGGTTTTCTAAAAAAGCAAGTACGTCGCTTGAGAAGTTTATCTTTTGATTAAATGCGGCGATTTTAAAGGGCCAACTTCGAAGTATGTGGGTCAAAAAAGGGTTTCAATAAAATCGTTACACACTTGTTTTGTTCTCTTTAGAGGCGTTATATGAAACGCTAACAATGTTTTACCGCTTCCCTGAAAGGTCCGAGAACGGCAGTAGCTAGATTAACATTCATAGGACATGCGCGCAATTTTACGGGCGATGTTTTGAGAAAGTTTCAAAAGCGTAGACAAAGTTCGTACAAATTATTTTGTTATAAAATTATTACAGAATACTTCTCCCTATTTTCGAACGTTATACGAGACGTGTAGTTTGTTTGTCCTGTCTAAATGATGAAGTATGCGAGGCACGTTGTCTACATTACATTGAAGAATGGGACATGGGATTGATACGCAAGGAAGGTTTATTTTCCGCGAATAATTACAACCTTCGTCGATAGGAACTTTCAAGCATTCCAGAGTGTCATACTGTCATTGTTCTTAATGTGTCCCAGAGTACCAAAACAACTGGAGAAGACACCAAGTTCAGAAACTTTAAAAATGGGGGGGGAGGCATGCTAAGTGGAATTTATCAACAATTGTTAGTGTTCCTCGCTAAATTGAAGTGATTGCAAATAATGACTGAACCATTCCTTTTATTTATCAAGTTGCACGCATATTACGAAGTTCGTACAAGCTTGTAGTTCCTTTTCCCGTGTCCTCGATGAGCTAAAGAAAGTACCTTGTTTACATTTAGTCGACTTAAGGGGCACTTCATACGCAATGTGTAGGCAAATTTGAATATGTGTGGGTAAATTGTGGCTTTTGCAATGAATTATATGATGAAGCGCTTCGGAGCATTATGACTGTTTCATGAGTGGCGGCAAAAGCTAGCCCACTGACCTGACATAATAACAAATGCCAAAAAATGAGCATAAGGGCGGAAACGTAAGCCACGGAGAATTCGCGTGTGAGGCTAAATGTGCGTGTATGTATACAGGCTTCGCAAAAGATTCTTTTATTGTGTGCCTGGAAGTGTTACATCACCATTTCATGCTATGTCCAGGTTATGCGTTATTTGAGCGAAGTTGAAAGGGTTAGTTCAGTTGCAGTCGTTACAATGCATTTCGTATTCAACCACTCCGGAGTATCATGAGTAAGTGTTATGCGTGACCCAAATTTATCATGCCCTCACTAATGTATCTTCAGAGGCAACTAAAATCAAACTATGGAGCAACAGGGAACTGCTTTCGAAAATGAGTACGCGAAGTAGAGCGCGTGTAAATCAAGTACAACCTTTAGAAAAAATTCTCAAACAAGTGTTTGCAAGTGTCAGATAGCCATAAACGGCTACGTTTTCAGATTTCGTGACAAATATCCTCATTACGCAAAGTTTTTATTTGCTTACGAGAGGGAGTGGTGGCGGACACTACAAATGTAACGCTCAGCGCAATTTCAGCATTTCTGGCCTAGTAAGCTTAATATTCGCGCTGCCAATTTTATCTGAAACCTGAATTTTCTTCGGCGTGTTCATGCGCAAGGCAATGTTCCTAGTAGTTTGCCCTGCTTTCCTCGCTGAAATAATCTAGGCACCTTGTTTATTCTTAGCGAATGTAAGGGCCATGTTGTGCATGGTTTGTAGGGAAAGTTCGAAGTGATTGGGTTAATTAAGACGTTTGCAATACATTGCTTATCCAAGCGCTGCGGCGAGTAATGAGTGTTTTACGAACGGCGCTATATTTACTGCGTTGCCAGGCAGCACTAGAACGGCCATCAAAATGAAACTGAGTTAAACTAGGGCAAAAGCGATGGGAAATCTTTAGGTGAAATTAAATCCTGGGATGAAATATACTATTTGAAAGTGAGCTCTTAAGCAGGTGATCGAAAGTGCCATGCAGCCTATGTCAGCTATGTTTCGCAGTGTGCGAAGGGAACTTTAGGTTATGCCTAGTTTGCTTAGAACGACAGAAAGCTGAGCTAGTTGGTAAGGATTTGTTATGCAATAAAGACGTGAGGCGTGCCGACAAGACAAAAAAGTAGAGAAGGGGACTAATTGTGTTGTCCACTTCTCTACTATTGTGTCCTATCTGCATGCCTCCCCTCTTATTTGCATAGTGCCTAGTTTGAATTTGGCGGAAATTAGGGTCCTGTTAAGCGTAATGTGTGACGATAAATTAATTATGTACAATAGTACTTTAATCGACAAAGCAGCACTTTCTTGTATCGTGTTGTTTTCTCCTATTTAAAATGCATTTATATGGTTTTGGTAAATTAGATTTTATTCGATACCTGAGATTCCCACTGTTTGTGTCAGTGCTTCTTCGGCTTGTCACGTAAGTATGGTTTAAGGTCCGTGGCTGGAACAGGTATGTTTGTGTCGGTATCTCTAAAGGTTACTGAGGTAACATTCCCGTCAGCAGCTTCATTGCCCTTTAGGCTTTTGTGGTCAGACACCCAGCAAAGGATCACTTGTTTATCCATATAAGCAAATCATACCAATGCGTATAGTTCCGTAAAAAAACTGTTCTTACATTTACGTAAACTCATTAGGGCTCGGAGTACACAGTGAGTACGTAAACACGATAGTCCTAGTGTGATTTGTTTAGTGTGTTTAGCTGCAGAGAGGATCACGTAGACATCTGCCATAATATAGTTGTATACGGATTCAGAGTACCGGACATTAAAAGCGGTGGTCCTAGAACTGTGCAAGCTACACCAGAAAGAGACTTCGAAGCATCTGTATAAAATTCAGTACAGGAATACTCCTCCATAAGTTCAAGAAAATTCGATTGTATATGCGCCTCAGGTGCTTGTTTTTTATATTTCTAAGAAAGAGATGTCACATTGGATATCCTGCCACTCACAGGGCAGTGGAAGCCGACGAGGAGCATTAGGGACGTTCTCTAAAAGAGGGACGCCTGTTTCTTTTCACAGTGCTGCCAACCGGAGGGAGAGACGTCTAGTGGCTGGCCGGTTACAGAATAGTCTGACCGGGGACAAGTCGTGAATAATTGAATGACATGGATGAGCTACAGCTGATTTTACCTTCAAGGCATACGAGAAGCTTAAATATGTCATTTGGGGCTATCGAGACCATTCGTTAGATTCGACGTACAGCCTTCGCACAAGACTACTCCTAAAAGCGCCTGTAGCAAGGCGGATGCCTAAGTGGTGGATATGATCTAGCATTTTCAGAGCACTAGGCCCAGCAGAATTACAGAGTACTGGTCCGTAGTCAAGGCGTAGTAAAGGCGATCAGACTTTTGTACACGTTTATAAGGCATCTGCTGTCGCTTCCCCAGGATGTGCGTGACGGGAGCTTCAGTAGGTTCATAGCCTTGAGGCATTTTGCTTTAATATACTTTAGTTGTGGGACAAAAGCGAACTTGGAGTATAAAATGACACCTGAAAATTTATCAAAACGGCTTACCTACAGTCGTTCTCCATTGCGATATACTACGGGGTCGTCCGGCTTTATACCTCCATTGTTAGACAACATGACACACGTACTTTTTTGAGGGCTTAGTTTAAGAGCGTTCTCGTATGCCCCCTTAGACAATATATTTAAGCCAAACTGTACTTGTCTCTCGCAGTTAGGTAAATTAAATGATTTGTAACCTATCTGGATGTCATACACATATACAGAATAAAACACAGTACATGGTATGACAGTGGAGAGGGAGTTCATTTTGACAATAAGAAGAGTGCAGCTCATAGCAACACTTTGTATAGCACCAGCCTCTTGCCTAAAAGGGCGAGGCAGACATTACCAACTCTAACGTGGAACGTGCGATGGGAGAGGTTGCTGTGAGTCACACTCAGCAAGTTGCCTTGGACTTCCGTTTCAGAAAGATCACGGAAGATTCCAAAGCACCAAATTGTGTCGTAAAGCTTCGTCATATATCCAAATACTGACAAGAAAAACTGTTTGAGGAAAAACGCATGACATATATTTTTCGCGATGCGGACGAGGTGATCTGCTGTGGATCTACCTTCCCTAACACTAAACTATAAGGGATCTAGTATTTTGTTGCTTTCAAGAATATGCATGAGGTGACAGTTAATCATTTTCTCAAAGAGGTTGTATAGTGAACTTGTCAGAGCTATAGGCCTATAACTACTGACTGTGCAAAGGTGCTTGCCCTCTTTGAGGTAGGAATTACGACTGCTTCTTTCCAGGCGGACGGAATGTTGCTGGCAGAGAACATGGTGTTAAAGAGTGAGAGTAGTGTTCTCTGGATTTCAGGATGTGAGTGTTTGATCATATCATACATTATTCTGTCACTTCCTGGAGTGGACTTGTTAGTGAGGCCTATAGCTCCGCTATGGTAAATGCACGATTATATACTTCATTATTTGTGCCTTTCCAACCCAGACGCAGTGGCTCTGCTTGATGATGGTATTTCAGAAATGTATCTGTGTAATGGGGTGTACTGGAAATATGCTCGAAACGTTCTCCTGGACAATCCACCTGGTCCTCAAGAGTGTCTCCTTGTGTATTTAATAAAGGTAGAGATTGAGTTTCGCGTACTTTTATTTTGTTCGACCTGTTCCAGGCTTTTGGTCCGGCTATGTAAGAAGTGATGCTACTCACGTATTTTCCCAATTTTCCCGTTCAGCATGGTGTCACTTTCTTCTACCTTGTGACTCGATGGACTTGAAGTTAATTAGGTTCTCTGTACTAGGTTAACAATCCCTGCAAGTTAATAAACTGTACTATGTTAACAATCACTGCTCGGCAAATTGGAAGTAAAACGGAGTGGAGACAAGAGAGACTGAAAGGGAGAGAGAGAGAAAGATAATGTTGGGAGGGAGAGAGAGACAGATGCCACCGATTTTGCCTAGTCCGGTCAGTGAGGGTGTGCGGCCTACGTGAAACAGAGACCAAAGAGGTGTGTTGCCTCCACCGGGGGGCCTTAACGGTCCAAACACCAAGCCTCGGCTAAACACGCATGATTCTCCTTTCCACAGAAACGGCGAATCCGCGCACGTTTAGAAGCGGAAGGATCCAACCCTTGTGTGGTCCTGCACGTAGTGTCGCAGCACCGCAAACGCCTGCAGACGCAGGCGTCCCTGCGGAGTCTTCCCAAAGTGCAGACTGCAGTTGAAGAGGCTCAGCGTAGAGCTACACGCGCGACTACGGTCCCGTAACGTTACACATTAGAACGTCGTTGTAATGTGTGCACATTATACCCCATACTATCATGAACACTAGTTGCAGTAAGCATCAGAAACACTTTGTGACGAGCTACGAGTAGGCAGCTTCTACAACTTCTCGGCGCTCCGTGTTTCGTGCCGAAACAGGCATTCATTTGTTCACTGCAAAACGAGCGTCCGTGCGGAAAACCAAGCTGAGCAAATGTGGAAATTTTTTTTTTCACTCCCTGCGAATAACATACCGAAGTTGTGCGGCCGAGACAAGCCGCTACACATAAATCCAGTGATGCTGCGTTGCAAAGGCTGAGCTCACAGAGAGCATGTGAACTTTTTTTTAAGGAATTCTCGTTTCTCTCTGTGATTGGCAATTTTTTTCTTGCGACCACCTTGTTCGACGAATATCTCAGAGCCACTCTGCGAACTTTCTCAAGGCACCTATGTGCTGCGCATTCATTTGATGTATGCAGCGATGAAGGATGAAATAATGCGAGAAAACCAATAGCTTTCAACCGTCTTCCGAAGGGGCATCCTCAGAGTGAGTAGGCGTGTCGCATAGGAGCGAAGCAGCATATTTAGCATTCCGACTATTCGGTACGACGTTCGGAGGCGTCGTAAAAATGCGTCGGCGAGAGAGAACGAAGCAAGGCTACGATGCCATTTCTTAGCCTTCGAAAGAGCTCATTCCGGTTGTTATTTCCTGTTGTTAATGTGTTGAAAAAACTCCAAGACGCATTGAACGGATGGGATGCTGTCTACTGGCATCCCTAGCTCCTTCTTCCAGGATCACTGCCGCACCTTTTAGTGAAGTGCGACAGAGCATTTGTGGTCCGCAGTGCTACTTTTTTTTGTGTGTGCTATTGAATTATTAAATAACATGTAAAAACATCGGTCCACAAATCTGCCTGCCTGGGCGTGTCTCGCCGCGTCTGTCTGCAAGTTTGAATGAGTGAGCGTCTATGTTCGTTATTCTTTGCATAAAGCAAAGATAAACAATATTTTACGCTCACTGACGCCGACAGAACGAGTATAAATAATGGTCCCGTGTTCATGACATTCCTACGGAGGAAAACGGATTCGGCCAGCAGCCAGTCGTGTTTTCCTCAGTGACATTTTATCTTTACCATGGTACATTTATGTCAATCTCAGATGTTTTTTTTCGATTCCTGGTAAAAGAAAAAAAAAGGTAGAATGGCTTCCCATTCTCCCTCAAATTGGATAGTTACAAAAATATCAGGTATTTGCTGCTCGAACATGAAAATAAAGACGTTGAGCTGTGAGCTGAGCGAATGGAGAATGCTTTGAATGTGGTGATGCCATTTCTTTCCGGCTCTTCGACTGGGAGCAGAGATGCATACCATGCACTCCCTTAAAGGTTCGTCTATTTCTCTTCAGAGGTAGTCTCCTCCCAGGGACGATGTGTTTCTGAAGTTTTTTTTCCGTTACCTCAGTCAGGATTGGGTCGTGCCATTTGCAATCGTCTTCTACATAATAAACTGAGGAGCGAATCAGATCTAATCTTCTTTAGTGACATAATGTAATGAACCGCTTTGCAGGGAACGAATTTCACGAGCAACACCAACTGGCGACACCAACTGCACTCACTCTAAGCTGCATCGGCGTGGATTGCATTTCAGATATATTTTGGCACCAGCATGGTGTACACCTGTGCCCGCGGATCCATGAAATACCTCACAATCAGGTCGTTGCAGTCCCGAAAGAGCAGATATTGAAGTTCCTTATTGAAAGGCATATATTTTTGCTAGTGTGTTCATGCCTCCGCACAAGCAAGCGTAAATTCATTCAGTAATTCGAGAGAAAAGAGAAAAAGGGAAAAAGCAGTAGAAGAAAATAAACTTGGTAATGACATTTCGTGGTCAGGTGATCACGTAAAGTTGATACCTTTCTATTTCAGAATGCGAAATTTAATTCGAGCATAAAGTCAATGCCGATTTTTAGGAGCCACCTGTGCAATGGATCTAAGAACAGCAGTGATTTTGACGAGCAACGTATAGGACCGTACATCCCATTTAAAATCAGTGTTGCGTGAGAAATCGTGCCAGCTGCGCTGAAAACAAACATGTCATCACGACCCGGCGTATTCAATTAATACATCTTCGACAATATCTAAACTGAAGCCGTAGTAATAATAGTTGGTTCACCCTAAATATTAGACACTACTGTTACGGAATAAGCTACAGTAGAATTCCTGACCTTGATCAGGCTAAACCGATCACAGCAAGTTGATTAGGGCAACAAACTGGTACATGTAGCTGTCAATAAAAATTATTACTTATTACGGGCTTCCTGACAAAGAAAAAATTGGCAACGTCGCGAACTGTGACAGGAACCCACCAGTACCTGCTGCCTCCGACCATGACGGTGATAATCTGTACGCAGTGTATGTTAAATGTAAATGCTACATATTCTTTAAAAGCAAGAGGCATGCGAGCTTTCTGTGTTGTTGGAATTGTGCCTATTTTCAAGAAGTGTGCAATTCTGGGCACATTCTAGGCGCAAGGAAGAGTACTTTCGTTTTTTTTCTCATTTGACGCAATGTGACACCTCTGACGCTTTCCTGCAGCGTGATAATTTTCTTGCCAGCTCGAGAATGTCCCGCCCAATTCGTGTCTAAAACAATCCTACCTGACTGTGATAACATGATGGCTCAGAAACACGAGAAACCAATCTCAAGATGTGGGGCTTGTACGTCATCTACGTGTTAGAGTTTCTGTCCGTTAGACAAGATTACCTTTCTGGTGGTTAAAAACTGAAAAGACGCATACATGGTCAATGTTTGTTTCCAGTATAGATAACCAACAACCACACTGCTCATCCACCTTATATTTTGCTCATGTTCTGCGCTGCCTTAATCCCTCACCGGCACAACGAAAAGCCCTTCACCTAGAAACTGTGCTGCCTTGGCAACTGTGGTAGCGCACTGCTTTCCTTTATTCAAAAGTCAGTTCGTTTTTGTTCTTTTCTTATCAAGGAAAGAGAGCACTTCCACTCGATTCAAAACAATCCGGATATCCATGCATTGATTAGGTGTCGGTGGTGGTCGGAAGTGCTTAACGACCGAATGCAAGCTTTGTAGACGGCGACAACTGATATATCGCAACTTAGTCTCGAGCTGACGTCCAAAGTAAAATATAAGTGTGCACTGCTTGATTGATAGCCAATAATTTGGGCACCGTGTAAACCAACGATACAAATGACAACGCTCTGCATTCAGCCGAACGATTCTGTCGATGCGTGAATGTACCGGTTCAGGAAGTCTGTGTGCGACTTGCCTTATAGAGTTGACCTGTTCCGCATCATGCTCCCGACCGATATTCGAGCCTAGAGCCGACCCACTTGAAGTCGTTCATTTCCATAGACTGCTTGCGAGAAATGTCGCGCTTTGCTAAGTGTACAAAGTTGGTCACATATCATGACACCCAGACGGATAACATCAGATGGTTCATCCGAGCGCTTGGGCTAAATAGCATGGCTGTCCTTTGTGCCTTCAACAGTGGCTAGGCAGGATGAACTTTTCGGCGAGTTAGGCAGCGCTAAAAGGCCTTCGAGCGGGCACCCCAGCTCACCCGACTGCTTCCGAGGAATAGCATAAGGGTGAGCCATACCTTCGGTAGCACTTGCGCAGAATGAATAGTTCGAAGTGCTCGGTAGTACTCGGTAGCCTTCGGAAGCCGACTCTACCATGGCTTCCTGAGTGCATGACGAGCACTCCCGACTGACGCGAGTGGCTGATCAGATATTAAATTGTAGCCCACTTCATTTGAAGGGAACTTCATCAATATGTGCTGTTAAACAGCCGTACCACTTTCTGCAGATTGTGCCGTCATAGCCAACGCTGAGCACTCATTGGACCCACTTGCCACTGCGTGTGAGTGTTGTTTCTCCCGCAACGCGAACAGGAGATGTTACATCCATACGTTTATGAACTAAACACATTGTGTCGCACAGTCTAGGGAAGACTGAAAAAAGAGCAGGTATTCAAATCGTTTTATTGTCATGACAACTATGTATACACTTACGGCAAATTCCCGCCATAGCCGTGGCCCTTGCCATCGCGGTGATGGTCCGTGTAAAGTCAAAGTGCAATAAGTTCGTGGCCGTGCGCCGTACACAGTAGCTACGGGGGAAATCATGCGGGGGTCAGCCGAAAACTATGGTGGCTTGATGCGGCGGCGTCTTCTCGCGCGCCCAAAAGAGGAATCGGGTAGGGTTGAAGATGATGAATTTGGTCTTTTGGGGCACAATGACGAAGTATCGTCAAAGAGCTCCAAGCCCGTGTTAATGAGTTGGCAATGCAGCGGTCAGGTATAACGAACACGTGATATGGCTTTTTAGGGGGCTTAAGGACAGTATGCAAAATGTACGTTAATAAAAGCATGGAAATGGTGCGCTATGCATAGAGTACGGTGTGCTATGAACACAAAAGTGGCATAACTGTGGGACGATGTGATAACTAAAATACGTAAGCGGGGAAAATTTGCGAGAAGCACAGCCTTTGAAACTAAACGCCCTGGAGGCGCATGCTTTGAAAAAAAAAACTATCGCAGCAGCAACCTCTTGCAAAAGGATGTGCTACGAATTGCTTGGAATAATGAGATGAATGATGTAATATAACATCATTTAAGAAATTTAGAACTGAGTTTATTGTTAAAACGGTTCTGCGCCAAGAAACTTAGCCCGATAGACAGGGATGTGACAGCGCTATTCTAGAGGAACATGTTTCTCTAACCTTTGACTTCCCGACACTTCAGAAAGACGTGTAGATTGGTCAGCCTCTCACCATATCTACATTAGGTCGGAGGTTTATTTCCAATCAGTAGCAAATTATGCGTGCCATGGCTGTGTCCTATACTTAGTCGACAGAATAGGAAATTCGTCGACTTCGTTGCGTCGCGTTTTCGTTGCGTTCGTCGCAACGTCGCGTTTTCATCGCGTTTCGTCGCGTTCGTCGCGTTTTCGTTGCGTAGGGCCATGAACCTAACTCTGAACTAATCACGTGAAACGTTTTTTTTCATTGTCGTAGAAGCGTTGCCATTGGATTCGCAGTTTCTTAAGAAACGCTTCAGATCTGTGGCCGGAAACGCAGTGGTAGGATTAATAGCTTGCGATGTAATTGGTGCGGCCATTTGGTCTGCAAGAACATTACCCTCGATGCCTCTAGGGCCAGGTATGCAGCATATAATGGCATGCTGGGTAGACATGTGCGCTCTACAGAGAACTGAATAAAGCTGAATAAGTACAGGATGTTTGTTCTTAAAGAGTGATGCTGTGGCTTTTAAGATGTTTAGGGACCCATATACTTCCCAGACGACAGTAGTTCACTGGCTTCAGCCGTAAAAATACTTACTTCCGGGTACAACACATCAGATTCCCAAAAGGATGGACCGACTACAGGATAAGGTACCCCGACACGTCACTTAGAAGCGTCAGTGTAATGCTCTGTGCCCGAATATGTCGACCGGAGTTCTAGGAAATGCATTCTAATATGTGCGAATTTCGTCACATCTACAAATGATGTATCGCATTCTGTGACTTTTCATTGCCATGGCAGCAATGGCTTTGCTAGGGTCATCAGACCATGCTCAAAGATTGAAACGCCCATTTCCTCGCTAAGTTTACTTACACACACACATTGAGAAATGTTCTCTCGCTGCTGGTCGATTGCTAAAAAGTGTACTACGCGTCACGTCATTTACGGGCATGTAGGAAGGACGTTCACAGTACGCTATAACGGTCACAAAATATGTGAAAGTGGATCATGATCATTTCACATGCTGAGACCATTCATTAGCTTCTACGTAGATGCTCTCTACAGAACGTGTCCTGAAGGCGTCGGTTGTCGGGCTGACACCTAGAATGTGAATAGAATCGTGCGTCTTCAAGCCGCGTGGAGAAGCACATGGGTACACTATGGCCCCGTAGTCTAACCGCGTACGAAAGACGCTTTTGTAGAGGTTCATGAGCCATTTCCGACCACTGCCTGATCTGGTATGCGACATAATTTTAAGAATATTCATTACTTTCAGGCATTTGTTTTAACATATTTATGTCTGCGATAAAAGTAGCCCTTGTATCTAATATGGTGTCTAAAAATTCGTGTTCTCTGTTCACAGGTATCTGCTCTTCCCAAAGTTCTACATGAGGATCTACGATGAGGGCTCTTTTGTCAGAAAAGAATCCAAGTGCTATTGTTGGCATTGAGCTTAAAGCCATTATCATCGCCCCATTTATACACCTTCATTAGACCAAGCCGAACTTGTCACTCACAGAATGCGAGGTTACATGACTTAACCCCGATCTGAACGTCAACAACGTATACCGAATAAAAGAAATTCGGCAGGTACATTTAAAGGTGCTTATACGTGCAGGAATGCGAAAGCATTATAGTCGTTTTGGCGAAATGCTTTTTTTCCTGCGCATTCCTTGTCCGCGCAAGCTCTCGCCTGCGTTTTACCTGCGCCTCGGTAAGGCCAAATGAAAACGCGCCAAGAACGCGCTCGCTTGCCCGAGAGGAGGACGAAGGACCGCTCAGCAGCATTCGATTTGACATTAATGCTTTTTGTTTTATACACTCGTTTTATACACTCATATGACGTAGCTCCACCGCATGCCCATTGGCTGAGCCACCGCGTGCCCTAGGAGACATGCCCTAGGACACAGGTTTAGTCAGCCAGGTGGCTGCGACGTTACGTGTGCAATGACGCATGCACAACGCACACATTTAGTCAACGAGCACTGCGGAGCCACCGTGCTGTCGGGGAAGCGTGCTCGTCTCGCACCCTGGAGGCACGGGCTCGATTGCCTTCTAAACCAACTTTACACATTATTTTAAAAGTTATTATTAACTTTGTTTACAGGAACGTCCTCGAGAAATCTGGCGTCAATTCGAGTATTTTTTATGTGGTTTTACTCTGTGACGTCGGCTATTTTTGTTACCATCCTTCGGGCACGCCGCCGACTACAAGGTCGGATTTTCGCGTAATGGGGTATATAATTTCTTCGCATCACAATATACTACGAGGTATTGTGGAAAGCAAGAGATTTATTTTTAAGACAGAAAGTGTGCAGCTAAGCACGCCACATTGCACTACCCCAGTTTTCTTCATAAATGGTCTCAGCAGCTTATTCCCGATTCTAACACGCAATGTGCGGTTTGATAACTTTCGATACGGTGAATCATTTTTCTGCGGATGCTCATTACCGATAAGTCGCGCAATATTCCATACCACCACGTGGTATCGAAAGCCTTTTCCATGTCTTGGAATGCGGAAGGAAATAACTACTTGTGTATGAAAGTTTTGCGAATATATCCTTTAGTGCGAACGGTGTGGTTTGACGTTGATTGGACTTCCCTAAGAACGCGCTGATATGGATCTAGGAGCTTGCTTAATTCAAAAAAGTGGTCTGCAATTTATCGATTTCTCAAAAAGTTTGAATAATCAAATTGTCAGTGCTAAGGGCTGGTAGCTTGCCACAGAGGACGGATCGTTAGCTTGTTTCAAGATATGGGCTGCAAGCACCTCTTTTCATGCTGTCTCCTGCTGCCCAAAAATAGTTGAAAAAAGACGGCAGTTCCATGTACATGCCAGGGTGATAATCTTTTACCATTATATGCATTACTCTATCAGCTCCTGGAGCAGACTTCTCACAACCGTTTAAAGAGACTCTGAATGCCGCAATGCTAGGGAGATGGTAATCTTGTTAGGTTCAGTTTCACTACATTTATGGTTCACTGCCTTACTTTCTGCTATCTACCTCTGCTGGATTCACTTTCAATAGTTTGCATAGCTAGGCATACACTCAGAATTTTGTCCAAGTGTGTTGGCCTGGTCTTGAAGGTTCTTGGCTTCATCTTCTACCAAAGACAAATGGCAAGTTTGCCGAATTATTAATTTTCGCAGCCAGTTCTATACTTTCACTGCTTTTCGTATAAGAATTACGCTTGTCACGTATGTTTCTGAACATTCATTTTTAGCAAGGCGTCGCGTTCGTCTGTCTTCCGAATTCAAGTGCTTGAAGTTTATTAGGGTTTATGCCATTGGGGACTGACGTAGTAGGCCCTAGGCCGTGATGTAACAATTCTGCGGAAACCCGCAAGGTGGTGAGATGTAATTAGTAAAGGAAAAATTAGGCAAATCAATCGAATGAGCCCTAGGCCTTGTTTGGCTCTGCAGGCGCGTTCCTACATTGTTCTTTCTATCACGGCATGCGCCTCTTCTTTGTAGCTTCATTTGTTTGTGGAATGCCTACCAGCCCGGAGGTCGATGGGCCTGGCGTTAGGGACGGCGAAGCAGCGCTGGCGGCTTGCGCCGAGGGGACTGGTGCCATTGCCACGGCCACGCTCTCTTTAGGCTAGGTAGATGCAGGAGTCTGCTGCGGCGCTGCTCCCTTACGCACTTCATTATACATTTCGCGTGTGCATCTGTATGTTTGCCTTTGGTAATACAACAGTCGGTAGTCAGAACTTGCCTTCCTCGTTTTCTCTCCATGCCCCCCGTGCGCTGTAATTCAGAGTAGCATGAAACACTAAGCAGTGGGGTCCGAAAACGTGTTGCAAGTCAAGCTGACGGACGTGAAACACTGCTAAAGTTCAGCTTAGAAACTCTACCGCGCTTTCATGCAGCCTTTTATTAAAGAAATACAAAATGAAGCGTTTAGTTTAAGGATGATACCGGGGAAACTATTTACAAACCGTGCATAGAGCATCAAAATAAAGCGAGAACAAGTGTTCTGTAATTATTTGCAAATGTAATAATTGCAGGACCCCTGATTTTGAGGGTCGTGAGCTTGGTACCACGTGTAGTTATCCTAGGACATTTGGAAATTGCGCGTAACAGCTGAATCACTTTTACGGTTTTAGCGCACGAAAAGGGACCAGAGACAGAAGTACGACGCGGGCACACTTCTGTCTCTCTTCCGTTTTCGTGGCATAAAACCGTAAACGTTATGGAATACGAACATGCCCAAACTTACGCGCTTTCAAGCTCAATCACAGTTCTAAGCACTTGAATGTGCTCCTTTTTTTGCAGTTATGGTATTTTATCCTTTAAGGATTTCAACTCGCATGCCTATTAGCCGTTATGTGTCCCCGTTTTTCAACAAATTTTATTTTTTATGGCAGCGGCATTTCTTTCAGGACAGTGCGCTAATTCCGCACCATTATTAAAGCACAGCTGGAAAGCTTTGAAGCGATTGCGTACATAAGTTAATGCTAAGGTTGCAATTTACCCACAAACTTTTCCCTTATATAACATATTAAAATGGGTCGATTTTGCCAACGTCCCACTTACCTTTCATTTCGCTTTGTCAAAGCGCAGTAAACGGCTGGAACCCTTTTCGAGGTATTACTCAAGCCTCGCTTGACAAAGAGCTTCATGACGAGCGAGCAATTCTTTTCGCTACGCTTGTGTAAATGGCGAATCTAACGTACAAGTGCTCACAGTCTAATTGTTTACGCAGTTTACCATACTTCTATTTCTTTCACAGTAAAATATAACAAGACCGCGGATTTCCACGATAAATGTGTTCATTTTCTACGACGAACTAACGGAGTGAATTTTCTCATTTCGTAATTCAAGTGTCGAAGTAGGCAACTGATCACAAGCCAGAACATCCGTTTCAATGAAAAGGAAACCACAGCCCCATTGAGATAGGTGTACAAGCCCGGACAATCACCGCCCGCATGTAACGTTGTCGGTGAAGTGACGACGGGAGGCAGTACGCGGCAATAGACAGCTTTAGTTCGGCGTTTGCCACCAAACGTGCACGCATTATGTACGTAAAGAAATAGCCTCGTCCTCAATGCACATGCTCTGAACGTTATTGGTTTTCTGTAGCTTACATGCGCTGTGGTAACGTGCATTATTTGGCTAGTTTAGCGTTCGAATGTTTTCATACGCTAGGAAATTGCGTTGTCGAATATGGCGGCATCCATGGCTCCCGCTTCAGCAAGAATTATCGTGGTGGCTGCGCTCTGACTCGCGTTGATCCCCAGTAACTATTCAAATGAGCTATCGCTTTCTCTAAACTCACCCGAAACGTTAGTGATTTTCGCATAGCGCAACCAATTCCTGAGATCGTTCGGTGATTACGACACCCTTAGGACTAGCGAGACGCACCGGCATAGCAGCAACAGGATGGTTAGTAATTGGTTGTCTTGGCTTAGATACGCTTGGCACGACGCACCAGATGGCGCTCTGTGCCAAACATCTTCCGTTCGTTTGCGTTCCCGTACTGTAAACTAAAAGTCTTGAAAGGAGGGGCACCGTAACGTCCCACAAAGGTGATTACGCTTAACGTACGTAAGGGGACAAACGCTCTTCTAAAGCTGTCTAATGAGAAACGAAAATACAGTACATGGTGGGTGATATTTATCTGCCTCAATGACTGCGTCATGCGTATTTCTGACGTCAAAATGGATATTTGATAATAAATCTAAGGTATTACCAGCACAGTTTTTTATTTCAATAAACTGTCGAAACTCATTGAAACTGCAGAAATCAAGAAGACCTTGTGATTTCACACGAGAACGCTGGTTAGCCAACGCGAAGTCAACGCTAGGCAGATTCAAGTCCCTGTATATATGTATTTTACATTTCATAAAATAAGCTTTCCTTATAAATAAGCAAAATGTACAATGGAAATAGAGTTATTGAAATTGGGATCAAAATAGTATTCAAGCCATCGCATCTTCGTACTTCAATCCATACGCATTCATCATAAGAATGTAGATCATTCCTTCTCATTGCGTGCACTATGACAGCACGAGCTATGATGGCCCCTCCGTTGCTTTTAATCTTCTCCGTGTAATTGTGGCCACTTCTGAAGAGAGAATAGTCACTAGAAAATTAAGACTTCCAACGAGAAACGCTTAACCAAGTTACATTGAGACAAATTATGTAATTTTCAAAGTCAAACGCATTTGCAGAAAAGCTCTGACTTTTTCTTGTTTGACTTCTAGCATTTTGATAATACAAATAAATTGGTTCTTCTATCTACAGAATAGCGGAGTAATCGAAATACCGTAAATGCAATAACGTGACATATAAAGGTCATCTATAAACAGAGCTTATTCGTGGGCTTTATTTTCAATGAATGAGTTTTCATTGGAAATTTATTGAATTAGTGTTCACTTTGACTGGATGAATGGCTCGCCTCAGCAGTGAGGGCAGAGCATACATGTTTATTTAGAAATAGGGAAATGGACGGGAGAACTACTGTGTTTTCAAGCTATCCTTACACACGTGAACAGCTCAAGTTATATGATGCGATTAACAGTCCACTTCTTTGAATGGCCGTGTAACTTTCGATGCTGATCAGCAGAAGTACGATGGAACGGGTGTGTTATGTCTTTCACTCTAACGAATTTGTGGAACAAGTCGCCAAGGAAGAGTTGCAAGGCTTTCAACTTCTATGCTTGAGTGACGTGTGTCATATCAGATGTCGAAATGAGCAATGCTCAAGACTTGCAGCAGGCTCTAATGACAGGCATCGATAAAGGTGCTTTGTAATATTGTATGCGGCATTCTCATAGCACCATAAGTCGGCCGGCAGTTCCTAGGAGTTATACAATAAACAGCAGTGAGTATTCTTTGCTTACACAATCGACACAGACTACGCTGTGGCCACATAATGTTATGTCGAAAAGATTTTGTCCCTATTTGTCAATAACCAATACATTTGAAGCTTACCAATCAAGCATACAACAGCACGTTTTTTTTTTCCTGAACTGAAAAATTTCTCGTGAGGCGTACTGATTTTAAAAATGCTTATAAACACTTCCATGTTCTTGTCTCAACAGCAGAATTCAAGCAGGGTCCTCATGAAGCTACATTCTTTTAGCACATATCTTGCGCTTACCTCCCTTTCAAAAAGTTCACCCTGAAAATGTAGAACCGAATGAGTGGTAATCCAGTTCAGGCTTATGAGCACTCCATTGTGCTTATAAGTGTTAAATGAGGCAACATAGATTCTACGAAGTCGGGAGAATCAGGCGACGAAGTAGTGTTTAATTAACGCGGTTGCACACAATCGTTCACCCTCCAACAGTGTCTTACTTTCGGCCACTACTAAAGGCTGAAAAGTACATGTGCATTCATACCCAGTAAAATGCCATTTAATGGGTATTTTGTATACCACCTGTGGCAGATGGTGTAATCATTTTCCTTGAGCTGCATTATTCGAAGAGGCGGAAATTTCTAGCACGAGAAATCAAAACACGTATTCAAATAACGAACAAGAATTGACGTATCAAGTTCTTAAATAATTGCTTTACGGCACCTACTGCAATTTATGAATTGTAGCCGGTGAGATTGCAAAACGCATCCATGTGAAAGAAATTTCCAGGATGACCCCACTTTTAGAATATTATTTCCTAAAAGTGCCGGAATAATTACATTGGTATTCCATTTAATTTCCTGCTCCCATGCTTGAAACAACGCTTTGTTAAATAAAGTATGTACACCAACACTGCATTTTTACGGCCAGTCTGATGACGCCTATCTCTGAAGAAGTGCCGTTTCGGAAATTCATTCCAAGTGCTTACGCTTAACAAGCTCACCGGCTACAATTCTTAAATTGCAATATGTGCCGTAAGGTAATTAATAAGAAAGTTCATTATTTGGTGTTTGCAAATTATTTGAATGCGCCTTTTATACTTTTTGTGAAAGTGATCCAGCTCAAGGAACAGCCCAGCTCAACAGCTAGAATTAAGTTATCTGACACAGGCCATATTTAAAAAAAAGTTCATAACACTTAAAAACGATCACCCCGTTTAATCGATGCATGTATGCGTGTATAGCCACGTTGGTATTTTTTATGAAGTAAAATGCTTCTCTTGCCATTTCATGCGCCTGCGGGGTATCTGCAGCGTTGGTGACAATTTAACGTGTACCTCTTCCACCCCACACAATATCCCTCATACTGTCCCTATTGTGGAGCAAAGCCCACAGTATATCATTGCACCTGGGAGTGCCCACACCCTCCGGGCTACTCCCCTATTCCTTCACCTTCCCCTTCCTCCTAGGAGACTGCGCTGACCGGCTCAGACCCGCAAGAGCAGCGACGGCTGCTCCGTCGGGCACGCGGAGTGGCCCGAGCCAAAGGGGCCCTGAACTAAAGGCTCCACCCTGTGAGGAAGTTGCCGAAACTCATAATAAATAAATGTTTTCTCTGTCTCTCTCTTGGCTGCGACGCGTCGCGCCATGAGTATTTCTCGCAATTCCAATTTGCGATGTGTTTGTTTTTACCTCGGTGACGTGGTTTGACTTTTGACGTATTTCCATGTATCTCTTGTGAAAAAGAGACGCCAGCACCATCTTTTTTTCTTCACCATCTTCACGGTGCTGGGTGACATTGCAAACGCCGGCGCTAAAGTATCAATTGAGTCTCACCAACGACCTCAGAGCTGTGACATCATTAAGCCTGGCGGGCGTCCGTTCTGAAGGAGCCCCAGGCGTATATTTTTGTTGCTATTTCTCGCTCGCTTTGATCATGCACTCAAACTCCTGGTGTGCATGGAGTGGGTTATCGGAGGTAAGCTCTTGATTTCGAATTTTTCTTTACTTTCCCTTTCTACCTCCACAATACATGTATACTTCTAATAATTCTAATATAAGCATAATCAAACTTTTATTGTTTTACTTGACGTCTGCCATAGATTTTACTTACCTGTCATCTCTGTCATCCATCTTCTTTGATGTATGAAAATGTTCTTATGTCTGCCCGCCACCTAAATCTTTCGTCTTCACTTCGAAGCCCACGTCATCCATCATGGTACTCCAAAATTCAACCCCTTATAGGCTTTGTGCCCTACCTAACCACCTGAGTTCCATTTTTATGCATTGGTTTATTAACCGTGCTAATCTCTTGTAATCTGCGGAAGTCATGCTTATAGCTTCGATTCCATTGCTCATTGAGTAGTCATTATTTTTGTGTGATAAAGTTTTTTTTTCCGGGAAAATTGCGGTGTTACAGGTTAATGGCTTGAAGTTACAGCTGTCATGAAGGTTTGGTTGAGAGATATTGGTGAACTGGTGACCATTGTTTTCTCGGTAGGATTCCCTTTTGCTTCCTATTTGGCCGGCTGTTGTGCCCGATGATTCTATGTAAATGGTCTCCACCTTCGCTGAGGAGTGCAATGTCTTGTGTGAGCCGCGGACCGTATAAATTGTATGAATACTTCGCAGTAATGGAAATGCCTTAACATTGCAATGTCTTGCTTTGGTTTAACTGTTCGTGAACGTTACCGTCGAAATTTATTGCAGTCCTTCTTATTTTTGACCTAAGCACTTTGCCATATATATATATATATATATATATATATATATATATATATATATATATATATAATATATTGCACTAATCGTTGCTAACGACTTCTCTTAACTGTTTGGGAACAAAATATATAAAGCTGCGCGAGTCGTGAACCGAAAATGGGGCTTTTGCATGTATGGGGATAGGTACAGGAGTGACAAAGCACGTACGGTGTCGCCCTCCTAAACAGCATTCTTTTTATGTCACGCGCACACGCTCGCATGTGCGCAAACTTTTGTTGTTCTAAAAAAATAGCGAGAAACCTATGTTTCAAAAAGCGTGTTTCTTTTCTTTCTATATGGTTTCAACAATAAATACAGATTAATGTTTTTAGTAATCGCGATCGTCGCTCCGTAATGCATTTTTAATAAACATCAAGCTCCATTTGCGATGAAGTTCGTAATGTACGTTGGGTTGAACATGCGCCCTTTTGAATGAGCAAGCAGCCAAAATGATGCGCCTAATGCGTTGCGATAATGACTGCAGTGCCCGCGAGGTATGAACTTTAAGCGAGGGGATTTAAAAAGGGCTCCGGGGTGTAATTAGGTAAAGCAAACAAATAGGAATCAAACAAAATTTGGAAAATTATTTTTGCGTCTGCTCTTTTTTTTGTCACTACCACGAAGCAAGCTTTGCAGGATTTGCCAGTACTTTTGGACTTGCATAGTAAAATATATGTTGCTTCCGGACTGATTAACGAGGCAGACGAGACAGGGTTATTATTATTAGGCATGTAATCATGGAACGGCTGAGCATGAACGTTTCAATAAAGAATATACAAGATACGGCCAGCAATATATGATCACACATTTGTGTAGGAAATTTAATACCGAAATTACTAATGACTTGAGTGAGGCCCGCGGACTCGTTGTAATGATCAACGGCTGATCCTACAACAACACACTTGCTACATAATGCAGTCTCTAACCATTCATAATGTGTTCCTTTTAAATGTGAAAAACGGTGCATTTGCGGTGCCGCCGTTCTTGTCAACTAAAACATGTGCATTTCTACAATGTACGCCTTTTGTTTCTGTCGTGAAGTGATAATTTGTTTAACGTCTTATTGTCTCGGTACTCCACGGATCCCCCTGACGTTGGTGATGACGATACCGAAGCATGCGTTTTTTTTTTCTCCACACAGGAATTGCTTAAAAACAGCAAGGAACAGTGCAGCAACCTTCCGTTTTGCTAACCATCAACTGTTTAACTCTCCATGTGCTATGCATTACATCTGTTCTTCGCACTGTACGATGGAACATTTTAGTCCCGACTGTCCTCGCTATAATTTACAGAGACAATCACTTGCAATCGCGATAGCGTGCTTTGACCGAATACCTCTCACAAAGGAACTTATTTTAATATGCCACCATCACAAGCCATCGCAGCAGAGGGCGATGAAGGCACTGTTGTGCTTTTTGAGGGCAACAGAATTGGACAAGCGGCTGTAGCCTGAACAGATGTTAATAGTGCTGCAAGTGTAATGGTACGTCCACACTAGCGACAAAAACGCGCGCGACACGCCACACGCGGCAAGCGCCCGCGCGGCAGACGCGTGCGGGCAAGTCAGAGTCGTGTTTTGCGGCACGCGGCAGCGGCCCGTGGAGTCCCGCGTTGTCTCGTTCCATTCGATACTTCTCGTGACAATGCGCTCTCCGTTCTGCCCATTTCGTCTTCCATCGGAAGTGTCTGTGTTTTTTTGTGCCACTGCCGGCTACGCTCAGGCATGTCGGATGCGGACGAGGAGCTACTGGTGACTGTGAACACTATAATACTTGTTTGTTCTTTACTTGTGTGACACACGTCGCGACGTGCCAGAAAGCGGACGAGAAATTTTTGGGTGCGGTACAGGGACACTGAGGCCCAGGCGCACACTCTGCTTCCCCACCTTCACCAATTACTCACCTGTCATGCCAAACTGCTGTCCACAATGTGCCAGCGGTTGGCGCGCAGCTCCTTGTCCGACGCTCGATTTATCATAGAGGCATTCATGTCCGGGAACGGTTTCCAAAAACACCTCCATTGCGAGGCGAATTCTTCGTCGACGCCTCAGTGGCGGTGTGGTAAGGCTTAACAAAAACAGCCCCCTTGACTGGAAATGGCCTCTGAGATTTTACGGCGCGCGTGTCTCTGTTCAGTCTCAGAGCCCATAGATTATGATTCTTTGCTTATGCGACAGGTGGCGCCACAACATCGCCACAACAGCGTAAAGCGGCTCGCTTCTGATTGGTGGTCGTTTTGCGTCTGCCGCGAAAAATGGGTCTCGCACCCATTCGCGCGTTTGCCGCGCGTTGCTGCCGCATTTCGTGAATCTTCCCGCGCGCGACGGCACCGCTCGCAGCGCGCGGTGTGTCGCGCGCGTTTTTGTCGCTAGTGTGGCGTACCATTACTGTGCTGTGCGGTGACAGTATACGGTGACAGTGACCGATTGTAATTGTGTGCCTATGCTCCTTTCTTTCTTTATCTCTACGTTGTTACCACTTTACCTCCCCCTCCCCTCTCTCCCCAGCATAGGGTAGCAAACCGGATCTTTTTCTCCGGTTAACCTCCCTGTCTCTCCCCTTTCCTCTGTCTCTCTCTCTATCTAGTCCCGATGGCCCTGACCGCCTGCTCGCCGTGCCTAACAAACTGATTTCAACACTTCTCAATATGCTTCATGGCGAGCCTAAATCTTGTCAGGGTGGAAAACGCAGATCTGACCCCGTACTGCATTGTTTCTACTGACCCAGTCTTTATCGCTCTGTCCAAGGGTATATTGCCAGCTGCGAACTGTGTCAACGATGGAAGCGGCCAACAAAGCTCTCTTGCGGTTTTCTCCAGTCCATCACTATCCTTAACGAGCCAGTCTTTCGCACTGGAACATTAGGTTCACCATTTTTTTTATCTTGAGCATAAGCGCGATGCGTTAAAATAGGCTGATATGATAGCGTTCTGAGCGATATGTGTTGGATCATGCTTTTCTTTTACTTCTGTTCGACAACCTAATTGTAGCTTCGGTGGCTTTTTCCCCCTGCATACTAGATATTTTTTCCATTAGGTTGCATTTCTTTAGGTGAACATACGTGACACAAAAAAAGTCAACGGCGATGTAGCGGTAAATGTGAGAGAAATACGTAAGCCTTAGGTCACACCTCTTTGAGGTCTCGAATCCATGGTTTCAACCACCTTCATCACCTTGCAGAATATTGTGCAGGAGCTGGGCATATAGTCTATCTATCTATCTATCTATCTATCTATCTATCTATCTATCTATCTATCTATCTATCTATCTATCTATCTATCTATCTATCTATCTATCTATCTATCTATAAATACATACATAGATATATATATAATTATATATATATATATATATATATATATATATATATATATATATATATATATATATATATATATATATATATATATATATATATATATACAAGCCACAGGCCTGCGCGGCACACGCAGCACAGTCACAGACTAAGGTGAGGCAATGATTGAGCACGGTAACTGCGACTGCAGTCATTATATCGAAAGTCGAGTTTTTATTTCCACATTTATTGAAACACATTCAGGGGCACTATGGTGTAAAGCTATTCCAAACTTTTCTATTGCACTTCTGCAATGAGCACTTCGCGATTGGGCAAAACCTTTTTTGAGCCGCCTCTATTCCACCTGTCTGTCACACGACGTAATGAAAGCCGCGATAGCTCCCCATCTGATATGACGTGTGCACACTGGTTATGCATGATTTTACCGAACAGAGTAAAAATAGTTATTTGTGATTTGATGACTTTTCACCATTAACCCTGGGCTATTGGTCAAAAGTTTTCTGGCTGCATCCGCTTCAACTGCCTGTCACGCAACGTCACAAAACCGCAAAAGCCATCCGCGTCAAAGTCACGTGTACGCGTTAAAGATGCATTAATATGCCGAAAAAAACTGAATTTTGTTCTGAATAGCCACAAAGTGCCCCGTTACGAAAGGGATAAAGATGGCTGCCACCGATCGCTCAGGCACTGGCTACTCGCACCTGCCGGAGAGCATGGGTTTATTTGTGGGCAATAAATCTTTTTGCGTTGCCGTCTAACATTTTCTAGCACTTTAGGCACGTTTACAACCTCGCTCTGCCAACTCTTCTTTGCTGAGAATGCGTTTTAGCGGCATTCCTAACCTTCCGTTGCATGCCGCTGCGATTTTCGACCAGCCACCGCAAGCTAAGTAAGGGAAAGCGGACCAATCGCAGACGCCAGCACCACAGTCTTTATCCGGTTATCGATTTTCAGTGCAGTGGCTCGGCCACATCGAATGCCTATCCACCTGAGCGTGCTCTTTGCCTCTTGTCAGCCAATTAGGTAAGACAAGCCGTTCAGTGTAGGCAATGTTATTCGTTCTTCAAGAAAACAAAAGTGACCTCCTATGAACACGGAGAGCGTTTAATTGGTCGCTTGGAACAACCCTGCGGGTTACCGACCGATGCTTGCGTCGGCTGTTACCCAAATTTGACGTCAGGAGATTTGAATAAAATGATATTGGAAAATGTTTACGTTATAGGGCCACCAGGTGTGATTTGTGGTCAGAAAAGTTGGTGTAGAAGGACATGCAGTAAGGAAATAAGGGTACTTTAATGCTTGCAAATACAAATCCCACGTGACCTTGTAAGCTTCCAAAGCCGTGCGGATTATGCGACCCCTCTAGTGGCCTCTCCATCGTGTCTGCCTCGGCTCTTTTGCCTAGATGATGCCACCCTCCTTTTAACAAGAAAGGAGCACCTCCAGCGCCGCACACGTGCTCTCACACCTCTGTATGCGGTAAACCTCCTCCGCAAGGAGGTTGCGCTTCGGAGGATCCGGGTTGGGGTTGCCCTCAGTCCTGGCGTGACTCGGAAGTGGCCACACTTTCGCCAGGTATATCCTCGCGATTACATTGTGTGAATGCAGGGACCACATTATCAATCCCTCTTGGGCTTCATTAGATCCGCGAATCTTTTTCTATCGTTTAATCATCCGTATTCACCCCCATCAAGACATACCCCTGTATGTCTTGATGCATTTACGCTCGCATTAAAAAAATGTCCAAGAAACAACTGGGGCGCAAGGAGCTACATCGTGTACCTGACACAAATTCCATGCAGAGGTCTTCTTGCACACAGTGTACAAACCAGGCGCCATGGCGATCCATCGCGTTTACGTTGGAATCATCCACAAAAATTAGGGGCACATCCTGTTGAGGAACGAAGGTATGTGCCAAGAAGTGCGTAATATTCCCATATTGAGCACCTGGGGACAGATACGCTGAGGCTACTGAAGTACCCTCGGAATTAGGCACTGGGCACACGTCGGCGAAGTGTACGTCCGGTGCTCCTACGAGTCTTTATTGCAGATACTCATTTCCTTGTTGGTATACTGCCACACACCAGGCTTGGTGCGAAGTTCTAATTGCTTACGCGACACACCTGTAGCTGCAATCATATGGATGACCACATGTCTCAGTGAAACAGAGTAGGGACACTTGTATTAAGATGTAGTCGTTCATGACGTTAAGCCTGTGTGCAGCCAGAGAACGTACATTGAGAGAGCTGATGACAAATCGGTGAGGCTGATGAAGCAGTGAAAAGCAATGGTGCACGATTGTGTCAGGGCGATGTTTGAGTCTATGGAGTTCGTCACGCAGTGCTCGATCTGTGTTTTAGGCATCGTGGTAAGACGTGAAGTCGTTGTCAGTGTTCATCATAAAAAGGCCATCAAGTGAAGTGGCTCGACTCAGTGCAACGTACACAAGTTTCTGAAGGTGACCTTTGTTCTATATTGATCAACGCATGTGATGTCAACCCTACGGTAGAATGCTGTGGTCACGTGCGTTGTTCACTTGGTACCCACTCAGGGCGGACTGATCTCCCGCGAACACTGCACAGCGATGCCGTCTTTAGCAGTATCAGCCTACTCATAGCATTACCGCCGAACGTGAGCCACAGTGTTTTTGCGCGTCCCGACTCGTCTACGTCAGTGAGGTCGAGGTTCCCAACCGCATCATTGAGCAGCCCGTCGACGCTTATAAAACACGGCGAAGCTTTCAGGCCTCATTTCTGTCTCCTCGCACGTGAAAGTCGGCGCGGCGAATTTCCCGAGCCTCATTTTCGTCTGCTCACATGTGAGGCTTTGCTCGGCGAAGTTCCTGGGCCTCACATTCGTCTTTTCGTACACGAATCTCTGCGTGGCGACACTTTCGCCCTCATTTTCATCTGCTCACACGTGAGGCTCTGCGTAGCGAAATTCCCGTGCTTCATTTCCGGCTGCTCACATGTGAGGCTCTGCGCGGCGAAGATATCGGGCCTCATTTTCGTTTGCTCGTTCGGGAGGCGCTGCGCGACGAAGCTCCCAGGCATCCTTTTCGGCTGCTCGCACGCAAGCCTCGGGAGGCGAAACTCCCGGCTTCATTTCCGGCTGCTCGTACACAACGCTTTGTGCGACCAAATCCCGAGCCTCATTTTCGGCAGATCGTACGTAAGGCTGTGCACGGCGAAACTTTCGGCTTCATTTCGGACTGCTCACGCACGAAGCTCTGCGTGGCGAAGTTCCTGGACTTCATTGTCGCTGGCTCGCACTTGAAGCTCTGTCCGGCGAAGCTCCTGGGCCTCACTTTCGGCGGCTCGCACGTACGATTCTGCGCAGCGATGTCTCCGAGCCTAACTTTCGTCTCCTCGCACGTGAGAATGGGCACCGCCCGATTCCCGGGCGGTGCCCATTCGTCATTTTTCTCTCGTCGCATGTGAGGCTTTGCGCGGCGAAGTTCCCGGGCCGACTTGTTTTGTGCTCGCAATGACAGTCCTCGCGGCGAAGTTCGCTGGCTTCATTTTCGTCTGTTCACACTTGAGGACCCACGCGACAAAGTTCCCGGGCTTCATTTCCATCTGCTCATACGCGAGGGTCTGCGCGGCGACACTTTCGGGTCTCATATTTGGCATCACACACTAGAGAAATTTCGCGGCGAAGTCTTAAGTCTTTTTTCATCGTTTTCTTGGGAATGAAAAGAACTGCCCACCTGGCGTTGATGGTGACCTGTGGCTTGGGCTGCTATCCACCGAGTGGTTTATTGTACCCCACGTTACAAGGTTGCAGCACCTCGCTTAGCTCTACGAGTCGCTTATTCAGCAGTGCTTCATACCTTGCTAGGAGGCGCCATAATGCATTGCGCAGAGGTAACAGAAGATACTACACGACGTACACGTCAAATCCATTTATTCGGGCCACTATCGATGCAAGTGGAAACTGAGGATCCAAAGAACTCAGTTTTCTGGAACAATAAAAAGAAGGAACTGATGATGATGATGGAGACGAGGATCACGATGCTGATGTCTTATTCTTTGGTCTAGCGCACTGTGAGAGATAGGCCACAAACCGGTTGGTACAATGATTTATAAAAAAGGAATATAAGTGCATAATCGATGGTCTGAAAGAAACCGAAATTAAATTAAATGAAGTAGTGTAATGGTATTGTTAGCCTTCCGCAGATAGAAACAGTAATAAGAACCTAATCTCCGAAATACATCAAATGAAAGCAAGGCGTAATAACGATGAAGTTATATTTCGAAAAAGCAGATCAATAACTTTAAGCTGTGAGTTTGTGTTAGTGCTATTTGAGATTCTGAATTGATAATTGATTCAAGGAGAACTAAATCAGTCATGGAAAAGGGAAATGTTAACAAGGCCAACTTCTTGTTTCATAGCACAAATAATAAGAGGTTCCGCAAACATTCCTGTACCTGTATCCTAATACCGTTGCTCGAAGCGAAAGTATAAGTGTACTGCAGTGCTAGATTACGAAGCGTAATTTCCAAATATCGTTTTCGTATAGTAGAAAACCGCCAAAACGACAGTAAAAAAATGATCGATGGATTCCGGCTCATTGCAGAGGTAGCATAATGGCTATACCGCCAGACCACCTCTAGGGAAGTAAAAATTAATTGGGGGAGCATGGCAACGGGCAGCCTTGTATAAGATGCTTCCAAAAGAACAGACTGTTTGCTACAGCGGGTGAGTCACTTCTTCTTAATCGCTATATTTCCTCTAAATGGTTATATGTCTTCGCTTAGTCTTTGTTCTTGCCGCACTGTAGACGCGGTATTTTTTCTTGCTTTTAAAGGATGCATCGTCCGAATGTGCAAGCTAAGCGTGTGCCTCCACGAAACATTACAACCGAAACCACTTGAATAAATGCGGTTTTATACGCCCTAGAATACGTAACTGCAATGCAAAGTAAGCACGTATAGACGCTATGGGTGCGCCTGTGACATCGCATGACTTCTCGCGCACTACAGGATAGCTGCGATGGACACCATACACCAGAGACCAGCGGCGGTGGCGCACACCATGGCCAACGGGAGCGAATATTGGAATGAGCCCATAATAGCTTACGCAGTGATAACTGTATATGCACGCATTCTTCTAAGCTCTCCCATTCCCTCCCTACTACGTACCTGACTTGCTTTCAACACTTCCAACGCATGCACTTTGTTCCACTTTATTTCTCCTTATGCTAACACATTTAAAAAAAATGGCTGTGGCTTAGGTAAGGTTAAGCCCAGGATGCGAAGCATACTAGCCTTTATTTTAGTTGTTGAACCACTGTTTAGCCTGGTGAACTGCTGTTGCTTGGCTATATTTGGTTCGGCTAGACGAAGAAACAACTCATGCATTACTTCTTCGCCTTCAAGAGTGGAACGCGACAGCGTTCCCGTCGACCCGCCAAGGGGTGTAAGACAATGGGCTACAGGGCAGCGACTACGCGCCCCGCATTGGACGCGGTGAGCGTCGAGCAAAGCAGCGTTCGGCGCGGCAACGAAATGTGCGCCTGAGCAAGAGACGCACGCCTTAGAAACAGCTCGTTTCTAAGGCAACACCGCATTCACTAGAGGCGCTTTTGTACCGCTTTGAAGCATCGTACTCGTGGCTCAGTGGTAGCGTCTCCGTCCCACACTCCGGAGACCCTGGTTCGATTCCCACCCAGCCCGTCTTGCAAGAGTTGAGCCAAAGCCACTTCTCCTCTGTCGTGACGTCACGGTGTCACGTGATTTCATGGCGACACCGCCGCGCCTGAGGAGCTGGGTTGAGCTCTCGTAATATGCTTCGCATAAAAGACGATATGCCACGCTGAACAACGTGGACCCTAGCGAGCAGCGACAGCTGATGGAACGGGTCTGAAGCACATCAAAGGCAACCTCTGAGAGAGCCACACCGCGCAGGCTCAAGACATCTCTGATTTAACAAATGGTATTTTCTACTCCCCCCCCCCCTCGATAAAAGACCAGCAGTAGTTTGTCAACGGACCAATTATCCTGAGTTTCGGCGCTATCCTGCGTCTGAGTAGCAGGAGAGCAATTTTGGCTACAGTGAAATTTCACAGCGTTCCTCCCGATTCCCACACATTGCCAAACTTCCCTCACACTGCACTATAATGCCCCACACATCTTTCTTTGTACAGCGGCATGAACAATTAACCTTCGTGTGAAGTCCAGCACGTTGTGAGCTATGCACGCATGCTGTTTATCATATGTCCTATTTCTTCTCTACAAATGGCTGGTGAGAATCCGGAATCCCTGTTGTTTCTCAACAAATGAACACATAACATAATTCAGCACAGCTAACCGGTCGAAAACCTCGTCGGCGTGCTCAGTCGAAGCACGAGAATCAAGCATATTAGCAGGTGCTTGCGCTTGCGGACGAAAACCCTAAACGAAAATAATTATATGACGCGGCTCACTAGGTGCTTTACAAAAACAAATTAGACGAGCTCTACCCTGGCAGCTTCTTCTGCCGCCATATCCTTGAACGGGTCGTGGCGTGACGATCGTAAAAGCGTGCAGCTAAAATTTGTTATTGTAATTAATCTTCTTCGCAGCCCCCTTTTCCTGTAAGGGAGCACCGCCGATCCTTGAGAGGAGCAATCAGAGCTCGCCTCGTGAAGGAAGAAGGGGGGGGGGGGGGTAAGCCGAGTAAGCCGAGGCACATAAATGACAGTGCTACAGCGCCTCTAAACCCTGCGGCAATATGCAAGGTCGAAGAGCTCGAGTGGGCCATTTGCATATAAATTGAAAAGAGGTCGCAGACATGGGCTGATCACCAATGGTGTCTGATTCCCCACCTTTCCTTCACGAAGCCACAATAGCTCTCTTCAGTGGTCCGCCCTCTCATCCTGTTCCTTTTCTCACACCGTTCTCTTTTAACAGGCTCGTATGTGACACAGTTGCACACACCGCGTATTCCGCCTATTTCTAAAAGCACTGAGCCTCCTTCAACCATTCTCCTGTGTCTATTTCCTTTTGTCTGTTTGTTCCTCTATATTGCTAAGGAGTCGATCTCCCCTTACTAGGCCTCAGTACTACGCATTTACAGGCGCTATTTAAAGAATAAGAGGAGCACGAGAAGGAACGGCAACAATCGTGTGCCACTCTACCTCGTCCTCCTCCCCATCGCCCTTCATGCTCTCACTTCGCTCGTCCTGCGCGACCAGGGTCCAGGCGCCATGGGTAAGTAAGCAACAATGGGTACTTGAGAATAGCATTTGCGGCCTGTAGAATCAGCTGTTGCCATTTTATGCAATCGCGTGGTGCACATCGATGACCGCAATGGTACCTCGTCATTTCTATGCGAAATATCCGCCGCCTTCCTTGCACCTCTTTCTGCCACGTTCGCACTGAAGAGCAACGGCGTAGAAGAAACTTGCATCGGCTATTCGGGCTCTGCAGTCAAATAGTCAACGAGCTTCGGTCATTCAAAAAATTGCACGTGTCATTCAGGTTATACTTCAGGCGTAAATCAAGGCACATATCAGAATGTCACATTTCCTTCTGCGCAGACGAAGCCCACCGGACAAGTCAGACAAGCTGCGGACAGATAAAAGTCTTTACACGGACGACTTGCGTAACTTCAGTCTTCGCTGACCGTCAGCCATTTTATATGAGGGGTACTAAGTGGTAGGTCAGTTCGCTTATGTGATCGCTAACAAAATAGGTTTTAACATAGTTGGCCAGTAGTTTCTGAAATAACGCACGTTTTCTTGCTGGTGCCCTCAGCCACACTAAGTCACCAAGTAAATATATCACGTGTCGGTGTCGGCGGTCGTAGTATTCCTTCGAGCTGTTTTGTGAAACAGAGATGTAAACGGTCTCAGATATGAAAAAAAAAACTTAATTCTGGTGTTTTACGTATATCACCACGATATGATTATAAGGCACACAGTAGTGGGGGCTACGCAAACTTTGACCACCTGAAGATCATTAACGAGCCGCCAATGTATGGCACACGGAGGTTTCTGCATATCGTCCGCATTGAAATGCGGCTGCCCTGGCCGCGATTTGACGTCGCGACCTTGTGTTTATCAGCGCAACACCGTAGCCGCTAAGTCCCCACGGCGGGGCGGATATGAAAAGATTATTGTTACTGGAAAACGGAACAGTAGTGTCAAGTCAAGTCAAGTCAAGTTTATTTACAACATGTACAAAGTACAGTGTTGCAGGCCACCCTGGCAAGAGAGCTGTAAACATACAGCTTGACGAGGCCAGGGGGCCAACATCAGACAACGTCACCATCGCACACATCCGCAGTACAAGCAATAAGCTTTCGTAAGAAGCTTCATTAATACAACACGTGGTATATATCCACTTCCCTGGGCATGAAAATATCTTCATACATGCGTAATCATTACGAGCGTATTGAAATTCGGGTGAATAACATTAGCGCCAGGGGAATATGTACTGTTACACTTTAAAAAATGAACATTATTAAAAGCAATAATAAAAAGGAAGTTAAGCAACAGTAAAGAGTGTGCACGCGCAACTTGCAAGGAATGAAATGGATATACATGGGATGAGTACATTCTGAATAGGTATGGAAACCAACTAGCTTACACATTTCAAACAGTCAAACAATTTCAACCAAGAATGTGCGCGTGCAAGTTACAAGAAATGAATACACATGTGATAAGTGCATTCTGAATAGGTATGAAAACCAACTAATTTACAAATTTCAAACAGTTAGGTGAAATTTATCAAAGACAAAGATATCGCGCAATAGCATGCGTGATAGAACCGTACCTCCATTTGCGCACTTCTGCAGTTGATTTAATTGCGCGGGTATGTTGTATGTCAGGGTTTGCATAAAGTAATTTGTTTAATGGTGCCTTATCATCCATTTTTCCGATCCTCGTGTCACACGGGTGCTGGGTCGTTCTACGAGGGCTGACATATTTTTTAAGAATTGTATGTTTTTTTTATCTTCAAATTGTAATTGGTGTAGAAGACGGTATGCGTAAAGATCTTTGACGGTAATTATTCTGCTTTCTTGAAATAACGGTTTCATCGGATGTAAATAGTGAACATTGTGAATACAACGAATAGCTTTCTTTTCGAGCAGCAGCAGCCTGTCAATGTTACGTTGCGTAGTCGTAGCCCATACTAAGGTGCAATAGTTTATGTGCAACCGAAAAAGGGAATGATAAAGCCGGAACATTCCACGAGGTGGGAACATATGACGGCATCTAAATAACACAGATATAGCAGCAGACAATTTCTTTGCAACAAGGTTTATGTTTGAGTTCCACATCATGTGACTAGAAAATACAACACCCAAAATTTTGTGTTCCTGTACTACATCAAGTGAGTGGGAACCTATGTTTACATCGACGCATGACACAGATCTGTTCTTTGCAGCGAAAACAACGGCCTTTGATTTTTTTATATTGATTTGTAGGCTGTTACATAAGGACCACTCGAACCCTTTGGACGGAACATTATTGGCGTGCAAAAACAAGTCTGGCTCTTTATCAGCAGAAACGCAGATGTCTAGCTTATAACGAGGTGGACGAGTACAAAAAAGAAGAGACTGCAGTCCTTACTTTCGTGCTGCGAGGCGTTAAATGCACACGTAAGAAAAGATAGCAAGCTGTCCCGATTCTTAAAATCTGAGGCGACATGCATGGACAGCTTGTTCGTAACAGTTCTGTTGACACATTCCGGAAGGCCATTTGTTTGTGGATATTACGGAGTGGAATGTCAGATACTTGAAGCACATAGAAGAAGTACCGATTCGACCACGTTCGCAGTGAACAATAAACTGCCACCCACGATCACCGATGATGACTCGGAGAGGTCCAGGTCAGAAAACGACCAAATGCAGCAGAAAGATGTACTCTTGGGTTGAGATAGCTGGTGGTATAGCGGCTGTCTCAAAGTAGCATGTCAAGTGATCGGCACACACGGCAATCCAACGATTCCCACCAAATGACCGCGGAAAAATACCAAGATGGTCTACATGACTTCCTCTAAAGCAATGTTTGCCAGTGGCACTGGATGTAGTCCACCATGAGCAGAACTCATCAGACGCTTTTGACGTTGACACTCGTTGAGGTAGTCACTTGCTACTCCGTCACCTCACACATTTTAGGCGAGTAGAAACATTCATGAACGCGGTACAGCGTTTGCGCTGATCCCAAATCACTAGTTGTTGGATCTTCATGCAGAGTGCGAAAGCTGGAAAGAAGGAGACTCCGCGATTACCAGCAGCCATCTTGGGCCTTTAGTAGGATAGTTCTTTTACAGCGAAGCTATTTGCCCTAGTTGGTCGGGATTTCTCGCGCCGTGTCCTTACGAAAAAAAAAAATATACGTCCAGTGATTGAAATCAAAAGTGTATGCATTTTTTGGTGTCACGCATACATTATACAGCACAACATTCGTTTCAATAAATAATCGGCATGAAAAGCATCCAAACCACATCATTGATGATGTGGCTCTTCTGGTAACAATGCGAAGCACATAGCGCTCCCCGCATAAGTTTCAATTTAAATACTAGTGGCGACGGCTGCTTGTGACGTAGGGAGTAACGTCACTAGTCTTTCATAAAAAAAAAAGCCACCCTAGTAACGGATGCCATTTTTGTTGCAGTACCACTATAGGTGGGCAACGCGTAGATAGGATTCCGGAGAAGGAGCGGGAATACAAGGAGCAGCAACAGGAAATGAAACGGCAATACGATCAGTGGCGGCGTGCTGGCCAAATTACCTTTAGTCTAAATTACCATTACCACCATTTCTCTAAGTCAATAAGGCATTGCCTACTTGTCTCAGCAGTTACAGTGATGGCTTTCAATAGCTTTGTCGGAATTCCACTTTCGCAGGGGCGGGATGGCGAGTCAATTTCTTTACCCCATCACGAACGCAGAAACGAGTGTCCGGTGTTAATTTTCAGCATTAGTGAGCGGTGCCTCTAAAGTCTCTTTTTCTTGCTCGATATAAAATGGAGCCAGGAAACCCTGGCTCCAACGAAGCTATATAGTAGTGACAGTTCTCCACGTCACCGTTGGCCGCTGGAAGTGGCATGCGCAAACGCCAGTAAGCGTCGGCATGCCGCCGACCGCTCTTATAGGGCATATCATACTCCTGTAAATGAAATCTCCAACAAGCAAAAAAACCTGACGGATCCCGAAGCTTAACCAGCCAGCAGAGACAATTGTGGTCGGTGAAAACGGTGAAAGGGTGCCCATACAGGTATGACCAGAAGCCGTCTACTGCAAAGATCATTGCATCCTTGCTCTGTGACGGTGCAGTTGCGATCGGGCTTGCTTAAGGAGCGACTCGCCTAGGCAACGATGTACGGTACCAATACCAATAGGTACAACGACGTACGGTACCAACGACGTACCAATAGCGCTAACGTCCTTATTAACTTCTATGGGAGCAGCATCATCGCAGTGTCAGAGAACAGGGTAGGACATCATAAGAAACTCCAACTCACGAAAACTACTCTCACATTCAGGAGTCTATTCAAAGGAAACGGCCTTCTGAAGGAGTTACGTCAGCGAATACGCGACGTTGGCCAATCCACGCATAAACCTGCGAAAGTATGATTAGACGCCCAAGATACTGTGTAGCTCTTATACAGAGCGAGTTGTTGGAATGCATTGCCAGTAGCAGTCTCGGCTAGATGGGGTCGTATGCCGTCCGTATCCACTTGATGGCCCAGGACCAGTGTTTTGAACTCTTCCAAAGCCATTTTTCTTGACATGAGTGCTAAGCTCGCTTTACCCAAGCAGTCTAGCACAATATCGAAATAAGTGTGGTGCTCACTCAACGTGCGCCCGAAAATGAGTACATCGCCTGAGATAACACATGCACACTTCCGACTTCAAACCACGCAGGGGGTTGTCGATAAAGCACTCTAAAGTTTCCAGACGCGTTACACTGTCCAAACCGCATCGCAGTAAATTCAAAAAGAGCACCTGGTGTTACAAATAGGGTTTTTCCCTTCTCGACCTGCCCCGACCTGCCACCAACAGACGAAGGGTAAGATGCTGATGAAAGTCGAGACCATCATCCATACGCAGAAGCGGGTATATGTCCTTTACAGTGATGGGGTTGGAATGGCGGCATTCAGCACAACATCGCCGTGTACTACCTTTCTATATAACTAGAATCACTAGCGCTGGCCACGGACTGTAGAATTTTTGGATGGCATTCTTATTTGGCATTTCGCGGGTTTGGTCAGTGACCACCTTGCCTTTTTATGGTAAGACTCGCACAGGTCGGGCATATCCCGTATCTATGGGACAGTGTAGAGGATGTTTCTATTTGCTAGAGCCAAACTTTTACAATGCGCAAGTGCTACGTAGCTGAACTAAATCAAGGTAACTTTGTTTGCTGTCACTTCGAGATACCAAGGTAATTTTTTTTTGCATTCCACCAAAATATAATATTCGTTTTAATTAGTTATCAATTTCTCTACCTTATATAAGATAGAAAGTTTCAACGAGAAAATTATATATCCACATGAGAAACTCCCGATACACCTTTCTGTTGCGCAATACGTGCTACACAAAAGTGTCTTTCCGATCGTAGAATTAGCCTGCGAATACACGCAAAGTTGCCGCTCGACTGGCTACTCGAGGCGTTTTGCGTGTTTCCACGGTTTCCTTCACGCCCGGGAAAACACTTACGTAGCACGTATTGAGGAACACTAAGCTGTATTTGGAATTTTTCATGTTTGACTACAATTTTTTCATTGACACTTTTCCTCTAATTATAATAATTGAGAAGTTGCATGAATAACTATACTAATTCTATGAATCACCAGTTCAGCAACCCTATTGGCGCTATGCTGTCGTCGTCATACCTCCTTCGTCGCTCCATCGACTTCAATCTTTCTTCTCATTCAATGATCATTATGCCGCCTTTGTCGTGGCGTCATCGTCAGACGGTCGCTCTCTTGCCTCCATTGTCAGACTTGTATGAAGCCTGCCCGAAAATTCACCGCCAAGAAGGAGCGAAAGAAAGGAGAAAAGAGAAATGAGTAAGCAAGTAAGTAAGGGAAGGAAGGAAGGAAGGTAATTAGAACGTCACCTCTCTTTTCTGTATTTATACCTTCTTTGCCGCTACCCATTCATATATGTCATACGGACATTCCTCACACAAGAGAGTACAGAACGAAGAACAATATCAAATATGCAAGCGCAGCAAAATTCTTGTATTTACGCAGTCTTACATGAATGGCCGAGACACAGAGAACATATTCGAAACGGTTCGAGGCGTTGTGCGACTGTTCCTACAAGTATCACGGGCTATGTATTCGCGTTTACCTCATTTTCGTCGTTAGCTGACGCAACGCATCAACAGGAGGACGACCGGCAGAGCACGCACTCTGGTCAGCAGGCTGGAAGGCGCACCGGACGGGAAGGACGTGATACCACCACTCCCCGGGGCCCCCGAGAGAGCGGCGAATACTTGTGTGTCGGGCCCGGATGATTAGCGACGCGGGTGGCAGGTCGACGACGCGGGTGCACGACGGCGTAATGGCATTAGCGCGACAAAGCGCTACACAGATCCCTACTCAGCGCTGCCGTCCGCTGGCAATAAGGATTAACGGCCACGACCCTCGCGCCGGCGTGAGCCTGCTATTATACTCCCTAGCAGTCATGCGTGAACGAGAAGAAGCGAGAAAGAAAAAAGTACGCTGAAGTAAGAAGAGACGATGAAAAGAAAGTAGAATACGGAACACCGCAGCCTCCCTTTCTCTGGGGTGAGCTGTTGCTGCTGATTGAGGTATTTGGCGGTGTTTCGTAACTTCGTTCCTCACCGGTTCGCGCTAGCGTGTCTGCCCCATAGATACGAGCTTTGTGGGATGAGGCGTGAGGGCCACTACAAAACAATTTGTTCTGCCTATCCTACGCTGCATTTTACGGCTATTTCAACTGTAATAGGGCGAAATTGGAAATAGAATTTAAGTGCCTATAAATCCTGTAATTTCTTTTTACGACTCCTCCCGGACGTTCCTGACCGAGGTAACTGGGCGCAGCTGCTGTCTTGCTACACAAAAAATAAAGAAAGCAAGAAATGCTGAATTATGTTTCCCATCATGGAATCGAACCTCGGCCTTCCAGCTAAGCAGCCTGAGGCTCTAACCATAAAGATATAATTGCACGTATTGGCCGCGAGATTGAGCTGTAGGTGGCCGCTAGTGTGCAGCGTTAGTGTGCACAGGCGGTCGGTTGTGCACATCGGAATGTACAGTGGCTGCTTGGCCTTTTGCGATTTGACCTAATTATACGCTAAGAATGCACACTGACTGTGGTGAAATGGCAATATAGCCTCACACTTCCACATTGTTGCTCGAAACGCGTGGAACATTCCTATTCCGCATGAAATAAGCGCGAACAGTCACACATAGGGGAGACTGGTATTCAACTGCGTAGTCGGTTCCTACACTCTCTTGGTGCTTTTTGTGCGTGTTCCGCTTGCGCTCCGCCTATTCTGTTCATACTGTTGATGCGCAAATTTATTAATACAGCCATTTCTGCAATTATTGAGCAGGTTTACCAAAAACCCTGTTAATGTGTAGATTGTTAACAAGCACTCTACTTCACTGCTTTTATTCATCGCTTTTTGACTCGTTATGAAGTCAAGAGCAGTTACTAAGCTCACTAAGCAAGTCATGTCAATGTGAAGTGACAGTACACTTTCTGATCGCCATGTTGATCCACACCATGCTATTTTTATCGAGGTGGCAATAAAAAAATCGCACTTATGAGCAATGAGAGCAAGAAAAAATGAAAGGCAGGGTTATACGCACGACGGCGATGTAGAAACTTTTGATTATATTAAAAGCCAAAATATGTTGCTTCTTTTATTGACGCAAATACTGGCGAATAGTGAAGTAAATGTCTTCAGTCAAGCTCGCATCACCTCGCATAGCCGGAGGAAAATGAGTGTTAAGACGTCCTGAGTCTAGCGAGTGCTATGTCACGCCTAATTCTCGATCATGTAATGCTCACTTTTTGCTTTCCATTTCTTCACAGAGAATTAAAGTCCCAGAATTCACGTACGAGTTGAAATGATGTTTTCGTAGTGGCATCAAAGCCACATATCAAAAGTACACCTCATGCGCAGATAAGGCTGGTCGCGTAACTGACTTCTAAGTGACAGTCATACAATTATATGTCTAAGATAGCGTGCATTTCGCAATATTACGTCAGTTCTTATGACGCTTTCTTTTCTATTTGCTTACTGATATTCGCGCCATTTCATGTTTCACGGGATTACAAAGACTACGGAATAAGCAACACGTCGCGACAAAAAGTCGCTAAGCGCTTCACTGACGTCACGCTACGCAGACTACAATTGTATAGAACCACGCGAAGTGCGTTTTCGTAGCGCTTGATATAAAACGCGGCCACAAACTTGAAAATATTGTGGATAACGGATGGTGCCACACTCGCATATCGCGCCACCAACACGTCTAGCCGCTGGTCTTATTAGATCGTGAAAGATTAGAGCACAACTCCAAATGCATCTGTGCATCGTCAAAAAGGAAAAGCAGCATTTACGACCCCGCTACAACAACGCAACAAACAGCCTCGAGAGAATACGCGCACAGTGCGGGCATATGTTAACACGGCAGGGGCTAGCGGACGATGCGGCGCGATTCCCCACTGATGGCCTACGAGATCGCGTGCGCTTGTAGGTTTTGTTCCGGCCGAACCATTCGCACGGAGAGAGAGAGTAGGTTCCGTGGTGGGCGTGGTCAATCTTGGCACAGTGGCGCTCACAACCGAGGGCTTTTTCATCTGTCGAGCAGGGTTTTAGGGTGCAAGTTAAAGAACAACAGGTGCTAAATTAATTCGGAGTCTCCCACTATGACGTGCTTCACAATGAGATCGTTGTTTTAGCACGTAAAACCCCAGTATTCTTTATATATTTCTTTAAATTTCGGCTGCTCCGATGACGTTGCTGCGGCTTGAATGAGGCGAGAAAGAAATTATCTTGCGCTGCTATATGATCTCCTACTCGTTTGAAGGTGACAGCTGAGGGTGTACGAAGACAAAGTGCGTGTTGGCCCCTATTTATTTTTAATTCCACTGATTTATTTATTTACTTCTTTCGACACACACATTCCCACTACATCCACGAGGGAATGTGGGAGGGGAATATCTCCGCGACTGTTCGTGATGGGCGGTAAATGCAAGATCTATGAAAATTTCCGAGCTGTATGTGCGTTTATCATTTTCTAAGCTCGTTTGAAACCTTCGAACAAGTCAGTCGCCTGCCGCTGACGGGGTTTGCTTTCATCTACGCATTTCGCCATCGCGATATGGCTGGAAGAGAGACGTAGCATGAACCGCCCACACAAACATATTTCAATCGTGCTGGTACTTGTGAATTGAGATGCATTGCTGGTGTATTTAGGTACTTTGTAAAGAACCTCAGGTGGTCAAAACTAATGTGGAGTCCACCACGAAGGTGTGCTTCATAATAGTATTGGGTCTGACGGGTACACCTCAGAATGTATTATTATTATTACTATTACTATTATTCATTTTGGAAGCGTTCAATGAGATAATAATAATAATAATAATAATAATAATAATAATAATAATAATAATAATAATAATAATAATAATAATAATAATAATGATAATAATAATAATAATAATAATAATATCTTGTTTACACGCATCCAAAAGCAAAACAAAGAAACGGGCCTGTTTAAGTCCACGAGGGCTTGTGCGAGTCCACGAGGGTCGGTACAGCGATTTGATTACATATTTACATAATAGGTCAAAAGGTAGACGTTTACATAATAACACATTTTATTACCTTAACAGGTAAGTATTACCTATGAACAGACAATGACATAGCAAACAGACAACACATAAACAACTGAAGTAAACAATCAGAGCTAAAATTCAACATTTCATCAATTAATTCCTTCAATTGTTTTTTTTAAGCAGCGAAAAATAATTCATCAGCCAACTCATTAAATATTTTTAGAATGTATACACTTCTTCTCGCTTCTCCATGCTTAGTATTGGAATAGGGTACTTTAAAACGTTTTTTTCTTTGTTTTTTAACAATCGAAGTGCATCGAATGCCTATTTGAAATAATTGCTCCTATTATGCCGCATAATAACCGTTCTGGTAAATAAATCTTTGAATGTGCGAAATGATAATACATGAAAAATATTGTTGTCGTGTAGTGTAGTACTCTAAGCAAAATATTTATTATATTTTTAGTAGTTTATCAATCCGATTTTTCCAGCCCTCTGCACAAAAGGGGAAGATTGTCACACCATACCTCAGCACACAGTACGCTAGCGCATGAACTATCATTTTATTGTCTGGTAGAGGTACTAAATGCTCTATGTTGAAAGGTATATATGCAACACTCCGTAGTTTGCCACACAAGAACGCCATGTGATGCTGCCAATTTATGCCGCTGTTGAACGTTATGCCCAGGTATTTGAATGTATCCACATAATCTATAGCAGTAATTTTACATGAAATACAATGTTCATCATGTAGAAATATTGGCAAATTTATTTTTGAGTTTTTGGTGGACTTCGAAACCAAATGATTTTGCTTTTCTGAGCATTGATATAAACGCAATTTTCTTCAAACCATTGCATGGCCTTATGAACTGCATTCTCTAGGGTGTTAATAGCTTACTCATAGTTCATATGACGTGTGAGTAGAGCCATATCATCTGCATATTTATACACCGTAGCTTTTGCAGTTATCGTGGGAAAGTCGTTCATAAATATGTTGAATAAGATAGGTGACAACACGTATTTCTGTGGAACCCCAGCTGTAATATATTTCCCAGCGATAACAACTTCTTTACTACACATGACTACCTGTGACCTGTCATGTAAATATTTGCAAATAAGATTAAGAAAGGGTGCCCTGAAATGCAAGCGAAACAGCTTTTCCAATAAAATGTCGTGATTTACAGTTTTGAACGCTTTTTCTAATTCCAAAACAAAGCACAACTATACATGTTCTTATCTAGAGCAGAATATATTGAATCGGTGAACTCTTTTTCGCTTAGCAACACATCCAAACTGTCTGGGTGATAGTATAGAAAATGTATTTAAGAAGGAAGTCATACAATAAAACAGAAACTTCTGCGGTATTTGAGAGAATATAGGCAAAACAGAGATAGGTCTATAGTTTTCAACTTCATCTCTCTTTCTTTCTTTATACAGTGGCTCAACAATCGCTGTTTTTTATGTCTCTGGAATTGATGCGGTGCTTATAATACCATTATTCATAAAAGCAGAAAGTCTGCTAATGTGTCAAAATTTCGTCTTAGTGCCGCAACAGCCAGCCAATCTATACCTTGTTGATTATTAGGTCGGTAAGTTAAATTATTCTCCTCAGATCTTCTTTCGACAGCATGGGCAAAAAAGCAGATGCTTGAACAGTTCGATTCAGCGACGAAGTTTCTCTTTGCGACTGCGCAGTGTTAGAAAAACGCATTAAGAAATTATTGAACTTACCTACCACCATATCTAGCTTCTCTAAAAAAGATTCTCAGAAATTCGCAAGTGCCGCACTACTGCGTCAGAGATTATTCATTAAAGCCCAAGATATTGCTGAATTTTTGTGTCCTTGAATAAATCTATCTAGTACCACCGCTCATTGACGTTCATTGAATTTTGGCACATACCCAGTCACGCAACGCATTTAAAGTGAGGTTACATTGACTTTATGAAAGATTTACATGTAATCAGCGAAATATAGCCAGTAAAATGCGTTCGCTTCAAGTGGGTCAGCTGACAAGAGGTGAATATGCAATGCCACATACGTTCTTGCTCATTTCAACTTCCATAATCGTTCGCCTTCACCAGGAGCTGATAAGAACAAGCTTAACGCTTTAATCAGACGACTTATAAGAACTGCACTAGGACTTTCCATCAGCACGGCCAATAATAGCTTATCGCGGCTAGGGCTGCATAATGCACTAGAAGAGATAGCTGATGCTCAACAGGTGACCCACCAGGAGAGACTGATGGGGACACGACCTGGGAGGGCGCTACTTGAAGAAATTGGCGTAGAAATTAACAACCACACCAACGATGGAGAATTATTAATCGAATTGCAAGCGAGACTACGAGAAAGAATAAAGACGGATCCGTTCCCTAGGAACATGCACCCGACACATAACTTCGAGAGACGGAAGGCAAGGGCGAAGGCAATCCTTCAACACACAGATCAGCATAAGCAGCAGGCGGTGTTCGTTGACGCTGCCTGGGTTAAAAATAAGGATGTGTATACCTCCGTTGTTGTAGACACTCAAGGTAACATGCGGGATGCCATCACCGTCTATACCAAGGACCCAACAGTAGCAGAACAAGTAGCAATCGCCTTAGCCATCCGGGCTAATCAGTGGATACATATTTACAGCGACTCAGAACAGCCTTACGCAACTTTACTAACGGATATGTGACACGGATAGCAACAAGATTACTAGAGAAGGTCAACAGTGAGAGGATCGAAATCCGCCGGTTTCCTGCACATATGGGGGTGGCAGATGGAGCTCGGAGAAACCACAACGAGGTGGCAAATGAAGCAGCACGAGGACTTTCTAGCCGGGCTCTTCAAGACCGAGCAACTTACACCTCACCCGCGGAACACAAGGAACGATTATTAAAATATAACGAAATCACGAAGCACTAATATTTAAGCAGAAGGGAATACCCATTGCCACACGGTAAGCTTTGCAGATCCCAAGCGGTCACATTACGTTTGCAACGGACAAGAACATACCCTAGTCCTAATTTTATTAACAGGATCTATCGGGAGAGGGAAACTCAAACCAGCTGTAATAAGTGCAATGGCATCATTGCTCTTGACCACATGCTTTGGCAGTGCCCCGCGGTCTTCACCGACTGTGACAAGGAACAAGAATGGTGGCGGTAAATGCTACACAGTGAATCACTTTCTGACCAATTACGGGCAGTCCAGAAGGCCCGCGAGATGGCTGAAGGGCTCGGCCTAACAGTCCCAACGTGGTATCGGCCCGCGTTAACCTAGGGTTGACCTTCAGGGCCCAATAAAGTTATTCATACCATACCATATAATGACAATCCACGTAATTGAAAAAGTTACAATTTTTATGTGCCTTTCTGCAACAAAACGGGATCCGCCAAACTTGCATCATTGAATGAATGAAAGCAGGCTAGTGCCAGATTCAATATGCATCTTTGACGTCAATTGCGGTCACTGCATAGGTGCCACTGGCCTGTGCTTCTTTTCAACCAACCTAACTCATTTAAACTGGCAAACTGGCATAAGCAGCAATGAACTTTCATGACGATCATTTGCGTCACTGGACATGGGCCACGAGGTATATTCCCCTCTTCACTAAAGCTTGTTGACACCAACTTGTACCACTAGGTATGAGCCCCACTTCAATGCATTGAAATTGGAAGGAGATCAGTCAAGTAGCCTATTATACAAAAAAGAAAGGCGTTATTGCAGCCTTGATAATTTCTGTATTCCGTCTGCTCTCCTTGGTACGCAAGATCATTGTTAGCCACATGGACTGATCGCTGTGGCAAAAAAAAATATAGGCGTTCTTTGTTAACTGAACATCAAGAAAAGAATTTTGTAGGAAATTATGGGGTAGAGTAATGATAATTTTATAGCCAATATGGAGGGGGGGGGGGGGCGTTTACGTCCCACGGACGCCATAGTGGAGGTCTGCGCACCATATTGCCCAACTAGGGATCTTTAACATGCGCTACGATGCTCACGGGCGTCTTCGCACAGTTTTTTGTGTGCTCATCCGACACGCTCAAGCTTAGCAGCTCAACCTCGAAGCCACTACGCCACCGCAGCGGTCCGCACACGTATCAGTACATTATACAGGGTGCCCCAAGTAATTTTAGCCAAACGTCAAAGAAATGGAAATGCCACGTAGCTGGACAGAACAAAGGTGATACTGTTTGCCGTCACTTTTCTCATTTATTATTTTTTTCATTCCGCCTAATTGGAAAATTAGTCTTAATTAATAATTCAACCTCCCCAATATTATATTTAGATGAAAAATGTCAATCAGTTCATTGCAAAGCGGCATGAGAATCTCCCGATACAGCTTTCTGTTGCTCAATGCGTGCTGTATAAAAGTATTTTCCCGAGCGTGAAATAATCCTGCGAATACATGCAAAGTGCCTCGAGCGGCCAGTCGCGCGGCAGCCTTGCATGCATTTGCGGACTTTATAAAGCACACATTGAGGAACAGAAAGCTGTATCGGGAGTTGTTGATGTTGCTCTACAATTTTCTCATTAACACTTTTCATCTAATTACACTGCTTGAAGAGTTGAATTAATAATTAGGGTAATTTTGTAATTAGGTAGAAGGAAAAAAATTATCTGAGTATATCCCAAGGCCGATCCAAATGGGTCGCGAAGCTTCGGGCAAAAAGCGGTTCAGTACAAATTGTCACCGACATCAGCAAGGGTGGTTATAGGATCAGCAATTGAAGCGCAACTATGTTTGGAGAGAACAAACAATGGGAAAGAAAAAAATAGTTTTTTTGATTCAAGCGAGAAACAGTTGGATTCATTCAACGAAAATAAAACTTCACGTAAATATTATATATTCGTGACTAGTAAATGAAAAACATGTTGATATAATTTTATGATTATCAATAAATACATTTTTTTCAGCGCCCTTCGTTAGAGGTGGCGTTGACGCCGCTATCACTCGCTCTGCAATGCAGCTCTTGACATGTGCAGAAATACGCACTCGTAAAGTTCACCTGTTGAAATACGCCCCCCTTACACGTTGTGCTTTTTTCCTTGTCGACGTTTGTCTGAATTAGGTGACGCGCGTAGTTTCATCGCTTCTTAACCTGTTCAGTCAAAAGTACTGAGTTACGACCGCCAGGTAATTATTTAGTCGTTTTCGTGCGACTGGGCTGGCCGACAGGCTTGGCGTCCGACGAGAGGACGAGCACTCTACACCTAAAATTTTCGTCGGCCTCGAAAGAAAGCATGCTCTGGGCAAGGGTGATACTTCGACTACCGTTCGGGTGGCCTTTTCCTGCATCGCTTACCACGCTGAAAGCACGAAAAGCCCATCAAGTCGAATGAGGGGTTATTTGAATATTTTGCTCTAAAGGCAGGCCAACAAATCAAATTTCGCGCCTTCGAAAACAAAATGACGTCACTTCTGTTTTTAACGGATATGGCGACACATTATTCTTTCTTCCACTGGAAGTGTTCCCTCCCCATACAGAAGGCGCTAAGTCCCATCAACCACCGATGAACCGCCATGTTTTGAACGTATGGGCTGCTATGGAAGCTTTGCTACCAGGTACATTTGCCTTGTATATCCAAGCGATGGCAAAAAACATTATCTTGGCTCTGTCCAGCTACGTGACATTGGCAACTCTTTAAAGTTTGGCTAAAGTGAGGTCGAGACGCCCCGTATAATCAGTAGAGTTTATTTGCGGTGGTGGTAGTGGCAAATCGCCAACCATGGTCGCACTTAAGAAACATTGAAATGCTTTTGGACGACGACGACGAAGTGTCTTCAGGCAGAATGCTGGCTCTTCCAGCCATACTCATTTTGTGAATTTCCTAGACTTTGCCGGTGGACTGCTATTTCCTCCTTAACTGCGATGGAGATGGAGCCTCACGCGCGTCCGCCGGACACGGCAGTGCCCGCGGCGGCTGCCTCCAGGAAGCGCAACGGCACCGAGAGCGACACGGACAGCGACGACACCATGCAGTACTATATCAGCGGAGAAGATTCTTGTGACGACACCTTCGAGCTGGTGCGGAGTCGTAAAGCAAAGCGATGATTTAACAGCGCATCATCGAATTCGAGTGAGTCCACCGTGAGATCTTCGCGGGATACCGAAGAGCTCACCATGCTGTTCTCGCCAGTTGTCGCCACTGACAACCTGAGACGCCTCAACAGGCAAGCCGTGTCTTCCCATCTAGAGGCGCTGGTTCCAAACGAAGTCAAAGACATAAGAGTGAACACCCGTAAGAACGTGCTAGCGATTGACGTAGAACACGCGGCTGCGTTGGATTCCTTGCGCAAGATCACGGAACTTGGCGGGATGAAAGTCCGCCCTTATATTCCGCTGGGCAAACAAGTCCGTACTGGCGTTATATACGATGTTGACGAGACCATTGTCGACTCCGATCTGTCAATCTTAATCAAGCCAGCTACAGAGAACACCATCATCACAAACGCGTTTCGTCTCGGCACGTCACGGTGTGTGAAGATCATATTTAAGGGCGAATCCCTCCCATCGCATGTAAAAGTGGGCCACTTCCGACACGCAGTTCGCCCCTTTATACCAAAACCACTGCAGTGCTGGAAGTGCATGAAGCTTGGCCATGTGAGTAGTGTATGCAATAACACTACCGTCTGTTCTCGCTGCACTGGGCCCCACACTACAAACACGTGCGAGGCCAGTGTGCTGAAGAGCACAAACTGCAGCGGCCCTCACGATGCATCTTCGAAGGAATGCCCTTTGATTCGAAAGGAAATGCAAATATTGAAGAAAATGGTTAGAGACCACTCGTCTCACCGAGAAGCAGCAGCATCTATTAAGCGACGAGGATCACGTCGCCGACGTCGATCAAGACCCTCCAAAGCCTCTGCAGAACGCCACACACGTATATCACCACCCACTCTTCCGCCCAGGCCAAACGCAGTCAGCTCAAAGGACGCGGGTGCATCGAACAGCATGGCTGCTGACGCGTGGCCTGCACTCCCGAAGCTACATGCCCCTACTGAGCGAAGTGATACTTCTGCAGCAGGGGACACTTCGTCTGTTCCTGATAAATTGGCGGACCAAGATCAACAAATTGTTGTTATGATCAGCTCTCTGGTGAGTGCTATTCGTGTCCTTCTGGAGAAGCTACAGACACCAACAGCTCGAAGTGCATTGCAAGTGCTGGATGCCATCAGTCCGGTTCTGGCGAGCCTTCAGAAGTCCAGTGCTTGAGAACTTCTACAGCCGAACCATGGCTCATCGACAACAACAACGATCGTTCCGGGATGATGTGAGAAGTGCCTCCATATTCCAATGGAATGCGAGAGGCCTGAGGTCCCGTATTTCGGATTTTCGACAGTTCGTATTTGCAAACCATTTTCCTATACTGGTCATCTGTGAACCTAACTTATCAGCCTCCATAAGACTATCGGGATATGAATCTTTTGTTTCCAACACGTGTGTCCGTAGCAGTAAGGTTCTGGTCTACATTCGCAAGGACCTTACGTATTTTTCCCAACAAGTAGCGCCACACGACGGCAACCAATACATCTGTGTTACTGTGAAAAAGAAGAAGCTGTCTTTCACTCTTATCGGCGTCTACCTTTCCCCAACAAGTCAGTTTGACAGAAAAAGACTGGAATATATTATGGCTGCTGCTCCCGGTCCTTGGATAATAACAGGGGACTTCAACGCTCACCACCATATATGGGGAAGCTCCAGGATAAATTCGAGGGGCAGGTCACTAGTATCCTTTGCATCAGGCCACAACCTGTGTCTTCTAAATGACGGAAGCCCGACATTTCTGCGAGGAACTACGTACAGTAGCTGCCTTGACTTGACTTTGGTGTCACGTTGCCTGACTTTGAGCGTGCAGTGGTTCACTGATATTGAAACCCATGGAAGTGATCATATCCCGACCTATGTGAGAATTATTGGACTAGACGCCACATTACCGGTTGTTTCTCGCCAAATCGACTGGTCAGTCTTTCAAGATCGCGTAGAAGACACATGCAAGACACATATTGCACGCAGATTAGAAGACATAATTGCGGACGCTATGCAAGATTGTACACGCTGCTTCACACATCCATCAAAGCGTACAGAGAATGACATTGAATTGGAAAGGCTTCGTGCACTACGTCGCCGAGCTGAAAGGAGGTACAGGCGCACGAAGTCAATTCTTGACCTCAGAGAAGCTCGGCGCATGCAAAAGAAGATCAAACGCCGTATGGATAAGCTAGCGGATCAAAGATGGAAATGTTTTTGCGACTCACTAGACCCCCGCAAGCCATTGTCCGGTGTATGGCGTACCCTACGGGGTCTTTGCTCAAGTCCCCAGCAACGACATCCATTCAACGCCCTTGCTCTCTATCAAAACCGCTGTGAGATAGACGTCGCAGAGGAATTTTGTGCGAACGTCGCCGGCGGCACAGTTTCAGTCCCTGACATGGCTCTAGGCAGCATCCCCGGCCCACGAGATGCAAGTATGGACGCTCCATTCTCTATGGAAGAGCTAGAAGCTGCTATGGCGCTTTGTAAGTGTTCGTCTTCACCGGGGCCCGATGGCATAACATATACTGCTTTGCGCCACCTAGGCAGAGAAGCACGAAGAGAACTCCTCGGCATTTTTAATAGTTCATGGCAAGATGGTGTCGTCCCACAGGAATGGAAACGCAGCCGTCTGGTACCCCTTCTAAAAGCAGGAAAGTCACCGCTCGAACTGGCATCCTATCGGCCTATAGCTCTTGTCACCTGCGTCGGGAAGCTCATGGAACGTATGATCCTCATGCGTCTCGAATGGTACCTTGAACACCACCAGATTTACCCTGACTCTATGGCGGGATTTCGACGGGGTCGTTCATCGATTGACAATGTCATCGATCTAGTAACATCTGTGGAACAACAAAAATATCGGAAGCGATTATCAGTAGCACTCTTTCTTGACGTGAAAGGCGCTTACGACAACGTTTTCCATCAAACCATTCTAGACGCACTTTTGACAATAGAACTAGGAGGACGAGTATATCCATTGGTCAGTAACTACTTGACACAAAGGTCCTTGTTCGTACGAACGGAACATGGTCCGACTACCGACCACTACACATGCCGAGGCGTTCCCCAAGGTGGTGTTCTAAGCCCTATTCTTTTCAACCTCGCGCTTCTTGGGCTGGCCGAATCCCTACCGGAAACAGTGAGTGTTTCAATCTACGCCGACGACATCTGCATCTGGACATCAGCGGTCACTCGCCTACGGGTTCGCGCACGGCTACAGAAAGCAGCAACACAGGCATCTGACTACCTTCACGCACAAGGCCTTACCATCTGAACAGACAAATGTGCGTTAGTCGCTTTTACGCTAAAAGCGATGACTCCTTATCCGGTATGCATCAATGGTCAGCCTATCTCCTACAAGAGAAGTCACCGGTTTTTGGGCGTCATTATAGACCGAGACCTTACTTGGAGCCCTCATGTTGCCCACTTAAAGAAGAAGCTCACATCTATTGTTCACGTCTTCAAGTTCATCGCCGGCAAAAGATGGGGATCGTCAGTGGGCTCCATGCTACAGTTATATCGAGCACTGTTCATCGGATTCCTACGCTACAGTTCTCCCGTGCTTGCTAAAACATGCAAGTCAAATCTTCGAGAACTTCAGAGCGTGCAGGCGCAGGCACTACGTGTTTGCCTAGGCCTTCCGCGCAGCGCCTCAACAGCTGGAACCATTGTAATGGCTCAAGACCATCCGATCACGACTTATATTAGTACCGAAACGCTTAGAGCCCATGTTCGTCATGTTTCAGGGATGCAGTCAAGCTCTCTTGCGTGCCTGCCGGAACGACGACCACAGGCGTCTTTCTCCAACAAGGTCAGCATCCATCGTGCCTCCTTACCATCGGGTTTCACACCCTCTGCACGTTCAACCTCAGCTTTGTGGTGTTTAAAACAACCTCAAGTGCGTCTTACGGTTCCAGGAATAAGAAAGAAGACCGACCTGCCTACCTTGGCCTTGAAGCAAGCAGCTCTGGATTGTTTGCACACTTTCTACTTTGATCGAATACACATATATACGGATGGCTCTTCCACTCAGACCAGCTCCACCAGCGCAGTGGTTATACCATCACGATCACTAAGCATCCAATACAAGATTTCTCATTTGACAACATCGACTGGTTCGGAGCTTGTTGCCCTCCGAGGTGCCGTTGATTATATTAATAACCAACCGGCTAATCGGTGGGCTATATTCTGCGATTCCAAGGCGGCCTTACAATGTCTTCTGGCATCTCTTCGTCGCGGGTCATGTGAACAACTCGTGTCGGAGATACGAGAAATGCACCATATCATGATCGCGAAAGGACACGACGTCGTGTTTCAGTGGCTGCCTGGTCATTGCGGTATCTCCGGCAACGACCTCGCGGACGAAGCTGCTAGAAAAGCACACGAAGGAGCAACCCTTGTTTCAATACCTTTATCGCGGACCGATGCAGCCCAACACTTAGGCAAGCTAGCGCACTCTTTGACATTGGAGAAGTGGCACACATCTGAATTCACTCACCACCGCTTGCATTCCCTCGATCCCTCTATGCAACTGCGGCTGTTACCAGGTCTTCCGCGAAATGAGGAAACAGTGCTGTGCCGCTTACGTTTGGGAGTCGCATTCACAAATGCTTATGCAATTCTGATTGGAATGGCTGATAGCGCCGAGTGCAATGCCTGCGGTGTCGAGGAAACCATAGAACACCTACTGTGCTACTGCCCATCTTATGAAAACGAAAGGCAAGACCTCTGCACAGCTCTCAATCAGCTAGATGGGAAGCCGTTCACCTTGAAGAAGATCTTGGGACCATGGCCTCGCATATCGCAGCTACAAAAGGCCACAAAAGCGCTGCTGCGATATTTGAAAGCGACCGGATTGATTGAGCGCCTGTGATTCGGACTGAGTGACCGACTGATATCTCCAGTGGACTTTCTCTTCTTTTCATCTTTCCGTCCCCCTTTCCCTTTCCCCAGTGTAGGGTAGCCAACCGGGCTCAGTCCTGGTCAACCTCCCTGCCTTTCTTTTATCATTTTCTCTCTCTCTTGAAATGCTTTTGAGGCTTTCACACACCTTAGACAATGTAATCTAGAGGAATACATCATCTTCATGATTCAATACCTTTTGAGCCAAACATGAAAGAACGGTAAAGACGAAAAATTATATGTTTGTTTGCAGGTCCACGCGCATGCGAAAGGGTGAAATGCCATCATTACGTGACCGTTTACTATGGTATATTAATAAAATTGAACTAAACGTCCGCTGCAACTGAGAAATTTATCTGTGGCAATGAGATTTGTATAAGCCACTACGCTGCAAGGGAGAGAAAAAAGCGCTTTAGGCGATGCCGTCTGCTGCTGTAGAAACAAGCAGGCGTGATGTCCCACTGCCACGAAAGATGCTCCCGCGAAAGATGCTTTGCATCTCTTCCTAAAAGGGAAGTGATAGTAATCCCGCACCGTTCGTGTCATAATGAATTGATGCATTCGTGAGCTGAACAAATATGTTCGTTCCAATTTTACACGTCCATAAAAGAAGCCCCAAAACACTTCAATTCAGCATTTCAAGTGCCGAGCTCAAAAGTTTTAGCACACCACCAGCTTCTTTCGCGTTTCCCCAAAGACTATCCCTATTAGAGCGAAAACGCCGCCAAGCCTTACGTAAAGCTTTCGTAACTGCGCAAGGGAGTCATACGAAGCTGCAAACGGAGACGCCGCGCTTATCCATGCTCCAGCGTCTGACTTCTGTCGGTCGGCAGTTCAGCAACATCGATTGCCCCTTTTGGGCTGCACTAGTCAGCGGGCTCCAACTCTCTGCCAACATGTAAGACCAGCGGATCAATTACGCCCTGCTCGTATCGCGCGAAAACAGAAGGGAGCACCGCACTTCATTTCAGACGGGAACGCGCTTTCTGTGCTGTGGAAATGGTAAACTCAATGGCAGGCTTATTGTTTCTAAACTCGACGTAAAGTTCAAAACTATGGCTTGCCGTTAACGCAGAGACAAAATCTTGAGGATGTGCTGAAAGGCGCTTTGCCTTAAGAAAAATAAACAAGTACAATAAGTAGTCAGCGGCACGGGGATAGCGAAGACAAAAAAACAATTGAGAGGGAAATACTGAAAACAACGCCAAGGAATACACGAGAGCTTTCGCCCCACACCCCTTGAGAAACGGGAACCGCGCCTAGCCTCCGTTGGGAATTGGGTTCCAGAAGGGCTCTTGATTACGTCCGTTTTTGGCCGGTATAGATTAGGGAGAGCGAACGAGACAGCACTTGAAAGGCTCGCACTGGAACTTTCTGGGCACTTATTTATCGGTCGCATAAATGTACGGTGACGTCCATAAGCGAAACAGAAAATTACGCGAAAACAAAGGCGGCGTATTATTCTAAGCTTGCTTATTCTGGTTCACGCAAGGCTCTTCCCATCTGGCATTATCCATGTTAGTACGGTGAGCCGTTATCCAAAAACTGCTGATGACATAGTGCTTGATTCCTTAATAATGCGCACCGGATCGGATAAAACTTTCATTCTTATATCGTCAATATACCAGCGTAAGTAATGTCTTTCTTAAACTGCGGACTCGTGATGCCAATATCATTTCTATATCGGTGCAATGTCTACTCACACTTTTCAATTCGCACGTTCTGGCATGTTTGTAGCCCATTGTACAATTCACGAGACAAACATCGATTCACAACAAATCTTTAGCATATGGCCATTTAGTACCAGGCCGTTCACAGGCCTGAGAACTTATCGACCAGGTCCCGGAGGACACAGAAGAGCTGACTAGACTGGCAACATACTAAGAAACCACTGAACACTACAGACTCAATCGCAGAACACTCCCACCATTGCATCTACAGCTCACGAAGACGCAAGAGACAACAAACAGATTGTTGCAAACCAACACGTTCCTGCACCTAAGCAGGCTTTATCTGATGTTCCCTACACAATATGATGAACAATGTAAATACCGTAAACAGCTAGGAACCCTCCTACCCAATGCCATAGATTGCAAACAACATTCAGTCTTGACTACTCCACACCCTACCACCTCACCCTCAAGAGCAGTGGGAGATGCTGCTGCCCAGCTCTCGCCTCAAGGACCAGATCATGTTGGTTAAGAAGGCGGCCGCAGCCAAGACGGCGCATGGAATCCTATGAGGAGGGAACCACTCCTGCAAATCAAGCCACCTTTGAGCTCTCTATATTTTTTTTATTGAAATGTAAAGAAAATAAAAAGACGTAGTCACCTTATAATGGTGACAGCTGCTCATTTTCTCACAGCGGAAACAACAATATAGAAAATATATGTAAGAGAATGAAAAGAAACCATGTCCCAGGGTCAGAAATCCATAGCACACAATCCTATACACCCATGAACATAACAATAAAAAGTCAAATGCACGGTGCACTACAATGAGTTTGTAGCCAAAGTCAGAAACCCACACAAACAGCCGTGATGTAGACTGCGATGAGCATATAATATGTTTTCTCGGTCTCTTCACAATTGCAGTATGTAAGATGGCCATACCGTAACCATCAGAATCACAGGGTGTTTATTTTTGGCCATCTCACAATTGTCTCACATTCGGTTTCCTTTTGTTTCCGCCCTACACTGACCATAGCAATAAGCTGTTTATCATAATTACTGAAAAAAATTATAGTCAGCATTAGCGGTGCCCCGTATTACATATTATGTATTACATAGATTATGTATACACCAAAGATATATGTATGCAGACGAAAAACACTCCGCCAATCTGTTGTGAATAAATATCTTGTATGCGCTAAATTGTGACCTCCGCAAATAAAATTATTTACCTGCAGAATGGAACACTATACTATAAGAATGCAAATTCCTTTATATTATTTCAGCATACACGAGATTGAGCCACCAGAATATTCAAAGCTTAAATATTCAAAGGAAAAATGTGTTCTTTTGATTGGTACCGGAAAGCATTAACTCTCTTAATTTATGGAAGCTGCTCTAGAAAGCATTCACATTAAATTTATCTCAAATCATATTTCAATGGCGCTCTATGGTACTCTATGGCGCTCTATGGCATTCCGAGCATGATCCTCCGGGGCTGATGCATCAGTACAGTGTAATCGATACCAGATGGCAGTCACAAAATTAGAATTACAATGCAAAATGATGTTTTCTCTGCCAGGTTTGCGTCCCTAAAGGTCGTCAAGCATTATTAATTGCTCCGCACTGACGCAGTAGCGTTTTCTATGTCCGCAGTGCGTTAAACATATGGGCTCCCTCGAAATTTAACGTCTGACAGAAAGCACAGAATTGGACGAGAATGACGATATACACCAGCGATGCGCCTCATCTGAGAGACAGGTACTGCACTGCACTTTAGACATTAGACATTATTTATTCATCATGAATTTGTACATCAACATAGGCAAACAACTGTTGGGCCCATAGCCAAGGCTAGTGTGGGCCCATGTGGTATACATGCGTTTGTGCTGCGGCGATCAGGACAGTGATGAACAAATGTATATTGATTATACATAATTGTACAGGATGAGAAACAAGAGGGAAAAAAGAAAACATACATCAGTGCAACAATAGAATAGTGTTACAGAAAAAATATCACCACAAAGCAACATTCTTAACTAATTTTTGAGAAATATAATCGTTTTATGGAAAATAAAAAGTTACTGGCACTCTTCACTTCTATTGGTAAGGCGTTCCATATCTTTGTACCATGATACTGAATTAGTCTTTGACCGTATGTGTTTCGGGTAACTGGTAAATTGAAATTTATGTTAGTGGCGTGTCTAGTATTTCGTGTAGGAATCGCAAATATACTAAACGACAATGAGTGATTGCGACATATTATGTTATTCACTAAAATAGCAACTTTCATTTCGGCGGATAGGGTAAAGGGAAGTATTTTCAACCTGCAAAATAAATGACTGCTGGATTCGAATGGACAAGAAAACGTCATTATCCGCACCGCTCTCTTTTGTAAGCGCAAAATTGGATCCAAATATGTTTTAAATGTGGACGACCATGATTCGCAACAGTATGTCATATGACAATGAAAGAGAGAAAAGTAGATTATTTTCAGTACCGAAATATCGAAGCATGCCCTCGCCTTTAAGAGCCCATAACACGCTGACGCTAGCTTCGAACATACATTATCAATGTGTGGTTTCCAGTTTAAACTACTGTCTAGTGTCACGCCCAGATATTTAATTGTGTTCACCTGTTCCAGAATGCTATTATCAAGATATATTTGCAGGGGTGCACTGTTAACATGACTATGTCTAGAATGAAAAATCATGTAGTGAGTTTTAGCTTTGTTAAGTGTAAGTTTGTTTGCTCCAAACCACGATGAAACACAGATTAGTTCTTTATTAGCAATCTGTATGACTTCGTGAAGTGTTTTGCCTGTAAACACTAGTGCAGTATCGTCCGCGTACATGACAGCTTTGGCAGATGTGAGAATTGAAGGAAAATCGTTGACATACAAGGAAAATAAAATTGGTCCTAGGACAGAACCCTGTGGCACACCAGTTTTAACAAAAGAACACGAAGACGTAAAATTAGTAATTTTAACAAACTGCTGTCGGTTGGTTAAGTAACTAGCAAATAAATTTAAAGTACTGGCACTGAAACCGTAGTATTCAAGTTTCTTTAGTAGTATGGAATGAATAACTGTATCGAAAGCTTTCTTGAGGTCTAGAAATATTACTAGGGCTAATTCATTATTATGGAGTGCTTCGTTTATATGCTGCGACAACTCTAGTACTGCTGAGGACGTAGAGCGACCGGTTCTGAAGCCATGCTGAGATTCATTTAAAATGTTGTTTGTGCTCAGGTACTCTTTCAATTGAATAGAAATAACCTTTTCAAACACGGTATTAATAACACTCAAAACCGAGATTGGTCGATAACTTCCAGGGTCATTATTATCACCACATTTATATATAGGAGATACTTTAGCAATCTTTAGAGCTTCAGGGTATGTACCGCGTGCGATATTAAGATTGAATATGATTGTAAGAACAGGGCAGAGGAGGTCAACGTTATCTTTTAAAACTTTGACAGTAATGCCATCGTGACCAGCCGCCTTGTTAGCATTCATATCGGTTAATATATTTTGTACTAGAGTATCTTCTATTGGTTTAAGGCAAAATGTACAGCACAATAACGGGTAATTAACATCACATGTCTGATGAGTTATACTGTCAGCTAGAACTGGCCCAATGTTGGTGAAGTATGTGTTAAACTCATCAACTTTTTCGGTGTCAATCCGGTCAGGAGCAATGTGCCTTTTCACAGGTGCACTAATTACGTTGTTAATAATGTCCCACATCTTTCTAGAATTACCTTGAGCCTTACGGATCAGTTGCGCGTTAAACTCTTTTTTCCTTATACGAATGATTCTGATTCTGATTCTGATTCCTTATACGAACGACCCCATGTTTCTTCCTTCCCAAACAAGAATCTCTCTCTCTCCATACCACCACTCTCTCCTCCACAAAGTTTCTTGTCCCGTTCCTCATAGTGTATTCTTTCCGTGTTGCTGTACCAGGAAACTTAAGTTGAGACGTTAATGCTAAAAAAAAACAAATCAGCCAACGTTCCTCGGCTGGATTTTGACAGCTTTAACACAAGGGTAAGCCGCAATCAACACCCCTTTTCAACAACGTAAGCAAGCACATCAATGACAGTGGGCGCTGCTGAACGGGAGCGCATTGTACTAGCGTAATAAATGCAGTGTTTTAGAGATACAAAAGAAATTACAGAAAAGAAAGCCACGAAATGCGCATTCTCGCTTCTAACGCGTCTCTATGTGCATTAGTTTAAGGATACACCTTCACTTGCATTTACAAAGGAAGTCAGCCTACGGATCAGAGGAGTCTGTTACCTACGAGTTGAAGTCATCCGCTATCGCGAGCAAGTTGTGCAGTTCTCTCATGCACCTTTTCGCTTCATGATATTTCGATTCATTGCCTCACTCAGTGCTGGCATAGAGGAGCCACCCACACCCTTAACCCTCTGGCACACACTGAGCTCTGCCGCCAGTCATTTTTGGTATATTGGCAATGACATACCGAGCGAACAGGAATACCAGGGGAGTACAGGGACGAGAGGGTTGCCTGACAGAAAACGGGCTCAATTTTTTTCATGTCCCACGGGAGGTCGTGAACGGAAGCATTAATCATTGGCTGCCTGTCAGCGAATGGGGGCTATGCAGCTCGCGCTTGCTGGGCGTCGACTAGCGGGTTGCTGCCTTTTATGGCTGGTATGAACACGACGGAACGCAAACGCACGCACATGCAGCGAGACTCCATTGCAGTTCGCGTCAACGCCGCGTACGCGCAAGCACGCACAGAAGGACTATGGGTTTGAGAAGTCCGCGACGCAAACTGCGGAAAGAAGAAAGACGCGCATCGCTCATCGGAGGCCAGCCAAGTGCAGGAGGCGTGCTACGCCACCGAACCACGCTGGTAGTAAGTACTTTGGCGAGGAAGGAAGGAACGAAGCTCCCGATCGTAGCTCCGGATGTTTTTTCGGCGGGAATGCGCTCGGGGAATGAAGATCGGAATTGGCGCTTCCCCGCATGACCGGGGAGAGCCGCGCCGCATGCTTTGCTCCTTCTCCTCCTCGGGTTCCCCTTCTATCTCGCGCGCGCGCGTTTTTAGGCCCGGTCGAGCACCGGACGGAGGCGCCGGAACGCGAAAAGTGTTGCCCCGCGCCGGCCGAACGCTGCAGGAGAAGGCGCGGCCGTCGCAAAAGAGCGCAAGCTATTTCCGGCCCGCGTTCTTCCATCAATCATCGACGCATTCGCCGGCTGGATCCGCCGCGCATTCATGCCTTCGCGGACGCTGTGCGCGCCACTCTGAGCAATGGCGCGCGGAAGCCAGACAGAAAGGGTATCGAGTGAAGCCCTGCTGCGGCTCTCCTAGGATCAGTACGGCATTTACTGCGCACGCGGCAATAGACCAACAGCGTCGATGCGTTTACGCGCGCTCTTGCATCGACTAAGCTTTCGGTTCGAGAGACCGCGAGAGGTTTGCATTTATGACGCGCCTAAAAGTTGCATAAGCCATCTGTGACTTACGGTCGCATATATGACTCCCTGCGCGCGCCCTTTTGTATATAACAGAATTCTCGCGGCATTCATTGAGAGGTATCAGGAAACTGAGATTTAATTTGTGCAGGTATGCGGTCGACCATGCCAACGTTTCTAAACTTTATGAAGAGCGTAATTCAAAGCAATTATAAGGTGAATATCGTAGATGAGGCCATAGCGACCCCTGGCAATTATTAGCATTAGTTAGTTTTGTATTTACGACAACATTTAGAATCAGATTCGAGCTCCGCTAACAAAAAAATGTTTACGATGCAAACAGCTTTTCAGCTTTGTAATAATACGTGGCTCCAGGGTTCACTAAAAGTATCTTATTTACTCAAGTATGCACTATTTGGTTTTTCGCTGCAATTATCATGAAAACGGTTGCTTTTGCACAACACCAGAACGAGACATATCACGCGATTTTTACTTCGCTAGCTTCTTCGGGCAGCAACCGAAAAACGTGGAGCGATTCTCACTAACAATTTCATATTGGCATTCTCGCTGACGCATTGTAATAAAGAAGAAGACTTAGCAGAAGTATGAAAATCAGAGCAACTCATGCATTGAAGACAGCTAAACTTTATAAGTGAGTTTCGCGCCCTTTGAAAGTGTATATGTGGATCTATTTTACCACACTCTAAAATCTGGCGAACGCTGCCAAACGTTGCAGTAGGTGGGCAATTTCCTTGGCTATACAGTCTACTCCAATGTTTTGTTATACTCGAGCACAGTATTTCATTATCTATGCTGTTTCCGAAGCACATTCATGCATATTTCGTACGATCTGCCAATGCAGGCGTCCAGATGCGCGTTCCGACGGCGTGATCATACGGCCGCTTCTGAACTTTGAAAAAAGAGAGAGAGTAACCTTCACATTCTATTGGCGGCGAGGAGTTACGAAGTCGCCATCTATCGGAAGCGCCTCACTGGCGTAGTATGAGGGATCACGTGGCACGCTCCTCATAGGTTTTGCTGTCAGCGGTCACTGAAAACACCACGCGCGAGCTCTCCCGGACATATAATGCGAAGCATATTACGAGAGCTCAACCCAGCTCCTCAGGCGCGGCGGTGTAGCCTTCAATACCACGTGACACCATGACGTCACGACAGAGGAGAAGTGGCTTTGGCTCAACTCTTGCAAGATGGGCTGGGTGGGAATCGAACCAGGGTCTACGGAGTGTGAGACGGAGACGCTACCACTGAGCCACGAGTACGATGCTTCAATGCGGTACAAAAGCGCCTCTAGTGAATGCGGTGTTGCCTTAGAAACGAGCTGTTTCTAAGGCTCAGGCGTGCGTCGCTTGCTCAGGCGCACATTTCGTTGCCGCGCCGAACGCTGCGTTGCTCGACGCTCACCGCGTCCAATGCGGGGCGCCCCTTGGCGGGTCGACGGGAACGCTGTCGCGTTTCACTCTTGAAGGCGAAGCAGAGTAACGCATGAGTTGTTTCTTCGTCTAGCCGAACCAAATATAGCCAAGCAACAGCAGTTCACCAGGCTAAACAGTGGTTCAACAACTAAAATAAAGGCTAGTATGCTTCGCATCCTGGGCTTAACCTTAGCTAAGCCACAGCCATTTTTTGTAAGTACTTTCGAGACGAGAGAAGTTTCTTACCCCCGTATGCAGAGATGCAACTTAAGTCGAAGCACATGCTTGACTTGATTTAGATGACGCCTGGCGTTAACGTGCCCAAAGACGCTCACTGCGTTTCCTTCGGCGCGTTCCCGATAGGCGTCACTCGGATCAAGTCAAGCATGTGCTTCGACTTAAGTTGCATCTCTGCATACGGGGTTAGTGTCTAAATAATAATCTTGGGCAAACTGAAAGCACACAATCGTTTACAGACGCTATGTCTTTACCGAATACGTACAGTGAACGCCACTGCGCGCGGTTGCCGCGATATGGAGTCTCCCGAACCGGCTTCTTGCGTGAAAGGTAGGTAAACGCCGAGAGCAAACTATGTGAAATAGGTTCTTATAGTGTTTGTATAACTAAATGGAGCGTAATAGAACGAAGCCTCAATGCAGCGATCGCGCAGATTCGCAGCGACCGACTGCTCGTCTGCATGCTTGTCCGCGCACTGTTTCGATTTCTCCGCACGCGCGTTTTCTCACCGTGTCATGAGCTTTAGGCCGCAGAATATGAGCATTTGACAGTATACAAGCAACCATTGTTGCGTGGGCGCTATCAGAGCTGTTCAAAAATAATTTAATTGTAGAGACTTCGACGCCTACGGGGACTGTAATGTGCCGTCGCGACGATTCAATCTTTCTTTCTTCTAAATTCTTTGACCTTTCAATAATATTCTTCGAGTTGCGTCGCTGTGTTGCGTCGGTGTTCTCAGCGTGCAATTTCCCGGTGCTCCTTTTTTGTAATCCAGTGCATTAATTCATAACACAGACATGACCATATGCCATGCTTTTTTTAAATGTGCTTCTAACCGCTGCCATTCCACTCCACTGAACTTGCCAGTATCTATAGCATCGACAAGTTCATAGACCAAACCGTCATGACATTAGTCGGGCCGCGGACTCGGGCGAGCGTCTCAGTGCGCGTTTTCAGAACATCGCAGACCGGGCGCCGTAGCAGAAATCTTCCTCGCTTCTGTGCTTGCTGCATACCCGAGTTGTAGCCGATGACTGTTTGTCGGTTTTATGTTTCGCGAGCCAAGCTTCACGCAGCGTCTTGTCCTGCGGCTACATGTGAATAAGGCTGACACCGGCCTCCGTTACGTGCGTCCGGCCCTGCGGCACCGAGCAGTAGCAGACCATGTTGCGCGCCTTCAAAGTCAGCCACTACCTATTGTAGTGCTTTGAAGCGTTGTGTAGGAGACACTCGAAGCGGGAAAATTTCGCCACTAAATGAGGACCGCAGCGTACGAGGGAATTTAAACTCGTTTTCAGCTCGCTTCGGCGCGCCCGAAGCAGCCGACGCGGCCGCTATGTCCACGTGATCCCTCCTAGCACGTCATGTCGACGGTAGCGCCAGCTTTTCCAGTGGTGAAGCTCGAGGCCAATAGAACGTTGCTTCCCTCAGCACTCCACCTCGACTCGAGCAACTAGATGGTAGCGCAGCCTCTCGACCGAATTGGTCACGGCGCTTCGCTGATACCGTGCAGCAAATTTTGAGAAGTGTAGCGTCTGCATCCCTCAAGGGGCCCATGTTGGTCTAAACTGTGTGAAGTGGAGAAAGAGCTTCGAGACTGTATTAATAATTTTAGAGTGCGGGGATAAAGGTTTTAATCTGATAACATTATTGAGGTATATCACGCACTTTCCGGGAGCTACCTATCTATTTACGCAGGTTTATATCTAGTTATATATCTATGTGTGTTTGTACCTAACCATTTTTCCTCCTAATTGCATCACTGGGTAGGCAGTGATAAAATGGCTAGCACCTCGGATAGCTGTCCTGCGGTAACAGGGTTCGAGACTAACCATCGGAGCAACTTGGTTCACTGAGTATGTGACAACGTCTACATATCTGCCGCTCGTCAACGAGCCTCCCCCACGTCGATATGGGTGACCGCGGAATCGGGACCGCGTATGTGCCACTCGGTCTGTGCTTGTCTGCAATGAAGCGTTTTGAAGCAAACCTATGTTGCTGGGTATGTGCCAGCAGGTGTGTGCAGCTCTTCAATGAACGTCCTTGATGCCAACTTGGCAATGAGCGCCACTGCGAATGTGCCACTCTAAAATGACGAATAAGGCCCTTGCGTTCTTCAATCCTGAGCGGAATTGAAGCCATTGCTGAGGCATACCGCAAGGACAGCAACCCGATGCATTAGCAGGCTGCGCCACGAATGCACTGGGTATGTGCCGCTCTCCAATGCAACTTTCGACAACTTAGGTTATTCAGTATGTGCCACTGAGTGTGCGGCATGCAAGGGAGCCATTCTCAGCGTTCGAAGGTGCCACGTTCTCGCCTAGGAGAGCACGCGTAGACTTCTCTACAGCACCCAGTGATTGCGCAGTGTGCCCAGACAGCGCGAGAGAGCAGCCCGGTTGCTGCATGACGCGTTTCTCTGGCGCCATGCTTTTCATAGGCCACGCGCAGGCTTCGCGGTGGCACCGCTAGATGGCACTGAGCGTTCTTGATGGAGCTGAGCCTTCTGGGAGTTCTAGATGGCGCTGACCGGAGGGGAACCTGGTAGGAGGAGGAACCTGCCAATTATACTATCACAGGACAACCTCTGCAGAAGCGGTTCAAAAACAAGCACGTAGAGAGCAGATGAGAGAGGGTCCCCCTGCCATACACCACGTCCGACAATGAACGCCTCCGAGACGCGGTCCCGTATGAGAACAGCAGAAGTCGGTCGACAATACAAAGCTTGGACCATCTGCCGAAAACCCACAGTAATACTAGCCTCTTCCAGAGCACGTAACAGGTACCTATGGCTAATGATGTCGAAAGCCTTCTCCTGATCGAAGGACCAAAGAATACCTGGGAGTTTCCTGTTGTTTGCCCACAGGAGAAGGTTCCTCACTGCTAAACCGTGAAGCTCGATTCACGGTTCACGATTGACGATTCCCCTGAACCGACTCGTCCTTACAAAGTAGTGTGATTAGCCCCTCTCGTTGAGATGCTGACAGAGTCCCTTCACTGAGTAGCCTGTCCACCGGTGATGAGAACGGCTTCCCTAACAATGTCCAAAACTTAACATAAAATTCGACTGTCAGACCACTGGATCCTGGATTGCAATTATGCTTCACAAACTTCAAAGCAGAAAATTGCACGTCCTCATCTATGGCTGAGTCACATATTTGCGGCGGCTCAGCTGGAGAGGCCACTGGTATGGCATACAAGGTCATGTAAAACTGGCTCGCCACTGCAAGAACTGCATCTGGTGAATCGACTATGCGTCGGCGCCAGCCTTTAGCGCCCTGCGTCAGATATCGTATCGTATCGGCAAAAGATGTTGAACAACACAGACCCAGGCCGTTAATTTGACGCAAGGAATTCACTGAAACAATTCAATTTCCCAACCTAAAATACGTCGAAAAATTGTTAACTACTGCTCACACACAACCTACAGACATGATAGCTGTCGGATTGTAATTTGAATATACGAGAAAACATAATTTCGTTATGCGAAAACTTGAACAAGCCCCTTCTACAGCGTTTCTAGAATTCGCAGACCCGAGACGGCATTCCTCCATTTGCGCACGCCGGTGCGCAAATATCTTAGAGTCCACGGAGCAGAGCGCCCGCTTCCTTGGAAGACTTCCAGATGGCGCTCGCCTCCACCGCATGGTGTGTGGCTTGAGATTTTGTGGCGGATGGACGTGCTTTGTGGGGATCCATGGCGCCGACGAAATCATAAGTTCTTGTGCATGCTTTGAGCTTGCTTCAGTTTTTGATTTGCGTTTTTTTTAACCTTATAATAATGATTGGGTAGTTTTCTTTTTTGTCTCTTTTTTCGTGTGCGCTGGTGTGTTTTGTGTACATTTGGTTTTGCAGGATAATGAGAGCATGCTTTCGCGCCACGTAATTCAGCACGTGCAACCGGGTGGCATGTTTAGTATTTATAGCCTTTAAATACTACCTTGGAAATGGCAAGGCTGAAGGCTATTAGTGGTTTTACTGTGTGTGTGCTGGTAGGAAAACTAGAGCGTGGCCGCGTGGCTGAACACGTGCGAAACCTTGTAATCCCTTAAGTCTCTGAGGCATTGATTGCTTCTAAAACATTGGTGAGAATGACTTTGCGACAATTTAAGGATTTAAATCCTGTGCGTATCGGTTTCTGCCAGAAGGCACGTGCTCTGCCTTATTATAGTATTATAGTATTTGCATTAGAGGAAGACGTGCAATACATGGCAAGAAAGCCGGGAAAACTGGCAGTGTGCGGGGGGTCACTCAAGGCAGATGAGCTGACGGATCAGAATGGAAAGGAAACCAAGTCAATCGATACATACTGTGGTGTAGGTGTAGGCTGAAAAAAATGGAGGCTCTCCAGCAAGTGCTTGTCAAACAGGTGGAAGAGCTCGAAATGAGCTAAATAGGGGGCGTGATGCACGGAGGTAGTGGAAAAAAAGGCTTGAGGCAGCCTAGGAAAAGCTGAACAGGGCCGCCATTGTGAACGAGAATGGTCGTGACAATGGAACGCAGTCCCCCGACGTGACAGGAGAGGGAGTATCAGCAAAGTGCGTGGAACGCGTGCAACGTGGTAAGGGGTTAGCAAGAAAGAGCGGCACCTACCTTGAGGCCGCCACGCTGAAAAAGCAAAAGCGCATGGGTCAATGCCCCTTATCAAGTCCGAATCACGGGGAAAAAGACAAAGGGAAGCAGGCAGACGTAGGAGAGAGTGAAATGGTGATTTTCGCCAGCTACTCAAACCGGGCTAGGTGCTTAGATGCAATTGTGGAGAGAGCTAAAGGTGATAAAAGAGTGGTGGTAGGGACACTTCCGGGACGGACGATGGGTTCTGTCATGGAGTGAGGAAAAGCAAAGTTCGCGAAAGATGCCCACGTGAGCAACCTTGTCATAGTAGCAGGTGAGATAAATGACGTCCTAAACAGGAAAGGGACAGGACTAGCCCAGCGCTTGGTGAAGGGGGGTGGACGACTTGCGCGAGCTATCCACTCAGGTGCAGATCGTAGTGTGCACGGTGCCGGAGGTGCCTGTACGTGACAGTCACGTACAAAGAGCCGTAGTGGCTGCTAATGAGGCGATATGGAAAATCAGCTGACAGAAAGGCTTCGAGGCTGTTGAAGTAAACAAGGAAGTGAGACAGTGTGGTGGTTTTAAACGAGACCGGATCCACTTCAATTACAGGCTTGCACGAGAAGTGGGCTGGTGGCTTGCTGGTAACGTTGTTGCTTATTTAAGAGGCCCAAAGGCGCTCAGGATGCCAGAGTTGGTAGTAATGAAGGTCCCCTAAGGGAACCTCAGTATAGCATCGCCATCAATAACAGGAAAAGGAGGAAAGCAAGAGAGAGAGCCCACCATGCAATAGGCTACATAAACATACAGGGCGGCAGAAGAAAGGAAAAGTGAGCAGAGATTGAGGAGCAGTTAATTAGAGAACAAATAGGGGTGTATGCACTTACAGAAACGCACCTTAGAGATTCGGAAGAGCCGCCAGTGATCAAGAATTATGTTTGGGGAGGGTGCAACAGAACTAAGTCGGAAAGAAAGGGAATGGGAGTCAGAATGCTCATCCATTAGGGAGCCAAATGGAAAAGACTGAATTCAAAATTAAAAAAAAACATCTTTGGTTATCAGTTACAATGAGCGAGAAACAACCTTGGATGGGCGCTACGTATTTGTGGACCGGACATAATTGCACAGAGAAGAATAAAGAGTTAGTGGAATGCATAAGTTCTGATGTTATTGGTTTGGAGAATGATGCTGAAATTATCCTATTAGGTGACATGAATGCCCACATACAGGATTTATATGGCTATGCCGACAACAACGGGAAGTCAAATGCTGGAGCTTTGTGAGCAATTTAACCTCGTTATCGCGAATACAGGGCCTAAGTGTGAAGGGCAGATCACGTGGGAAGTAGGAAACCGGCAATCAACCATTGATTACTGCCTGATGACCGAAGCAATTCATGATAAGTTGAGAGAAATGGTCACTGATGAGGAAGGGTTTAGTAGCATAGGGAGTGACCATCAATGCATCATTTTGAAAATGGGATATATAGTTGGAAAAGAGAGAAAGGAGTGCAAAATGGCCAGTCCAAATTTCAACGCTGAACAAATAACAAATATAGTCACGAGAGTCGAGGAAGAACTTGGCAAATGGCCAAGTAAAGAGTGCAAATATAGTGAGATTCTGAGTGTAATAACGACAGAAATACGGAAAGAGGAACGCCATGCTCGTTGTAAAGGAAAAAAAGAAACCGAAAAGCTGTTGGAACAGGGAGATAGGAGAAGCGATTGTCGAGAGACAGAAAGGACATGAGAGCACATGCAGGCAAAGAAGGCGCAGTTGCCGCAGAATGAAGTGGCCAGTAAATGGCAAATATACCAGCAGAAAAAGTCTATGGTTCAAATGCTGGTGCAAGCAAAGATAAAAGGTGAAAGTGAACGTTGGTTGTCAGAAATACGTGAGAAAAAGAAGGCCGCACATAGAATATTTTGAAACCAAATAAAATTATTAGGTAAGAAGTCGACAACAATACAACAACATAACCTTGACGAAGATGGAAACAAACTGGAAGGGGAAGCAGCAATAAATTCGATCCGAAAAATAACAGCCGAATCGTTCAAAGGTAACGACGAGCTTGTATTTGAAGAGAAAAAAGGATATGAAAGAGGCCATAGTAGAAAAGGAGCTGGTGCTGACAAATTTCAACTGGAAGGAAGCCGAAGAGAAAATTCCTAAGGGCACAGCCACAGGGCTAGACAAGGTTCCCGTTAGGCTGATTAATGAGCTAGTGCCAAAAAGTAAGGAAGCTCTGGTGAAAGCAGTGGAAAAAACTTTAAAAGATAGAAGAATACCAGACAGTTGGCTACAAAGTAGAATTAATTTAATTTATAAAGGTAAGGGGGAGAAAGATAGAATTGACTCGTATAGACCGTTGACCATTTCATCGGTAATATACAGGCTCGCAATGCAGGCAATCAAATTCAAGCTTCAAGCATGGGCAGAGAATAATGGTGTTTTGGGAGAACTTCAGAATGGCTTCCGAATAGGTAGGCGTTTACACGATAACTTATTTGTTCTCACTCATTGTATTGATATATCAAAAGTAGAAAGCAGACAATTGTATGTTGCGTTTTTATACATTACAGGAGCCTATGACAACGTGTGACATGAAAACTTTGACAATTTTGTGGGATATTCTGGAAAGGGGAGGCTTAGGTGATGATTGTCTACAGATTTTGAGAGAGATTTACCTAGAAAATACCATTTGCGCTGAATGGGAAGGGATCAGGAATAAGGAGAAAGTTGATATCAACAAGGGACTGAGGCAGGGGTGCCCTTTGTCCCCGCTCCTGTTTATGATGTACATGGTGAGGATGGAGAGAACGCTAGAAGGAAGTAATATCGGGTTTAATCTCTCATACAAACAGGTGGGTACAGTAATAGAGCAGCAACTCCCAGGTTTATCTTATGCGGACTACATTGTGTTGCTAGCTAACAAGCAAAGTGATTTACGACGTCTGCCTGATATCTGTGGATAGGAAGGCAACAATTTAGGTTTGAAATTTAGTGTTAGAAAATCAGGTGTTATGGTATTCAATGAAAACAGTGAACAGACAGTGCAGATACAGGGCCAAGAAATACCTCGGGTAAGAGAATATAAATACCTTGGTATATGGATAAACGAAGGCAATGGATATAGGAAACACAGGAAAAAAACCATAACAGTAAAGGGGATGTGAAATGCAGCCATAATGAAGCACAGAGCGCTATGGGGATACAATGGGTACGAGGTCCTCCGAGGTATGTGGAAAGGTGTAATGGCTCCAGGACTTACTTTGGAAATGCGGTTGTTTGCTTTAAATCAGGGGTACAATCAGGACTCGACGAGAACCAAAGATCAGTGGGTCGCCTCGCATTGAGCGCTCACGGGAAGGCTACAAATGAAGCTGCGCAAGGTGATATGGGCTGGACTAGTTTTGAAGGGAGAGAAGCTCACAGGAAAATTGGTTATGCAGAACGACTGAGGAATGTGGAAGAAAGTAAATGGGCTGGGAGAGTGTTGAGGCATCTGTACAGGAAAAACATTGAGTCACAGTGGAGGAAAATAACTAGGAAGCTTACTAGCTTGTATGTGGCCTGTAGGGTGGGCAACACAGCAACAAAGAACGTCAAGTGGAAAATGATCCATCCGTCCGGCCGTCCGTCCGTCCGTCCGTCCGTCCATCGGTCGGACGGACGGACGGACGGACGGACGGACGTCTTGATTCTTGATTTCTTGATTTAACTAAATGCCACATACTCCTCTATCGCCCCACTTTCCTATGGCTATGATGCTACCGCAGTGGCGATGAAATTTCGAAGTAATGATATTGTTACACTGCTTTCCCGCATTCTAAAGAAGGTGTTCAGCAAGACGATGAAGATGGTCGAAAAAGCACTTTCATGGTGGATGCTATTCCGGCATCTTGGCTGTGGCTTCTTTGTGTATACATTTTTTAAATATATTTTTGCCTAATCTTTATCTACAGTGCATTTTTGGTAGACATGTGGTGTAAGAGCTTGTCACGACGGAGCTCCGCAGCGCCATCACTTGGGTGTTTCCACAATGGCGCTATAGGCGGCCTCAGCAAAGAGATCCAGGCCCGTTTGCCGGAGGTGATGTCGTCGATATCAATGACGTGTTCGCCATCTACAGACGTATAAGAACAACCGATCGGAAGAAACGGCCATACTGGTGAAGGCTATATTTTATTTACAACTGTTTTTATTCCAATATCCTGACGTCAAATTTACGAAACCATCGACGCGAGCATCGGGCGGTAGCGTGCACCGTTGTTTGAAAAGCCCAATCGAACACGCTCCTCGTTTATAGAATTTCACCTTCTTTTTTCTTTTAAAGTGAATGGCATTGGCTACATTGAAAAGATTTTCTTATGCAATTGGATTGGCTGACAAGAGGCGAGGAGCGCACTCAAGTGGAAAGGGGTTCGATGGGGCCATGCCAGCACAGTGAAAGTAGACAACCGGATAAAGAGGCTGCTGGCGTCTGCGATTGGTCCGCTTCCCCTTAGTTACCTTGTGGTGGCTCGTCGTTTGCTTTTTCTCTCCGCTGTTCTTCTGTCTTTCATTTCACCTTAGCCTTGCCCCCGTGCAGGGTAGCAAACAAAATCTTATCCAGTTATCCTTTCAGCCTTTCCCATCCCGTTCATCTCTCTCTCTCTCTACCTCCCATAATCGCGGATCCGTGCAACGCAAGTTTAGAAATTCTGCTAGAACGGATCCTAACCAAAGAAGGGTTGCAGCGCGATGTCTTATACATGCCGAAAGGGCTCAATAACGTTACGCTGCCAGGCAAAAATTTATAATATATGCAAATAAAGCCATGCTCCGTGGCAGCTCCGAATAACCAGCATGGGGTCCGAATCAGCGGACAGCCATCTTCTATTCCTTTCTAAACGTAGCAGTTTCTTGCTATTCAGAAAACAAATTCAGTTTTGTTCGACATATTAATCCGTCTTTAACGCATACACGTCACTTTCCCGTCTCATGACAGTCAGGCGAAGTGGGCGTAGCCGGAGCACGTTTGACCAATACTAAGGGCAAATGGCGAGAAACGCGTCGAATAAGAAATAACCATTTTTCATTTGTTTTGCCTAATCAGGCCTAGTAAGCGTGCAGACAGAATATCACATGGGACGTTCTCGCGGTTTTCGTGATACGCGTGACAGACAAGCAATGTCGTCGCGGCCCGAAATTTTTTTCCCAGTCGTGGAGGGCTGATTGCAGAAATGGAATAGAAAATTTAGGAATAGCTCTACGTTATAGCGCTCGAGGTCTCGTCGTCGCCGGGGTTCGCGGCGGCCGTGCGCCTTTTCGCGGAACCGTGACACGTGATGTGCATTCCCCGCGGTGACAGCAGGGATTTTTCCCCTGTGTGAATGCCTCTTAAGCTTCGTGTGGTTCGAGACGAGTTGAGTGTTCAAAACTAATCAAAATTATGAATGGCTATGACAACAGTAAGCTGTGTGGCCAAAGTTTGGTTCTTACGCCGGCGGCTGCCGCGTCTGAGCGTAAGCAGACAACAGTCGGCTTCTTTCTGAAGTGCGTAACTCTTATCGAATTTCAAAACACAGATTTTCGCTTACTTAAGCGTGTTTTGTAATATGCGTCCGTAGATATATAGAGTAAAACTAGAAAAAAGTGCACTGATCCAAACACCCTTCTTGACTGGTGTCCGCTATTAGCCCCGAGAACGAACACGGGCGGCGCTGCGAGCGCCGCTCGCGTGACGTCAGGGCACGGACTCGCGCCTGTCGTCTGCTACAGTTCGGGCGTTGTCCGGGCGCTTTCTGCGGTGTTTTCGTTTGTTCGCCCTCGTTCTCTCTGCTTGTATACTTATGGTGGTCGTCTCAAATATATTTTTACGACTTCTTCCTTTGCGAACATTTATTCAAAGAGCTAATTTCTTAGACAACAATGCAGCTCTCGAAGGCAACGCTACAGTGCCAGCCGAAGCGACGCAGACCAGCCCATTGCGAGTTTTATGCGAAGCATATTACGAAAGCTCAACCCAGCTCCTCAGGCGCGGCGGTGTAGCCTTCAATACCACGTGACACGGTGACGTCACGACAGAGGAGAAACGGGGCTCCAACTCGCGCCTGCGCTTGCCTCTGCTAGACACTCACGAGGTGAGATGCCTCCTGGAGACAGAGCTGCTCGTTGGAATAAGAAGCGAAGGTTGCGGCGTGCTACAGAGACTGATTTTCTAGGTGGCTTTGGCTCAACTCTTGCAAGATGGGCTGGGTGGGAATCGAACTAGGGTCTCCGGATTGTGGGACGGAGACGCTACCACTGAGCCACGAGTACGATGCTTCAAAGCGGTACAAAAGCGCCTCTAGTGAATGCGGTGTTGCCTTAGAAACGAGCTAAGGCTCAGGCGCGCGTCGCTTGCTCAGGCGCACATTTCGTTGCCGCGCCGATCGCTGCGTTGCTCGACGCTCACCGCGTCCAATGCGGGGCGCGTAGTCGCTGCGCCGTAGGACATTGTCTTACACCCCTTGGCGGGTCGACGGGAACGCTGTCGCGTTCCACTCTTGAAGGCGAAGCTGAGTAACGCATGAGTTGTTTCTTCGTTTAGCCGAACCAAATATAGCCAAGCAACAGCAGTTCACCAGGCTAAACAGTGGCTCAACAACTAAAATAAAGGCTAGTATGCTTCGCATCCTGGGCTTAACCTTAGCTAAGCCACAGCCATTTTTTCATACGCGGATAGACAATCGCAAAAGCATAGCCTATAGGAATCCAGTTATGATACCGGTGCCGCGGTGCAACAAGTATGTCACAAAGCTGGCTATATATGACTTCTACAGCAGTCACGTTGATTTTATTCCGCTAAAACAGGTTTGCTCACGACGAGTAGTTCATGGTATAATATCGAATTTTTGCATTTCCTCACAGAAACGCTCGGCAGTAGCACGGGGACTTAACTAATACTGGAGCTTAGATTCTACACGCCTCACTTGCTTCTTTACCTGCTTGTCAACATTAGGCGGTTCTTCACGTGTTTACTTTTTTTAAGCGGCGGAAACTTGAAGTAAAGTTAATGAAGGCTTACAGCTATTTACAGAGTACAAATAGGAATGTACCAATATATATTCCCTTTTCCGTGCTACACGTTCAACTCACCTCTTTGTTAAGCGTTTGTTAATGATTAATAATGTATGTGATGTTCCTCTTTTTTTTGGTCTATGTTATCTAGTGTATATCATTTATTTATTTCAGTGCCGTAGTGTGTTTTGCATTGTTATTGTGGAAATATTTCACTGTTCTTTCATATATTGTATAACTGCAATGTTTTATGGCCACTATATAAATGTAATTTATATGGCGCTTGATGTGTTACCCCATGCAGCCATATTGTACCTAAGGGGGTGAGGTTACCTCAAGCTGCGTCTGTGCGGCTTTTTTCCCTCATCCACCTCCATTTACCACTCCTCTGTACATGTGTGTGTGTAAATGAAAATTAATAAATCAAATCAAACTCACTTGAGAAATTTACTGGTGCTTGTTGCTTGAGGAATATACATGACGAATCTGTTTGGCGAACTGACACAGGCGATCGGCCCAATTTTTTTAGTGAAGCATGCCTGCTGGACCGCATAGCTGCAGCCAGAAAGAAGTCGAAGCGTCAACGACTAGTAGTATGGGACATATTCAAGATATCGAAATTCCCCCGGTGGAGGGTCAGAAATCAAGTTAAAGTATATGCAAGGCTTGTGGTGCTTTCTTTATGAATGTTTGCGATTGGATTGGCGCAAACTTAATTTAGCCTGCAAGGTTCTCTTTTATGCGCCGACGAAGCGAATTGTTATTCGTTTGTATAATTAAATAACGCTGGATCGAGACATCGTGAGACAGAAGGTGCTTGAATTTTCCTTTTGTAGGCAATCTAAGCTGCGGTGTAGTAGCTCGAGAATACTTTAGCCATTCCAGTTGGCGCTGTAAAAAAATGCTTTATGGTTTTAATTCGAAGTTGTAGTGAACTGATGGGTTTCGCGAACATAGCGTGCCTCGCCATACGGACAGTCGTTTGCTACCGTTACGTGATCAGGGGTGTGCCATATTGTCGATAAAGGCTACTGAGGGCCACTATGAAACATTTCATCACTTTCAATTGAGTGGCTCTCGATCTTAACAACGAAACTTTTCTCTCAGGTGATCGCTACTATGGTGTTTGTGAATTAACTATGTAAATACTCTACATGACGCGCCGTCGTGTTAGCAGCCATGAGCAATTCGTTTTTTGGAGGCCTGTTTCAGAGGGGGATGAAAGTAGCAGCAAACTTTTTCATAAGAAATGCGCGCCTATTTTTTTACGCATTAATGAATGGCCATATTTGAATAGAACAACACACCAGAGTAATAGGAATCACGATGAGAGCTTCGCTGGGCAGTGTCTTTCTAAAATCAGATAACATGTTGACGCCAATTACCAAATTTTTCTTCCACGTAAAATGCAATGCCCCTGATAGCTAAATACTAAAGGAATGTTAAATGTTTAGCGAAGCATCATACACAACTTCACGCGTTGAATTTGCAGATATTCTTTTTTAGTCAAAATTTACCGATAGACACGGCGCATATATGCATTGCAAAACCTAGTAGACCCCTTTAACGCTACTTAGCTTGCGATATCCAAGCCGCAAAGTTTCTCGACTCACACGCTTTTGAAGAAGAAACTGTGGTTAAGGTATGGCAGCTGAAAGAAGCTGACGTATTCTTCAATCCGTACGGCTCGAGCCACCCATACCCCAAGCATACACGAAGGGAACGAGCGCGCGCGGCAGCCGAGCGAGCCGGAGCGAGTGGCGTCCTGGCCGTGACGTCACTCGCGAGAGGGCGCCACTCCTAATTCTCGGGGCTAATAGGCCGGTAGCAGCGATCCATGGGAATTTTACGTGTGACAACATATGCAAGTCGACGGTAGTTTCAAAACTGTTTAGGAGAAGGCTTTGTTTTCAAAGAAAACGGTTGAGAAACAGGTGGTTTCGCGCTCCACTTGTGAGGTCAATGTACCACGCACTAGTGCAAAATTTGGCTGCCATTTTAACAGCAGCGTATGCTATCTGCGAGTTCTGTGTTCTTCGCAAGCGGTAGAGGTGGTTCAGGACCCCTTTAAAGAACGATGAACTGCATGCAGAAGATGATTCGAAAATTTAAAACATCAATAAGTGTGTGCAGCCTGCAAGTAAGACATTATTGCATGCAGTGTCATTTCCAAATAGAGGGATAGGAGCCATTCGGACTCCTTCATCGGTGAACCATGCAGCCTCGTCGGCGAAGTTATTCCCTTCTATGCCATTGCGTCCAGGCAACCGCTGAAAAATGATTTAATGTTATTTCTCGATGTTGTACGTTAAAGTCGGACTATTTTGACAAATGTTAGAGCACAGCACGGGGGTCTACCTAGCCGACTTAGCCGACCGGAGGCTGAATATCTATGAGCAATAAGGTGAAGCGAGCACTTGTCTTCTCGATTCTGCAGCGCCAGCCAATAAACACTTCAGCAGCATATGGTGAGTGTCGTATGTACACACATAATCGAACTACCTATAAAACGTGTCTAACCTGGTACGAAGTACCCATCGTTTTATTAGCGCAATATAAGCTGGCTGGGCTGTGCCCACGTATTTCAGGGCTGCCATAGGAGCCACCTTGTGGGAATAAGTATGCCAAGCCTTATTTAATGCGCGCCGTGGTACTAGTCTGCGAAATTAGGCTTAAATGTGGAATAGCCTATATTGGGCTAGCAGGCCATTGTGTCGTTGATGGAGTTGAGCAACATGAGATTTCTCTTAGAAATAAAGCCCCATAACATTTATAGGCACCTTGACGAACCTATACCTTTGAGCCATTCCTTCCTCGTATGTGAATTCTTAAGGAAGACACACTTGAGCGCGAGTTAATGAGAGCTTTTTATTCAGACATAACAAGAAGGCGTGTGTCGTTGACGCATATGTGATGTTGAGCAGCAATGATAAAAAAGTTGTTAGATAGAAGGCTGCAATTTGGTTATCAAGCATTGTAAGTTTTCTAGGATTTTTGTTGAAGCTTTGAAAAATTAGCGCATGGTAAATTTGCAAGCATGAACTAAGAAGTCCAACAACACTTTCTATTACGGAAGCTTCTTTTATAGCTCACTGGATATGCAAAACGCTCTCTTCAAGTGCTTCAATGATAAACGGTGCACGCAGATGATTACTGCCGCCAAGCCTTAAAGTATAACGTTATGTTACATTTACTTTCGCCGTCCTCTTTGAAATGCTCATTTCTCAAATCTAATGCCGTAATTAATTTCCTACACTCAGGTTCCGCCGATTGACGGGGGTATTTCATAGAGGCATATGAAGTAGGCCGTGTACCGTAGAAAAATAAAGTACCGACCATTGGATGAGGCGTGTTTGCAACAGGGTTCGTGTGTATCTCGTATACAGGGTGTCCGAAGTATCATGCACCAACATATTAAAATATGCAAATGCCACATGGCTGGACACAACCAAGGTAATATTTGCCGTCACTTGGAGATAGATTATTTCTTAGTGGCATCAGCATCGAGGGACACTCTTGTTCTTGGGTAGCATTTTCGGTTCACCTTCTTAGGCGACCGGAGAGCAAATTCAAAATAAATCAGAAAAAAAATGAAACACCAATTGTGCGGTACGAAATTCGCGGCTTCCATTATACATATGATGCCGGAGCATAGACTGAGTTACATGTTCAGTTACTGAAGTGTCTGGAGTACTTATATTTAATTGGAAATCACTGAAGCTACCCGAGCCGAAATTCAAGGTAAACCAGAAAAACAAGAAAAAGAAATACAGTACTGTACAAATTTCATACGCTTCATTATAGATATGATAGCACAGGATAAATTTGGTTGCAAATTGAGTTACTGAAGTGTCTGGAATAATTTTAATTAATTATAATAGAGACTTGCCGCGTGAACACCCGACGTTAGCAAAATTCCTGCAAACAAGGAACTATAAAGCGGAAGTAATGACATCAGTAATGACTTCACAGCAAGAAGGTGGCATGATATTTAACCGGCTAATTAATGGAAAGCAGTTGCCTCCGGGTTGGGTTAGTGCGTTGCATTCACATAAATTTAACCTAAAGAACACTAACGCCGAGGTGCGAGCGTCACTAAAGACGCCTAAATCAAAGATTAGGGTCGCCTAACATTATTTTGCATTCCACCTAATTACCTAATTGGTATTTTTTTTAATTATTCGACTTGTCAAATATTATAAATAATTCATTAGTGTCAGTGATAAAATTGCAGAGCAGCATGAAAAACAACGTCTGACACAGCTTTCTGGCGCAGAACACACGCTACGTAAAAGCGTTTTTCTGAGCGTGAACGAAGCCCACCGCGAATACACGCGAAATTGCAGCGCGACCTCCCACTCGAGGCACTTTGCGTGTATTCGCGGTATCGCCAGTCTTTCATGTTGCTGTAAAATTTTCCTATTGACACTTTTCATCTAACTATATCAGAAGTTGATTAATTAGGTATAATTATGTATCTAGATGGAACGCAAAAATGATCTGAGTATCTCACAGCGACGGCAAACAACATTACGTTGGTTCTGTCCATATACGTGGCATTTGTATAGTTTAAAATCTTGCTTCATGATAGTTGGGGCACCCTCCATAGCGTTCTAGTATGCACGTTCTCCTTATCAGAAAGGAATACCGCACATACAAGGTGCACCATACTGTACAGATTAAACCTTTCACGGCAACTCAGACCTCCGGCTGGACTGCACCGACGCCAAGCGTCTCTTTTGTGTCGGTTCTGGCTGAGAGATGCCCTTACGAAAGCTCAGTAAGCACTAATCGGAATGGCTGTTAGTCCTGCAGGTGATGTTTGCGGAGGGGAGAAGAACATTTACCACTTATTCTGCCACTGTCCTCAATTTCAAGCACAAAGACGATCTTTGTCCAACACATTGAGGAAACTAGATGATCGTTCTCTTAGTGAACAGACAGTACTAGAGCACCGTCCCCAGCGATCATTGGCTCAGAAGGCAGTGAAGGCAGTTTTGTGCTTTCTCAGAGCGCCTGGTTTGTACGAGCAGCTTTGACTCAATAACTGTCTGTGCACGTCTCTTCCCCTTCTCTCTCTTCCCCTTCTCCCTCCCTCCAGCGTAGGGCAGCCATGCGGACTCTTGACTGGTTAACATCCCTGAGTTCCTTATGTCCCTCTTTCTGTCTCTCTCTGCATAGCGTTGCTTTCCAACCAGCTTATCTTTTTAACGAACTCACACTCCTGTCTTTCCAAATCCCTTATTTTGGGTATTTTCGCTCACAGACACTCAGCCACTCGAGTCAGGACGAAGCGTCTTTGTGTGTTTTTTTTTGCCTTCATTCTTTTTATTAGGAAAGCCAAACATTTCGGAATACCTTCCAAGCGGCGCCTGTATCCAGTCGTAAAACTCTGTTTGGAAACGTTCCTTGGAATGCCAGCTCCAAGAACAAAAAAAAAAGTGTGTTTCCACGATGATGCAGCGGCCGAATAAGGGGGTCGGGTAGCCGAAGAGTTATGATTTACGACGCAACCTTTATATACCCTCTCATGCTGCCGCACTGCACTTCACGAGAAACATAATCCGAATCCTTCATCATATCAGCGAAAGCGAAACTCGCTGGAGGTAGGCAGCGTTAGCGGAGAAGTCTCCCACGCGTCAACTTTCTTCTTGATATTTTTTTAAACCCACGAATCTACGAAAGAAAAAGGAAAGAAGCAAAATGATTCATAGACAAATAAAAAACAATCGCAGAATAAGAATCCGTACAACACAAATATGCGACCAAAACAAGCACTCCGTCTGCAGATATACCTGCTTCTACCGGAGCCCGTTGAGCTGAGAGGGCGCGTGCTTCAGTTATTCCCGCTCGATGCAGTCGAAGGCGGCGCACCTTTTCGAACATCGAATTCGATAGTATTTCATACCTGATAGAGTACCCTGCAAGCGCTCAAAAAAACAAAACAGTAGAGAGACAGAGAGAAAGCTCTGGTCAGGGCAAGATACAAAAAAAAAATAAAATGAATAAAGCTAGGAGACAGATAGTGCACCAAAGAAGAAGTCGGAATGGAAAACCGGAAATGCGAGAAACTCGTTCGAGGGTTAACGTCAAGAATGCGCAGCAGCGGTGTACGCGCTCGCCGTAGGCGCACAATACGGAATGCGAAGGGACGGAGGTAACGTTTGGTTCATGCACGGGTCTCGAGTGTGTGTGTGTGTGTCTGCGCGTGTGTGCGTGTGTATTGTACGGCGCACGATTCCTCCTATCGTTTCTCTGCTCCGCTCGGATGAGCGGTTTTGAAATCTAGGACACTTCGATCTCACGCCCGGCTTGTTTGTCTTCCCCACGCATTTGCGGAACGGGCGGATAGAGAGAAACCGAGAGAGAGAGAGAGAGAGAGAAGAAAAGGATGGAGCATCGAGTGCGCGCGACGGGATAAAAATAAAAGAAACAGAGGCTCGTCAACAGGAGCGCAAAGGAGTGAATCGCGAGGACCGGGCCAGGTTGAGTCGCAATAATGGTAAAGCAAGGAAGATGGCAAGAAAACTAATAACGAATGCAGTTACGCGCCACCTCCTCCTTTCCATCAAGAAATGCTGTTCGTTTGCACTTCGGCTTTGACTCGGGAGGCAGCGCCGGAATGTTCTTGCTATACCGGCAGTTTGCCTCTTCATCTGTCTTTCTTGCTCAGCCGCCGCCTCCCCCTACATCCACCTCTTTGCGTTCATTTTGCGTTTCGTTGTTTATCGTATCCGAGTTCTCAGACTGGTGCGTCCAAATTCTTTCCTGCTATCTTTCTTTTTTATTGTTATTATTGAGGTAACCGTGCTCCGTACCTTTCCGCCAAGTCCTTCTCGTGAAGCCCTATTTCAAAGAAGGCGTGTGCAGCAGATCTGAGTGGAGCCTCGTGGGACCGTAGTAGGAGGGCACCCAAGAAGAAGGTCTCCGGTTGTGCCAGATTCGATTCGCTATTTCGCCTTCTTTCCGCCAGCGGCATTTTGTACCCCCCCCCCCCCCGTACACACACTCCGCTCCCTTCGATCCGCCTTGTATGCCCACATAGAACCATCGATTTGTATCTTTCGTACTTCCCGGCTTTTATTTCTTTTTCTGCATTTTATTCCGCGACCTTGTTCGCTCTGATCCGCTGCGCTCTTGCTGCCTGGAGTGCTTGTTGTCATATCGAGAGCTGAAAAACAACAGTAAAGCAGTAAAAGAGAGCTGAAAGACAGTAGTACGTATACGAGGAGAGTGCGGAACGTTGCTCCACTTATAGCTCGTCCCTGTCCCTCACGCCGCACTTGCAAGTTGTGTTTTGTTCCATCGCGTTACCAATATTAGTCTTTTGCTTCGGTCCTCCGTGCTCTCCGTCCAGTACGCAGCCTCTCCTTTTTAAGGCTCCGTTCGGAGTTCCTTTCGAATTGCGTCTGCCGGGACCTGTTTGCTTTGTCAGCGTTTCGGTTAGTCGCAAAGAAGTTTTTGAGCGATCGGCAAGTTGTACGTCTCCGAATGCCAACTCACGCGCGTTTCTTCCAATGCTCTTTTTTTTTTGTTCTCTTTTGCTGTTCCTGGAAAACGCAAAAAAAAGAAGCTTTTTTGAATCTGTTCTGTGCTTCGTAGGGAGGAATGTCGTGCGCCACAGCTGTTTTTGAAATGGGGAAAATCGCCCCCCTTCCTCTTCGGAGAACAAATTAAAGCGGAAGTTAGGCCATCCGTTTGTGGCACTGATGAGACTGAGGCCTTTCTGTTTTTTTTTTGCTTGCCCGATGGAAATCGTCAGTGCACATTCGTTATCTCTGCCGCTGAGCGTTTAACTCAGTACAAAGACGGAACGGAGAGAACGGAATGCATTACAGCTGACGTGATGCAATAATACACTTTTGTTGCCTTGTCACGCTAGCTTCAGCGCGAAATGAATCGACGGGACAAGTTCTTACGCTTAGAGCTTCCGTCTAGCTAACGCAGCTTATTCCTTTTTTTGTTCGAAGTATTATGCGAGCGCAAAAGTAAAATAAACTCTGGTAACTTTTCACCATCTCACGTAGAGCACAATTGACGATGAAATCTGCTTATTTCAGCGTCCAATTTTTTTTTCTATTACAGCGATGGAATTCCCCCCCCCCCCCCCCAAACATAGGAAACTTAAAATAGGTTCCAATTCAGGCAACATATTATGTATACAATCCTGTGCTCCACGTATAAAGCTTTTTATTACGTTCCGGCATAAAGTACTGCCTGGATATATATATATATATATATATATATATATATATATATATATATATATATATATATATATATATATATATATCATTTGATCACATATATTAAAACTTGCAAGGAGTATAAAGCGTGATACGGATGGGGAACGATAACTTGGAGGCGATTCACCGCCAACGTAGAACGCTGCGTGTGGTTTTCAGGAGAAGTGCGTTTGCTTATAGATGGATTAAAGAAGTTGTCATAGCTAGGGCAAGTAATCGCCAACTGGGTATACAGTCCAGTCAAAGAATAACCACGACATTTTTAATGGTAATTTCAGGAACGAAGCATTCTTTGCCGCTTCTCTCCGCTGTGTGGTTGCTTGCTATTGGGCGCTGTCTTGTTCGTTTTTGCGCAAGCTCGATGACACTCCTCTGCCCATTCGTCAACATCTACTCAAGCAGCATCCCAACCAACGCGTCGCAAATGTAATGTTGCCGCCCCATGTTCGAGGTCGAGGCTTGCCTCGTCGTGGCAGAGCGCAACTGCTCGAGCTATAAGAGTTCGCTGTGTTAACATGTGCGAACATTTATACCGCCAAGGACGTGTGGCCAATCCATCGAGCACAGCTTTCTTTTGCTGAGAGATACTTCAGCACTTGATGTTGAAATGTCCCGTTTCGTTGCGTAGTGAGTGACCATCACCTCCTTGGCCTGCTGTATAGGGCACTCGACGGCTGTTTGAACCCCAATATTAGTGCGTCTCGACGCGATCAGGCACATTGCACTCTTTCTACCTAAAGTATCTAACGTAGGTTAGTTATTTAGGTTAGCAGCTTCTTTCTGTTTTCGGGTGATGGGACTTCAGACATTATTTCTTCTGTTTCGACATTCTTTAGTGGCGTGACCTGCAGTGACCGGTCCTACTGTGCGTGACCTGTACTATGTGTGCTTTGCTTAATTATTTGAGGTTCGTCTTCTTGCCCTTTCTTTTGTCTTCCCCCCCTTCTTTCTACTTTCCATTTGTATGTTTCTGTCTCCACCTTACTGAAGAGTAGGCAGGTGTTGTGCCCATTCCTTTGGCAGTTGTTAGCCTGCTCCCCGATTTCCCTTCCCTGTCTAGTGTATAAATATTTTCAAAACAAATAATAGGGAGTTATAGATCAGCTGGATTACGAGCCAGTTGGCCCAGTGACCGAGCGGAGACAGCAGCCCAGCGATTTAGCCCAGCGATCGCTCGCTCGGTCGAGCTGAGTAGTGTTCTTGTATATGCTCCCGCGGGGAGCAGAGTTGCGCATAACTTTTCCGGCACCGCCCGCACCGCTAGTCGCCGAGTGCTATCACGTGGTGCAAAATGACGTCAAGTGTTCAACTGCGCCGCTACGAAGCCAACTTTCCGTGCACGGCGCCGACTCGTTTGGGTTGTCGAGCGTGCGTTGCAGCAATCGGCTCCGGGTTGCAGGTACGGTATTCGACGATATAAGTTAATGACTTTGGTGAACTGATACGAAACGCACCATTTTGACTTTTGTATTACAGTATGACGGTTGCAGCGCACCAAACTGCACAAACCGAACGGATGGTGGAAAAGCTTTTTACGTGGTGGCGTGCGGACGGACGGACGACACCAGCCGGTTCCGAAAGGGACGAGGATATGCGAGATACGTTCGCCTTGTGTACAGAGGTGAGTTCGGCTTGTTTACATTAAAGCAGCCGTTATCCTGAGTAACACTCCTGAGGCCCTATAACGCAAACCTATTCCAATTTTTTTTTCATTCCAATCTCCTGACGTTTACCAAATTTCGAGAACCGCCGATGCAAGCATCCGGAGGTCACCCACAGGGTTGTCTGATCACACGAATCAAACGCTCTCCTCGTTCATAGGAGGTCACTTTTGTTTGCTTGAAAAACGAACAACATTGCGTACAGTGAGCGTCTCATCTTATTTAATTGGCTGACAAGAGTCGAGAAGCACGCTCAAGGGGAAAGGGATTCGATGGTGTCGAACACTGCACTGAAAATCGATAACCGCAAGAAGAGGGTGGTGCCAGCGTTTCCGATTGGCCCGCTTTCACGTACTGAGCTTGCGGTAGCTGGTAGAAAATCGCGGCGGCATGCAATGGAAGCTTTAGAATTACGCTAAAACATATTCTCAGCAAAGAAGAGTTGGCAGAACGAGTTCGTAAACGTGCCGAGAGTGCTCGAAAACGTTACACAGACACGCAAAAAGTTTTTTGTACGCATATAAACACAAGCTCGCCGGCAGGTGCGAGTAGCCAGTGCCTGTGCGATCGGCGGCTGCCATCTTTTATTCTTTTCGCAACGAGGCAGCTTGCGGCTATTCAGAAGAATGTTCGGCATATTAATGCATCTTTAACGCGGTGAATTTTCGCGGTTTTGTGACGTCTCGTGAAAGGCAGGTGAGGTGAGTGCAGCCCGAAAACATTTGGCCAATAGCTCGGGGCTAATGACGAAGAGGCGTCTAATCACAAATAACCATTTTCTTTTGTTTGGTCCAATCATCCGTGTGCACACGTCATATCAGATGGGGAGCTATCGTGGTTTCCGTGACGTCGCTTGAGAGAGAGGAGAAGTGGGGGTGGTCAATAAAGGATTTTTGACCAATCGCGGAGGGCTGATTGCAGAATTGGAATAGAAAAGTTTGGAATAGTTTTACGTTATAGCGCCCCTATACATGTTGAAATGTGCACGCCTGGTGTGAGAGGTTGTTCACTCGGGCAATTTTTTTGTGTATATTTGCAGCGCGACACAGACGCGGGACAAAGAATGAATGACACTCTGTGTCGCGCTGCACATATGCGTCAAAAATGTTAACTTATCAACTTGCCCAGTTCGTTGTGTTGCTTGTAGGATTGTTCCAACCATGTGGATCTAGAACAGTATGTTCACAACAGAGTAAATACTAACAGATACAATTTGCCCGCTGCATCCTGGCTTTTCTCTACTCTTTATGTTTAATTTTCTGCCGGTATTCTGGTTTTTCATGAAAGGTGCATCGATGTGCTGGTGTTCATTGTTTTGTAGTAAGTGAAAAGATTGTGCGCTGCTGCTGATGAGACAGTTGTGATAGTTGTAGCCTTTACCGCCCGCAATATGTTGCGCGTTAGATCAGCCTTAGTCGACGTGGGGAATGTAAAATTCTTTTTCTACGTTAATAAGTGCTGTGTTATAGTAAATTAGCCTGATTTGTATGAAGAGATAAAGAAAAATGTGTTGTCATATTACAGTCTGCAATGTGTTAATAATTACTTCGCAAGTTTGCCATCTTCTATGATTAGTACAATAAAAATAACCTGTTGTTATTCTTAATAACTTGCTGCCTTCACAGTGGCTTTGAATTCTGTCCTCCCAGGCTCCAAGACCCAGCACTCATCATCTGCCGTCACGAGCCATTGCTCATCCATTCCCTTGAAAGAAATAAACCTGATCTAGAAGCTTGTGCATCCTGAATCTTATTCCACTCGCACATTTACTGCTACGAAGCAGCTGTAGAGTTTGTGGTATGAACCGTAAAAATAAGCTTTGCATGAAATATGCGCATGTTAACATTTGAAATGCGTTTAAATCCATGTGTCTGCACCACAGATATCTAAAAAATGCAGATGCTGTGAACGACCGTTAGTGATGAATGACAGTCACTGTCAATGCTCACTGGCATAACTGTAGGAATGACAGTTTTCTTGGCGACGAGCCTTAATCGGGTGGTTTCGTACGCCAAAATGCACTCGCATAATTGTCCACTATACGCGTGTGAAGTTTTCTTTAAACACCCTTTGAAACATTTCTTGCCTTCCGGCCAACACGAGAAAACTTCATATGCAGCCCGAAAAACATTGCACCGCTTTTTGTTGCATTGTAATGCGCATTTGCCCACGACATTTTGAGCTGTTGAAACCATGGGCGTAGTCAGGATTTTATTTCGAGGCATCAAGGGGGGTCCTGCTCCTCATATGTACGTTCGTGCGGGTGTTTGTATATGTTCGTGCATATATATACATACAAAATAAACATTCCGGGGGGTTGGCACCCTTCCGGCCAAGGCAATCGTTCGAGCGTAGCCTGCATTAAAATGTGTCATCTTGCTCAGCGCTTGCGAACAATTGCCGCATGTAGCTCGCGACCAGCAGACAAAAATGTAAATGGAACACCGCGCGGCATTTGCCTCCTGCGCGGACGAAGCGTGGCTTTACTGCAGAACTGTAACATAAAGCGAACCTATGCGCAACTCTTCTCCCGGCGGGAGCATATCCAGGGACATTAGAGCCGAGCGGTTTGCTTCGTCATCTGTCGAACAAGGCTGCAGTTACTGTGAAAATATCAGTACGCATGCTTCAGGTTCTCGACCGCGGTCATCGACTTGAAATCGTCGTTAAACGGCCTCTTGCTGGAACACATTGCAGGACACAGAGGTTCTCTTCAGTGGTGAAACACCTCCGAGACTTTTTCGCCTGCAGGCGAACCAGATTCACGTGTAAGAGGACGCGGATGACATGCCGGTGTTCGTGTGGATGGTCGCCATGTTTGTTTGTGAAAAACGCTTGTCCGCTTCACGCGCTTTGCTTGGGAGAGGATACCAGTGAGTGAGCGATCTTCTCCCTTAACAAACTGGCGGCTTCAGCGTACAGCCCATGTGTAGTAGCGCCTTCGCTTTCCCGCTGGCCCGTAAACCCGTTGATCTATTACTCTCTGCTAATAATAACTCGATTGGCCGGCAGTGCGCCTAGTGCGAATTGGCCCCGAAGAAATGACAAACTGACGTGGCCAAGCGTAGCATGCGATTTACGTAAGCGTGGATGCCAGCTACAAAACTAAAATTGCGGCACAGCTCAAATCACGATGACTGTAGACAGTAATACGAACAGCAATCCAGTAATGCAGCGACAGCCCCTATTCCTGATGACACATTCATTTCAGCGAGCAGTGCTATTACTGACACTTTTGTCTAGACGACTATGTGCCACGACGAATAACGACGACTTTATGGCACTGACGCAGTGATGACGGATGACAAAGGAGAAGTAAAAGCGCTAGTATAACAAGGGCTTATAACGACAATGACATTACGACAATGACATCTGGATTTTAATCTATGAGGACGGCTTCACGACGACATGACAACGACTTGAAGTCAACAAGATGACGATGTTACGAGAAGACGACGGCATGACGATTACTAAACAAAAAAGCGAGGATAACGCCGATCGCACGACCAAGTCGGCATTATGACGACTGTATGCCAATGAATGCATGATGGCGTCTGCGTGAAGATGACGCGATGACGACGATGGCGTAACAACGACGGCATAATCACGACTAAGTGGCGAAAGCATGATTGCGTAGAACGACGAAGAAAGAAACGTCGATGGATCATTGAAGGTGGTCTAACGAAGGCATGACGACAACTGGATGGCGAAACGACAGCCTGACGATGATGACACGGCGACAAAGGAGGTATCACAACGAATGCATGACGACGACTCTATGACGACGATGGCAAGTGAATGGCATGAAGACATGGGAATAATTACATGTTTATGACAACAGTGGCATGATGATGTGTGTGTTATGAATCGTGCATCATGACGGTGCCGTGACAATGACTGCATGACTAGAGTCGGTTGGCGTAGCTGGAGTGACGATGATAGCACGACCACGACGGCATCCCAACGACGGTCTGACAACGTAGGCATGACAGCGACTTATGACAACGGCATGAGAAGGATGTCATAATCTCGCTTGAATGACGACAGTACGATCACAGTGTAATGACGAAGAAACATGGATGTCAATAAAATGACGAAGGCTCCATTATGACGATGGCATGACGACAATGCTATGACGTTACTGAAGGGATGACAAGGAGAAAACGACCGCGTGACAAGGGCCACATGAGAACGATGGCGTGAGGGAGATGGCGTGATGAGAGTCGAATAACAAAACTGGAATGACGATGATGTATTGACCACGGCGGCATTATGACCCCGAAACTTGTCACCTGAAGGCTAGTTGCTGCTAATCGGATGTGTCTCCCCGTTATCAAGTTTGGCTTGACGAACCAAGTGTTACCTGAAGGCAAAGCGGTGGCCACGCTCTGGTCAATGACAGACGACGACGTCACTTCTTTGGCAGCCAACGCGTCTTCAGATCCTCCTGACTACCCGCAGGATGCATTGAACCTCGGTGGTCCATTACGTCCCATGGTCGCTCCGGACCTCGCACCTGACCAAGCAGCCGCCCTATATCGCCTTTTGCTTTCCTACCACGACATATTTGACACTGCCAATCGATCACTTGGTCAGACGTCCCTTGCTAAGCATCGGATCAACACTGTTGATGCTGTTCCCATTCACCACCGACCATACCTCGTGTTCATGGCAGAGCGGCAAGTTATTCAGCAGGAAGTAAGCAAGGTGCTCGCCAGGAGCATTCTTGAGCCCTCGTCGAGTCCTTGGGCGTCGCCCGTCGTGCTCTTCAAAAAGAAAGATGGCAAGCGGCATTTCTGCCCTAATGACCGCCGCCTAAAACGAATCACTAAAAAGAGCGTTTACCCTTTACCACGCATTGACGACGCTCTTGATTGTCTTCATGGTGCCTTCATGGTGCCTTTTCGTCCATCGACCTTCCATCTGGTTATTGGCAGATTTCAGTCGATGAGCAAGACCAAGAAACGACCGCTTTCGTCACTCTAGATGGCCTCTACCAATTCAAGGGTATGCCATTTGGTTTATGCAATGCCCCCGCCACGTTCGAATGCATGATGGACTCTCTGCTTCAACATTTCAAATGGTCAACTTGCCTTTGTTACCTCGACGACGTCCTTTTGTTTTCTCCCACATTTGAGACGCACCTTGAGCACGTCGCAGCTATCCTTGATGCCTTCCGCAAGGCTAGGCTCGAATTAAACTCCTCGAAGTCCCACTTCGGGCGCCGACAGATTACAGTACTAGGCCATCTCGTCGATGCTTCGGGAATACAACTCGACCCGGGGAAGGTTCGAGCAGTAACGGCTTTTCCTCTACCTCAGTCTGTGAAAGACGCCCGGAGTTTTGTGGGGCTCTGTTCTTATTTCCGATGGTTCGTGAAAGATTTCGCAGCAATGGCTCGACCACTCACTGAACTTCTAAAGAGAGAAGTGCATTTTAAGTGGGGTTCCCCTCAGGCTGCCGCATTTTCACGCCTTATCAAGATTCTGACCAATCCGCCGGTGTTGGCCAACTTTGACCCGTCCGCACCTACATAGGTCCGAACCGATGCCAGTGATTATGGGATCGGTGCCGTCTTATCGCAACGCAAATACGGACACGCCGCGTTATAGCCTGTGCTAGCCGGCTCCTGACAACTGCAGAGCGGAACTATTCAATTACCGGGCGCGTATGTCTTGCTCTCGTCTGGGCTGTTTGAAAGTTTCGCCTATATCTATATGGCAAGCCCTTCTCAGTAATCACAGACAATCATTCGGTCTGTTGGCTTTCATCACTCAAGGATCTCACTGGCCGGCTCGGTCGTTGGGTCATTGGGTCATTGAGATATTGTCGTCATGTCATTGTGGTTGTTTCATCCTAGGGAACTGGTCCTAGTTACTGCAATATCGCCATGACATTGTCGTGTTGGCATCGTCGCCACACCATCGTCGTTGTTCTATCGTCATTTTTTAATTTTCGTCATTGCGTCGGCATCATACAGTCGTCTGTCTTCATGCCCTCGTGGTCATTATTTGTCGTCATTTAGTCGCCGCTATTCCAGTGTTGTCATCCAAATGTCGTCATCGCGTCGTCATCGTAACTTCATCATGCCATCGTTGTGATTGCTTATTCGTCATGCGTTGGTTCCGCAGTTCCTATTACCATACAAATTTATGTTGAACGCGGCGTTGTTTAGGTGACACTGTGTCCAACTTGGTCATGTGCTCCAAATTTGCATATGTTCACTAAACAATAACAGGGTTCTTGGCAAACATGAACGAAAGCTTGACTTAATCAGATTACCACGAGACATTGTATTAGGGCACTCAATTTCTTATGGTCTAAGCAAAAAGAAAAAAAACAAAAGAAAAAAGGCGAAAGCGTAAGTGCCGATGCAATAAGTATGTACTCGTTCGTACAGACCCCTATGTTATCCCTTAAACGACTTGAGGCGAAAGCCCAAGTGGCGATGCACTAAATATGGACTCATGTCATACACGACCCTCATTATCATCATCAGCCTGGTTACGCACGCCGCAGGGCAAAGGCCTCTCCCATACTTCTCCAACTACCCCGGTCATGTGGTAATTGTGGCCTTGTGTCCCTGCAAACTTCTCAACCTCATCCGCCCACTTAACTTTCTGCCGCCCCCTGCTACGCTTTCCTTCCTTTGGAATCCAGTCCGTAACCCTTAATGACCATCGGTTATCTTCCCTCCTCATTACATGTCCGGCCTATGCCCATTTCTTTTTCTTTATTTCAACTAAGATATCATTAACTTGCATTTGTTCCCTCACACACTCTGATCTTTTCTTATTCCTAAACGTAACACCCATCATTCTTCTTTCCATAGCTCTTTGCGTCGTGCTCAACTTGAGTAGAGTCCTTTTTGTGAGCCTCCAGATTTCTGCCCCGTACGTGAGTACTGGTAAGACACAGCTGTTATACACTTTTCTTTTGAGGGATAAGGGTAACCTGCTGTTCATGATCTGAGAATGCATTCCAAACGCACTCCAGCCCATTCTTATTCTTCTTATTATTTCAGTCTCATGGTCCAGATCCGCGGTCACTATCTGCCCTTAGTAGATGTATTTCCCTACCACATCCACTGCCTCGCTACCTATCGTAAACTGCTGTTCTCTTCCGAGACTGTCAAACTTTACTTTAGTTTTCTGCAGATTAATTTTTAGACCCAACCTTCTGCTTTGCCTCTCCAGGTCCGTGAGCATGCATTGCAAGTGGTCCCCTAGGTAACTAAGCAACGCATTATCATCAGCGAATCGCAAGTTAGTAAGGTATTCTCCATTAACTCTTATCCCCAATTCCTCCCAATCCAGCTCTCTGAATACCTCCTGCAAACACGCTGTGAATAGCCTTGGAGAGATCGTATCTCCCTGCCTGACGCCTTTCTTTATCGGGATTTTGTTGCTTTCTTTATGGAGGACTACAGCGGCTGTGGAGCCGCTATAGATATCTTTCAATATTTTTACATGCGGCTTGTCTACACCCTGATTCCGTAATGCCTCCATGACCATGAGGTTTTGACTTAATCAAAAGTTCCTTATTATCAATAAAAGCTATATATAAGGGTTGCTTATATTCCGCACATTTCGCTATTACCTACACACCCCTATGTTATCTCTAACATGACTTGAAGGCGAAAGCCCAAGTGCCGATGCACTAAATATGGACTCATGTTGTACACACCCCTCTTAATTCGCTTACTGTGCTTCGCTTAGCCACCCCTTTTTATTTGCTTGCGGATCCTCTTAATTCGCTTTGTCATACCCCTTAATTCGCTTTATTGACCTTCTTAATTCGCTCTATCATCCATCTTTATCATACATCTTGCATTTTTACGAGGTATGAGCCCTTGATGATGATGATAGTGTTAGCACCTTTCGTGTCATCGCCGAATTTTCGCTCAAGGGCTTTGAAGGCCGACTGAATGGTGAGGCATATAAGGGTTTCACCTTAATAACATGAACGCGCGTTCTACTTGCATGCTCTTGCGGGCTTTAGCAGCACGCGTTTTGTAGCATTGCTCAGGAGCTGAAATGTTTGCTTCCCTTTTTTTATTATATGGTATTTAGGAGACGTTGTATCCTTCAATTAGCGTTGGCTTCTCATTTACACACAGGGATTAAAAAAAGGATAAATCGCAATAATATTAATAATAAAAGCATAACATAAATTCCAGTCGCATAAGTACACTAATGCCACACTAAAACTAAATGTCAACTCATAAACACAGCAATACAAAGTCCAGTCCCACGTGTGCACTAAAGTAAGCACAAAGTCTGGTCACATAAGTAGACTTAAATTAGGGCACATCAGAAAGCAAAGATAAGATTCATGTGAAGGTACATAAAACCAGACATTCAATTGGCCAAACTCAGGTAAAAAACAAAGCCATAGGATGTGCTTATCACATTTAAACATTGTACTCTATGGTTTCCGCGAATAATACTCGCTTCTAGAATCCTTTGAAGGGCCGTTAACACTCGTCTTTGCAATGAGCATGTTGGCCAAGGACCTAAGATCTTTCTGAGGCTAAAGGGCCTGTGATCTAATGCCACTAAGTCACATGCTAACCGCTGTCTGTAATTGCCATGTCGCGGAAATTTTGCCAGAAAATGCTGTTCATCCTCATCCGCGAGGCCACAACTGCATTCCAGACTATCAGCTCTTGAAATTTTACGTAGAAAGTGTTTTGTCTACGTGGTACCGAGCCGCACACAGTGAATGAGCGTTGCAATGTTCTGATTGTATATAATGTGGATGGGATTTTAAATCGAAGCGATAGGTCAATGTGAAATAAATCTGAAGACATGGAGTTCTGATCAAACCATGTCGCTTTACAACCACGGGCTGAGATCTGTCTTAGTATGTCCCGCAATTCGCGTCGCCTTAGAGGGAGACCATGTATGGCGTTATTAACATCCGCTTGTCCAGCTTCCTTGTCTGCTGCAACATTTGCAAGGATATTCCAGTGGCCAGTTATCCACTGAAACATTACTGCGTGATTTTCTTAATTGCCATCGTGAGTTTCTTTAGTGCCTCGTAAACTCACGCAATGTTTTGCGAATTGCTGATATCACAGTGAAGGGAAAGCAAAGCTGCCTGCGAGTCACTATAGATAACCCATTATTCCTCTTTTTTTCATTAAATTTATGTATCTTAATAACGAACATATTGCAAAAAGCTCTGCTGTTGTCGATGACGTCGTGTGAGATAGTTTAAACGACTGTATTTGCTTCCGTTCTGGAACGACAAAGAAAGCTGTAAAAGAATTTGTTTGGCAAGAACCACGTGTATACACTTGAATGTAGCCAGGGTATCGACACTATATCTGGTATAACGCTAGTGGTTGTGCTGCTAGCGTAAACATATGTCGTTTGCGGATAATGCTTTCAACTGAAAGTTCAATTTTTGAAGTGACGAGTCGCCATGGAGGGAAAGAGATATCTCAAAACCAAAATTCGTGATGTGGCACAAGCTTTTCGTGCATCTGAATCACCGAATTGATGTTCGCCCTGTCTCGCTCAGTAAGCGCACCTGCTAGTAGGTGCCTTTTGTGCTGTACTGAAACGCGAAAGTAGTGTCGATACCGTCCTTATAATAGAAAATGGAGGATGACGTGCTTCTGTAATTGCTAAAGAATTCGACATTACTCGAGGAACGCCTAAGCATACTCTAATACCCCTGTCACTCTGGACGTTTTAATGTCACTCGAATCGAACGGGATTAGCATCGAATGACATTATTGGGTTCCTACACAGCAATATTTACTATCATTAGAGTCGAATGACTTCGAATGAGTCATCGAATGAGTCATAGAAAGTCATTTGGCTTCGCTGGAGAGTACTCTAGCTTCGCACTCGAAGCAGTTGTACACCCCCTAATCCTGGGACAAGACAAATATGATATTCAGCCTTAATAATTTGAGAAGCATTCATGTAAATAGGTAATTGTGTTGGGTGGTATAAGGCATATGTTATTTTAACTAGAGAAAAGCTGAGCGGCAGGCCTTCACAAAATCTTTTTACTCTCGACCTCAGTGGCATCTAGCAGCCGTCAGTTTACTACTAGGCCATACTGTAAACAATCGGGCACCTGTACACTCTAAAAACAGTTTGCAGCTTTTGGGGTGTATATTTGTCTGACAACAATAATCGTCATCTGCCTTGCTTTCGTTTCCTTTCTTGAAAACTCGGCGTTCGCTACTTTCCTGTCGAGAATGCTGCGTCACACTGATAACGCGCATGCCGTTCGTGACTGGGAAGTACCGGGCTCGCAGCGTTAAAGAAAGGAAACGCGGGCAAGACAGATGACGATTATTGTTGTGGGACAAATATACACCTGAAAGGGTGTAACTGTTTTTAGAGTGTATACACGTGTTTTCTGCGTCTTGAATGGCATCTGCATCTATTCGACAATCGAGCCCATTCCTCTGATTAGTGTGCTCGCAATGCAAAGCACTTCATCTACTGCAACTGAGCGTCGTCGTCCAGCGCTTCCATGTCAATCATATTCTTTGTCTTCAATTTATTGGCTATGGATTCCAAGCTGCCTAAGCCTTGTTTCGGCTTATAGTGATCGGGCATTCTGTAATTAAAAGCTTTTTATGCCTGTCATTGCAGGGAAGCAACGCCGCATATTTATATTAAAATAAATAGATTGACTTTTCTAATGTTCAACACATGTCTTGCTCTACTTTTCTCACCATATTTTCGCAAGGATCCCCACTGACATCATGAGCGAATGACATTATTTTTCCTATGTAGCACTACCACAGGTCGAATGGTATTCGCTGCACCTAATATTATTCGAACCTAATGCCATTAAAAAGTAAAGCGTGAGAGAAATACAGGGCTCCTAGATATTATTCGTTGGAGTCTCTCTTCAGATAAACGGGAGATTCCATGCAGTACAGGAAAAGAATATGCTACGTTGTGCTATATGCACTTATAAAAAATATATTATGTACGTTTAGTAAGGATGAAACGGACCCTCCCCATGTCGTGCCTGCTACGCTGCGAAGAACATTTATCATTGAATTTATTTGTTCTTCGAGGGCCTTAATGTAAGAGTTCCATGAAAACTGCCTCTCTAAAACAACCCCCAGAAATTTCGGTTATTTCAATATGTGTAAAGGTTATCCCTCAAGGCACAGCTGAAAACCCTTTAGATATCTTCTGGTGAAGGGCAACACAGCCGTCTTACTCTAAGACAGTTCCATTCCTATTTCTTTAAAAATCTGTCCACAACGTTTAGGCCTTCCTGCAAAGTTGATTGAACAAAGCTCGTACTTGCATCAGAGGCCCAAATACAAACATCATCCGCATATATAGGGTAGTGTAGGGCAGGTGGACCGGAGGTCCCGATTCATTCAAGACGGACACATGTCGTACACACATCCCTTAATTCGCTTGCTGTACTTCGCTTATTTAGCCCTCTTAATTCGCTTGCTGATCCTTCTAATTCGCTTAGTCAAACCCCTTAATTTGCTTATTCATCTTGTGAATTCGCTTGCTCATCACCTTAATTCGCTTAGTCATTACTCATAATTCGCTTACTCTACTTGACTTAGTCATCCTTTTTAATTTCCTTACACGTCCTTTTAATTCGCTTAGTCATCAATCGTAATTCTAGTGCCTTTAACTCGCCTGTGTCTCCCACTAAATTCGCGCAGTCATTCATCTTCATTCGCTCAGCCTTGATTGATTCTTAATTCCTAGATTATTCCTAATTATTTAACCAAGTTTTCAATATAGTTAGCTGAAATGTGTCGATGAGAAAATTGTAGAGCAACGTGAAAAACTCCCGATACCGCTTTCTGTTGCTCAATACGTGCTCCATAAAAGTGTTTTTCCTAGCGTGAAATAAGCCCACAAATACACGCTAAGTGCCTCAAACGGCCAGTCACTGGGCAATATAGCGTGTATTTGCGGGCTTCTTTCACTCTGGGAAAACCTTTCATGTAGTAGCACGTATTGAGCAACAGGAAGCTCTATCGCGAGCTTTTCGTGTTCTTGTGCAATTTTCTTTTTTACACTTTTAATATAATTACAGTATTTGAGAAGTTAATTAATTAAGACTAATTAGTCAATCAGCAGGAATGAAAAAAAGTTATCACAGTATCGCCAAGCGACGGCAAACAACATTACATTTGTTCTGTCGAGCTACGTGGTAATTGCATATTTTTAATGTTTGGCTAAAGTTACGTGGGACACCCTGCATAGGAAGCAATGTATGTTGCTATTTACAAGCCATTGTGTCAGTTTAATTCATGCGTGCAATCATGCGTTTATGCGTGAAATTCGTTCATGCGTTGAAATCACTGTATTGAATGCTTAAATTTACGCTAACAGCGACCCTCTATTTGGGCAATCCTCTATTTGGACGAGCGTTGTTCAATCAAGGCAGTGACTGATGTTCTCAAACTCAGGGACTGATGTTCTAAAAATTTCTGGACGCCATTAATTGCACGATACTTTTATTCCTTTCTACATATTCCCCGATGAGCGAGACATATGCGACCCCCTGTCAATACCAAATCAAGAGAACACGACCAAAGCCATGTTTTTACACTTACATAACGATCACCTCCGATGTCTTAGCTGCGCCTTCTTCCATGTCAAAGCAACGCCCTTGCTACCATGAAGAACATAAAGAAGTCGGAGAGGGCCACGCCTGGAGTGTAGAACAAATAAGGGATCGTCACGGGGGTTCGGGGAACGGCAAAAAAAAAAAATTCATTGCGCAGCTAACACGATGGAGGCGATATTTATGTAGGCTCGGTAGAAACGGTTATACGCATGCATTTCGCCTAGTGTGCAGCAAACACATACAAAGGGAAAACGAGCGTCGATGAATAACACTCTGACATATATATTTCAGAGTATCAGTAGCAGTTTTTATTGAACAAGCCACGTTGCTTTTCAGGATACATAAGCGCACTTGAACAGACAAAAGGGCACCTCCGCATTTCGCAAGCTGTCCCACAGAAGGAAAGAAAACCAGCGGAAACACGCGAAAAAAAAAGAAATAGCACGCATTTGTTGCCCAAGGAAATTTTCATCGGCTGGATCGACGGCATGCGTCAACAAACGCAGCCCCGTCACTCTTCTTCGCGTCGCCCGAAAACAGCAGTGTCACCCTTCTCTCACGTATACGCAAGCTAGCGCACAACCCCGGAGGCACGACCCGCTGGGACTCCGCGTAGCTGCTTCCCTCGAGCTCGAACGCCGACAGGGCTGACACGAGAGGAGGAAGGGATGAGTGCGAAAACGTGAGATGGCGGAGTGGGGCGGAGGGGGAGGAGGGGGGGAGAGGTGTAGGCAGTCTTCCTCCGCGTCTCGAGAAACCGCGAAGCGTCGGAGAAGACCACGCAGGCGGTGATAGAATGCAGATTTATGGTAAGAGCGCGTATTCGGAGCGAAGGAGGCAGCTGAGGAGCGTCAGCTCCTGTCGTACACCTCTGGCGCTGCATTGCGGTGCAGCTCTGGAGCGTGCGCGAGTGAAAGGGACGAGGAGCCTAAGGGGTTGTTGGCTGGCGCACGGCGAACTTTGCAATGCAGATGCAGGCCGGGCGAAAAACCGCCTTACCCGGCGGCGCCTCGCCCTTTCTCTCGGGGCGTCGACGCTGTCGTTAATGCGTCGGCGCGAAGGAGAGCGCTCGAGACTGGCTTCTCCTTGGGGCACTCCTCGGCTTGTCGCCACTTCGCGCGCCTATGGCTTTGACAATGGTCTCGGATCTTGGCAGCCTGCACTTTGAATCTCTGACGGTGACGTTGAAAAAAAAAAATAAAGGAAAGAAGAATGTGAGAAGAAGAAAATAAAGGAGACGAAGACCGAGACTGGAGACTGGCTTGCCGTAAGTGACGGCGCGGCAAACAGTTTTTCCGTTTCCGTTTCCCTGTCTTCTCGATTGCGCTCTTCATTTTTTGAGCGTTTTTGTGAGGAATAAGAGATTAAGGGATGCCGACAATGAGGGCGCGAGTTCGATGCTCCAAACAGAGGAAAGGCGTTCTGCACACCATCGGTATAGCGATGGCAATGAAGCGTCCCAGGCAATGCACGAGGATGTGTTTTAGCGAAAGAAAATAAAATGAATATCACGTTAACTGTGTGCAAAAGCCTTTATGGGCCCTGAATGTTAAAAGAAAGAGTAAGGAAAAGTGTTAGAGCGTATTATTGCACCTAGGCTTTCTCAACGTGCGCATTTTTGAGTTCGCAAATTTCTGTTCGAATTTCCGGAAAATTTCGTAAATCACATTTAGGTTTTCATACCCGGTTTTTTCTGCCTATGGTAAAAAGTTTTTCATTTCTTCTTTTTTTTATCGCTCACGCGATACCACAATATGTTGAGGCACAAATACGGCACGCCGTACTCCTTGGTTCATGAACAGGTAGTGTAGACACATATTAATTAACAAAGAGTATAGCTAATTGGTGTAGAGGCAGTTGCTGTGACATAGGTACTAGCGCGAACAAGGCTAACGGAAGTAGCTTTTTTTGTCCCACCCTTTCTTCAGTTAGTCGCTACAGCAATCACAGATAGATAGTTAGCATTGACAACTTTTTCATATAGAATTGCTTCTAATGCGTTATCGCTCCTTCCAGCCAACAGCGACATCACGGGCTTCTCTGCAAAGCATCTTTAGCTGTTCTAATTTTTATATAATCGTTTCATCCTTTCTTCTATAGTATTCTGCGCTAGCTTCTAATGTAAAAAAAGAAAACCGAAAGTAAGATTATAGGGGTATCCATTATCGACTATTGTGTCCCACTCATATCTCCTACGGCGTTTTCGCGTGATGCACTACTGCAGCGCCTACGGCGATGCAGTTCTTTCTGCTGCGTCATTGCTCACGAAAAAATATAACCCTCGACATTTTCCAGAATTCCATCACAAGCTTAGGCACTTAGTGCAATGCTTGGAATATCATAGCTCGTAAATCTTCCTTAAAATCGCAGCACTACTGCCTCAGGCGATTGAGGATAATGAGCTCGTCTCTACCTACGTTAATGCTGGAATTTCGTTTTTTTCTATCCTTGAATCATATAGTATTATAGCGAAAATCTGCTTCTACATGTTATAACGCTAATGAATACAATATGATGGATTACCAATGTTATTCTTACGCCTTCTCAGAGAGCACTAAAATACCATCCCCTAAACAAGCAATAAGGTGATTTTACAGTGAGATGGATTTGTAAATCGAGACGCCGTTACGGTGGAAGAAAATAGCACTCAATATTTTTTTCTATGTTTCGGCAAGGCAGAAGAATAAACAGCCTTCCTAGGAGGTACAGTGTGGGAACACCCACGTCTAGAGAATACTGTGGTCTTCGCGCGATAGCACTAAGAAAACGGCACCAAGAACAAAGAAGCGAGAAAATTACTGGCAACTTGCTCTGACAGTTTAGTTTGGTATGCTTGCATAAAGCCTGGATGACGAGAAAGAAACGCTGTGATCGATTTTTGAAAGGCGATTCAAAATGTCAGGTATGGAAGACGATAATTTGTAATGCTATGCTGTTTAGGTTGATCACAGAATACGAGATACGAAAAGCGAACAAAAAGCTTCTATGGCAGCCGGGACTTACGAGAGATATTAAAAAACGCAAATGGTTTCAAATGGTCCCCAAATACGAACAGCAAAAACAAAGTAGAAACATATTTGAAAGCATGAAATTCGGGAGTAGCGCGAAAATTTGTTATTGTGTTGTCTCCTCGCTTTTTGCGTCTACACACTATATTGCGTCTATGCCTATATGTATGGACTCCGTAGGGTCTCTTACGCAACTCTGCTCTAGATGTACCAAACCTCTATCATTTTTTTATCTGACACTATTTTCACATTTTTGTTACGATTAGGTGAAAGAGAGTGGGTGTCATTGGTAGAAGCGGGTAAGTGCATTTTATTTTCATTTATATAACTAAGTACTGTTGGGACCAGAGGAACCGACTTAAAGTATAAGGCACAATGCACGTTTTCTGATGCACAGGTGAAAAGTTTAATGAATACATTGGTTCTGATGATTCTGGTGATTCAATATCGCTGGAGTTGCAAGCCGAGGCTGTAGCTAAAGAAATATCGCTGGTTAGTATTAAGCTACTACACTCACAATCTTCTGTAGAGTTGTATCTCACGAAAATATAGAATTTCCAATGTTTGTAGCTCATAGGCAAATTTATGACGGTCGGAAAATTTATAGCATTAGGTAAATCACTGAGAACTCGAAGTCTATACAACTTTCAAGGGGCTTTCAGCATATCCGCTTATCTTGCACTGTTCTTCTTCTCTAGCGACCGGTTCTTTAACCTGACTTCTTAAACATTATTTTACATTAAAACACGATCGGAAAACTACATGTTATTCAACTTTGTCGTGAGGCTACATGAACTTAAAATCAGAACGAACGTTGAACCCCGAAGACTACATTAGGGGTGTGCGAATATTGAACATGTGAATACGAATCTAGATCAAATGAAATTTAGATCTCAAGCCTTAGCTTTTCAGTTCCCACACATGTTGGATTTTAGAGTCTCGCTCTGGTAAACCGTTTATACGTTATATTACAGCGCACTGAAAACTGCTAAAGAGCGCCAATGTAACTTTGTGCTATACAAACCCCTGAATAAGTGAAGTCACCATATGCTTGATAATTCCTCTTCGAAGCAGACAGAGCGCCCCGAGCAAGCAGGTTTTCCACAACATGTGTATGTGTCGGTAGCCAAAGAAATGCTCAAATGAATCAGTAACAACTACGCTGGGATTCATACTGATAGGGAACCATCTCACTGAGAAAAGGCAGAACGTGGCTCTTTTAACCTATAGGTTCTGGAGTGAGGCATTAAGTCACGTTACATGGTAATATATTTTTTTTAACACTCACAGCGACAAACGTATGGCGATCAGGGAACATGCGACAGACAAAAGATACGATAGGATAGGGTATCCTTCTTCGATGCTGCGTACCCACTGCTGGGGTGTGGCCAATATTTGTATGGTATTAGGAAGACTTTGGTATTACAAAAACTGGTAAAAGTGTCAGGTGGGAACGGATTAAAATAATGTACGAAGAAATTAAGCAAGTCATCTTCAAACAACTATGAATTCCTCCGCGGCTGAGCAGGCATCCCTGGGATAGTTTCCAAAAGAGGAGGCTCCTGGAGAAAGGGTATACAAAAAAGAAAAAATTCAAAGCAAGTTCCGTAAACATTGGTTCTAAAATGCTGCCGCGCAACTTCATCATTCTCTTCTCTCTTCGAGACGACGCACCCAAAAAAAAGAAATAAAAACAAGCAGACGCCGCGCGGCCCTTCCCCCTGTGAGGAAGCCGCGAGGCTCCTGAGCGGAGCGAAGGAAAGAAATTAAGGCCGTATCTGCAGAAAAACGCACTCGAGGACGGCGACATGTAGGTCCGAAGGAGCTTGCGTGGTGTGTGTGTGCTTATCGATTTATTGTCTAAATGAAGCGGTTTAAGACGGTAGATCGATGGGGTGTCTTCACGCCCGTTGATCATCGCTGTAAAGTGTTTGGGCGTGCGGTTGATCACCTTGAAGGGGCCGTCGGGGGGTGGTTGCAGCGGAGCAACGACAACGTCTCGGCAAATGGAGGCATGTATGTGGTCGCCGAGGTGCGGGTTGACAAACGTGTTCAGACGAGTGGGGCGAACAGGTGGCGAAACAATGGTGACCATCATTGCTCGAAGTCGGCTTGCGTATAATTGGGGCTGTCATAAGGTACAGGTGATGAGTGTGTATCAAAAAACTCTTGGGGCACACGGTGTGTTGCGCCAAAAAAAGAAGAGGAAAAGTTCTTCCGTAGAGCACTGCATATCGCACTTCCGTGCAGTCAGAAGGCTGAGAAGGACAAGAGGAAATCGTTCCGTCCAAGGCAGGGTATTGTCGTAACACATTAGGGCAGCACCGCACTGCAAATCATTAAGTAAGTACGTCCAATGCAAGCATGGCATGTCTTGTGTGATCCCACTGTTGTGGGAAAAGTTACGCATGTCAAACAGAGCGGTGCCTTAATGAACGTCTGAGAGAGCACAATTATAAATTCAAAGAAAAAAATATGGTCATCTTGCCATTTACTGCGGCGATCACCTTCGCAATTGGAATTTATTCGTGTTCTGTCGTAGGCCGGCTCGAGAACAAATGCACTAGAGAAATCACCGAAGCCATGAGGATAAAACAGTGAGGTGACGATTGTGTTGGCATGCCTTCCTTCTCGCTATCCAACAAAGAAATGGCTTGCCTAGATATCGGTGCGCACCGAAGTGGCGCATGCCATATCATGTGTTCCATATTAGCGCATGCTCTGATCCGAAATAAATCAGTCATAAGCAGCGCTTCGTGCATCTTGTACCCCCTTGCATTGTCCGCGTTTTCTAGCGCATATAATTCAGGAGTGAACTATTCGAAATCGTCGAATACCCGTCTCTATTCGACCATGAGTGATAAGCGCACCTTTCGGTGCTTCGGGGGCCAGACACCGCTGCATGTGGTCCTTTTTCCAAATTAATCTTCTGCAGAAGAGTCAAAGTTGTTGCGAAGAATCACTAGTCCCCGAACAAAAAAGGAGGGGGGGGGGGGGGGGCAGATGACTCCTGCCTAATAATTACCAGTCATTCGACAAGAATGCCTCGTTTATAGGCAAGTTACAAATTTCGTCTCTTGATTTAGTAAAAGCAATATTATTGCACTACAATTTGAGGGTACTTGGAGCACTTTCCGGGGGATGGATATATATATATATATATATATATATATATATATATATATATATATATATATATATATATATGAAGAAGCCAAACAAACACTGACACCACAGGTCTGTGCGTGGTGGCGCTGGCTAGCACTCCCAGGGTTCTACTATGACACATAAATACCGAAGAAAGTGGATGGGGAAACAGCGCCGCGGTAGCTCAATTGGTAGAGCATCGCACGCGACATGCGAAGGTTGTGGGTTCGGTTCCCACCTGCGGCAAGTTGTTTTTTCATCCACTTTAATTTCCATTAAATTATCGTTTCTTTATTTCATTTATTAAGCACAAGTAATTTCCCCTATGTTGTCCTTGGTGTCAGTGTTTGTTGGCTTCTTATGATATGACTAATAAAAATCGAGCCCCTCGGTTAACCCCCTTTCTTCTCGTTATATATATATGTTTGTTTGTTTCTTTGTGCGTTTGTTTGTACGTAACCGTTTTGTCACCTACCTGGGTAACTGGGTAGTACATGGTTGTGTGGGTAGCGCGTCGGGCTGTTGTGCTGGGGCAACGGGATTCGTTATTAGTAGGCTGCACCATGAAGGCACTGGGAATTCCCAGCTTTTCAACGAACGCCGTTCGCGAACACGCTTTAGCGAGCGTCGCCATCAATGCACTGGGTATGTGCCGCTGTTCAATGAACCTCTCGCGAACTTGGCGCACTGAATATGTCCCACTGAGTATGTAGCAAGCGAGGGGACAATTCTTAGCGTGCGAAGGCCCTCACGACCGTCAACGTTTCTCGCCTCGGAGGCCACCACATGACGCAGCCTCCCCAGTAAGAAGCGCGAGAGAGGAGCCACGGTTGTCGCATGGTCTGTTTCTCAGCGCTCGCGCGCTTTTCTGAAAATCTTTTATTGTGATATGAATTATATGGGCACTCCGAGCAAATTTTAGCCGTCGTCGTTGACCTGAGGTTCTGTGTATACTGAGGTATATGTATAATACATTTGCTATACCATCTTATAGGGCATGCGGTAAATGCCGGTTATATTGCCCGGCTCTTCTATTACTAAAGTATCTCATACCAGCTCTTACATACTTCGCCTAAATATTCCTTAGAATTTCGAGAATGGCAGCCCACAAACAAAAGTCATGAAAGAAAGCGCTGCGACAGCACATGCCCTTCATCTTAAATCTTCTCATAATTCAATAATAAACGTGCGAAAAAAATAACAGAGCTCAAACCTGGAAATCATGTAACTTTATTGGCGCGGCAGTACGCCACCTCCGTGATCGGTTCAGCACAAGTTTGAAGCACACCCGATGCGGTAAATAGGTGGTGAAGTTGCTAAGAAAAGCGTTGGTTTTAATTAATAAACATAAATGAGATTATCCGATGACAGGATTCAAGCGGAGGACTCCTTGCACAACAGCTGCCTTTTACTTATTCGCGTAACGCCTACTTAAATTCATATTCCCACTGCAGCTACCAGTCTTTGACGTCATGTAATATTCTAACATGTTCCTATGGCAATCATTGCTCCACTCTTAAAGCGAAACTTTGATGTGTTTCTGATCGCATTTCGCCGCGACATTTTCTGATTTGTCTATTGGAGTTTCCCTCCCCAGTTAAAGCTAGCAGGTAGAACCTTTCTGCTTTCAACTATTTCATTTTAACCCAGTGTACACTTACCTACCGTTGAGTAGTGTAACTCTTTCAGATTACAGAGAAGACGTAGGCAAAACTGCATGTATTCAAAGAAACATACTTTGACTTGTCCGCTTTTGCTTTCTACCCTTGTAAAATTTGAGATATCGAGGCCTAACACACATAACATTTACCGGAATATTGGCGCAGGAAAGGATGTGGGACAATAGAAGCAACCCAGACCGGCGCCGTGTCTTTGTCGTAATTTGTTTTTTGCTGCGCAACATTTATATTAATTTATCATGCGCCATGTAGCCCAGGAACGTGTTTTATATGACCACCACACAGATGTTACCACGCTCAATCACGTTGCCGAATAAACAGTAGTCCGAGAAGTTGCACTCGTCGCTCATGAAATAGCAGACCACAGAGGGGACAATCGGACAGATTTAAAGCGCGCAGAGTCCCCTGTAATCGTACACCTGCGCATGTTGGGGTGCCACTGCGAAAAAAAAAAGAAAACATTTCTGTAATTGAAGGAAACATCTTGTTAGTTTTCCATGCTCTCTATCGCAAGCCGAAGCAGCCTATTGTACGCTGCTGCAAGGTTCTCGGAGAATCGATATGCGTAAACAATGCAGCGGTAGTTCAGATGTCGGCTTATGGTGTTTGTTTACATTCCTCCATTTGCTTTGCGTCCGCGTACCGGCGTACTGTCATCGATCTGTATGCCGTTTTTGTCCCTTCCCCAATAAACTCCGCAGTTGCTTCGCCCGCTCTCGGCAGAGTGTGCGCGTCAAGCTTCGTCGTCAGGGACGGTCCACTCAACGAGCTTTGTGGCTCCTATTTCCGCACACATCTACTGACAGAGAGTGTCACAACGTTCGCCCATCTTCGGTGCTGTGCCAGCGCTGACATAGCGCTGGACAGGCAGAACCGAGAAATAAGTCTAATAGACCCATACGAAACGGCGTAGTTGTAGGTGCAGTATAGCATTACATGAGGAACAGCCGCCCAATGGACAGCCGATGTTCGAGTAGCGTAGACCAGATTCGTCGTTCTCCATTTCTACCAATGAAGGCGGGAATGAATCGCACAAGCATATGATCTGAACCGCAAAATAAGCAAGGCTTTGATTTGGAGCATGCCAGCTGGTATTCCATTACTAGCAAAATTGAAGCGCGAACGTAATTACAGGTTCATAAGAACCGTCAAGAACAAGCGGTTGTCCTTGGTGATACTTTCGTCCTTGTCGCTTCCATTTTTTCCTTCAGGCTTCAAGATTACGAGTTTCGAACCGTGCTTAAGTGTCATCGTTTCTGCTTCTTCGTTCCGGCATCTTAGTCATCCCTACGTAAGTCACGTACGTATTTTAGATTATGCCTTGGTGTTCTTTGCGAAAATTATTCCGTCCTTGGCCTCCGTAGGCCTGGCGTACACAGCATTTCAGTGTACCTTGCTACGTAGCTGAACTACAGACCATATGGGGACATAAAAGGTGATCAACTTCTGATAACAACATTCCCGATTTTTGGAATGAAAGATGGCGCATTGTCTCCCACCAACTAGTTTGATGTATCAGGCACATTCCCTAGTGCCTAGTGTAGTTTGTTTGCCTCTATAGCTGCGGAGATAACTGCAGCGTTGTCAACTACGCGTTTTCTTTTTTACGTCTTGGTAATTACGTGAACGGCCTCACTCAGTTTGCCGTCTAAAGCAAGCCTCTTGTCTTCGGCTCCGGTGACTGTGGAAACCGACAAGTTAACTTTGCATTTTTTGTTTTTGTTGTTGTTTTACTTGTGCACCATTCATTCACACTTGTACATAGTTCATCGCAGCGTGCATAAGCCGATCATCGAGCAAGCGTATTTCGCGTTCACCCACTTTAGTTACAAAATAAAATTGGCCTGCACATTTAGAACACTGCGTCTTGACGCACTCAAAACGCAGCCTCCCAGTCAGGAATCGGCTGCGGGAAACGTGCGCGGCATCACAAACGAGAGTTCATTGCCACCTGTCATCAACAACCCCGACTGGGAAAATTTGGGTGTGCCGTCGCTCGATTGCTGCAGCAGCTAGCCGAGCCGGCACATGGATGGCCGAGCAGGTTAATGATTCAGTGAGGAACCCAGCCGTGTCGCCCCGTCTCGCAGTTGTCGCCCCAGGTCCGTCTCGGGGTGCGACGAATCGTTGTCGCTGCACGCTGAGGCGAGGAGGAACGAGAGGAGAGAGAAGAGCTCTCGCGGGCGTGGTTAAAAAATTTTGCCTATGTTGAGGCGACTGCTGTGAACGAACGTGGAGGGATGCGAAAAGGGGAGGGAAGCGAACCATGAGGTTAGGAAAAACGAGAAAGGAAAACTGCATGCAGGATAGAAGAGGGTGATTACAGGAGACGCAATTAGTGCCCCCGCGTCATTTCGCTCGTTATCGCTCGCGGTGCGCCGCGCCTCGTATAGCACGTGATTCACTGCAGCCGACGACCGTCACCTGCAGTCGCGTGACTGCGCCAGGCGCGTGTAAAGCCCGCTCTCTCTCGCTAGCTTTCACCGAATGGAATGTGTCCCGAGGGTAACGTAAGCTCTTCCTGGCGGTTTCGGGTCATAGAAACGTGACGTCGTAGCGTTTCGTTTCTCTGTTTAGGCATCGTCATTTTGCTTCCTGGCAAACCCGCGGAAATTATTTAATATGTATAGTGAAAGCGGCCGTTCTTGCCGAACGAGGTCCAAAGAGATGGGACTGTTTTCCTGCATCCTGCTGTGGCTTGACGAACTTATTGAATAGCTACAGGACTATAATGCAGAGTGTGGTGGTTAAGTTCCCGGTCGCAGAGCATATGTATGCCCAGGGCAGACTAAAAAAGAAACAAAGAACGCTAAAGCACAAATAAAAGCGCCCTCGTCCCGCCCAAGTTGAAGAACTAGAGGTTGGCCAAAATGCTGCAAAGCGATTCACTACCGCATAACTGAAAGACCCTTGCGCAGCTTTAGGAGGTAACTACCCTAAAACGCGTAGTCCCGTAGACTAGAGAGTAGAGACGCGAATTTGTTTAGCTGACGTCGAGCTTCTAACAAGTCATCTCGCGACGTAATTATTCGTGCTTAATTTGATTCCTTACCTGTGGTAGAGGCTTTAAGTATTCATATTGGAAACACCGCTAGTTTTACATTGCCCAACAAAGAAGAACCAGCGTGCCACCCCGGCTTTGACAGAGCTAATGAAATGTAGCGTGACGGTGCATCCATTCGGCTTCGTCATTTGTGCAGCGAAACACACTGCTCCTATCTGTAGGCATTCTAACTCTTCACGCTGGAGCCGCGTATGCACAGTCGATACCAGGACAGCACAACAGCACCGACCACGCGAGCACGCTTTTCAGGTGCCCGCACAATTGCTGTCGCGATGAAGAAAAGCCAATCTCCCATTTGCACTCTCATAATTTCCTCGCCGCCAACTCCCTACTGCCCTCGAAGTTGTTGTTTCAAGCAAGCGTTTGCCTGCGTGTGTGACTGTGTGCGATGCTCTAGCAACGGAAACAGCACAGCAAGACGCATGAAGCGAGAGGCGCGCGCTTGAAAGAACAGCGCCATATTCCTTGGGGCCAGTAACTCCGCCCACGATTGTTCTTTCGACCGCCGCCAGGCAGAGATCTGCTACGCCGGTAAAATTCCGCGACAAGAGGCATGCTGGGGTGTCTTTTTGATGAAAAAAAAAAGAACGAAAGAAATCAGTGCAATTTTTCTCTCGCGACATACGTCTTTTATTTCTTCCATGCTCTTTGAGGCGTCTCCGTTGTTCTTACGTGTGTCGAGAACAAAATGCGGCCAAAGATACTGGTGATCCCTTTTCGAAACGACTCGCTCTGAAAGTACTGCGCGCGACGCGCTGCTCGCGCTTTCGCAAGACAACTTCGCAAGAGTGGCGGCTCGCAGAAGCGCCGGATACGGCGTGAAACATGACAAGGTGCCCACACACAGGCTGCGGCAGTGCTGGGGGCCATTGCCTCATGTTACAAAACGCATAGCCCGCAGCCCGTAAAAATAAACACGCACCTTCTCCTCGAATGGAAAGCCCACTCACAGCCACGGATTGAAGGCAGCCTTATACCCCTAATCTTATTCCTGCTATCTTCGCGTCGTCATCTCGCTATCCACGCAATTCACCAAACATTGTTTGACTGCTTCGTTTCAGGTGTTGTTTCATTCCCCAAACACCTCTGAGTCAAGTTACAGACTCTTCCCAAAGCTTTCTTTCAAGCCAGGCTCCACTGGTCGTTCACCGCACGTCACGAAAAGACGACCATCGTAAAGTGCCCAGACATGCTGCTGTGGGTTCTCTGGAAGGGTGAGTTGCAGACTGTGGAAACATCTGAAACGGGTAGCAAGTGCCGCAGTTGTTTTTTTTTTATTGTTATCTATCTAGCTCGTAATTCTTGAAGGATTGCGTAAAGAGTTGCGACGTTTTTTAAGATAAACGAGCTGTACGAAACCGTCTACTCTTGCTGGTACTCCTGGAATCAACGTTTAGATAGCGGCATCACCAGTGGCTTGACGTAATGCCGTTATCTAGAGGTATATTTAAGCAACTTTATGTCGCTAGAGTTGCCCTCTTCAATATTTGTTGACCCTTTTTTGTCCTGAGAATACTTTTTAACGATGCCAAGTGGCATGATGTTAGCAGTTGAAACACCAGCTCACATTTCATGCGGGTCCGTGGCCACACAACAACGAAAACCAACGTACCTGATAATTCTGACTGCAATAATCTAGACCAGTTGAGATGAAAGCCCGCACCGCTGCTCTTTTTCTTTCTTCCTGTTTCTCTCAGAGAAGCCTAAGCCGTGATTATCTTTTTTCTTCAGCTACTTCAAGCTATCCAAAAGCTTAAGTAGCACAATAATCCCTACTCACCCTTACTTGAAGTGAAGTTCGGAGAAATTCACGCTTCACTGATTTTGTTTTTGAGAAGAACGAAAGCTATATAGTTGCCATGTTTTCCCCTGTCTACAAATAAAATGCTGAGTGCGCCATCATCTTATGCATACCTCACCTGTCAGACTGAAATTCTGAGCACCATGAGATGCTATCCATTCATATATTCCTTGATCAATTGTCATCATATTTCTTGAATTACGGACGTTTAAACAGCTGCATATCCGGCCACTGTCGAGACTGGCTCATGGCAATGATGCAAATGTCTTGTGTATACTGCATAAGCCCAACTTCTCCACAAAGGCGTGATTGCCTGACTTGTCCGATTTCGTTCTCGAAAACCGGTCATCAACTTTGTCCCCGCGTTCAAAGGGACGCATTATTGTGGTATGGCACAGAAAATAATAATTATCTTTACATGGTATATTCCATCTCCTTCAATGCACGAATGCAGCGAAATGCGTGAGCGCGCACTCACACGCGCACACACACGCACGCACGCACGCACGCACGCAAACACGCGCGCGCGGGGTTCCTTTCAGTGTTGTTGCCATACCAACTAGCTGGGCCGGAAACATCAGCGTAAACAATAAGATTACCCAATACTCATCTGGCATGAGTTCCGTCTCATGCGCGTGATAATTCGTTTCCATCGCCTTTTCCACTGCCTTGACTAACGCTCCCCAAACGTGATTGTCCAAACAACTCTCCCGTGAAAGCTAACCCGTGTGTTTCGTCAATGCTCACTTACGTAGGCAAACAGACGCTGACGACATCGTGACGGCTGTGGAGCCACCGGCCTTATCGAAGCATCAACATGGTGGTAAGCATCGTCCTTGCGTAAGAAGCAGTAAGGAGCGTCGCGGAAAAAGCTGCCTTGATCACTTACACACGTTCAGGTGTGAAAGGAAAGGAAAGTGAAACAGCCCCAATTGAGTTTTCTCTCCCACACGCTGGCACGGTATAGGCTGTTTATTTTTCTATACTTCTTTCTTTCTATCTATTCTTCTTTCTTCATTCCTTCGACCGGGACCTGCCCAAACACTCTGCATCCAACAAACTCGACAATACTTTGTATTGCTTTCGCAAGCAGAGGGTCCCCATGAAAAATTGATCCGCGCCTTCACCATCTGAGCAGCGACACATTCCGCGGGCTGCGGCTGTGCACTGGGGGACAACGGGGACAGCCGCATGAAAGGGCCCATGCACTGAAAGAAAAATAAAATGGCGCAGCAGAAGAATACCACAAATTCGCTCTAAAAGTGTAGGAAGATGGCTAGAGCGTGCCTGGAGCGCACCACTCGCAATAAACAAGTACGAGAGCGTTGGTAAACAGCGCGTCTATGTACAAACTCAAAAACAGGCTTGGACATTGCGTCTTCGCATAGCGTAGTAATTTTCCAGTTTTTGCTGTCACATTTCTCGTTAAGTTTCTTTTTCTCTACAAGGTACGTCTAAAGAAATAGCAGCGTGCTCAGCGAAGTGCTCAGCGAAGTGCTCAGCGAAACTGAGCTGACACCCAAGTGTTCGAGGATACGTTATCTTTTCTGTCTCTCAGCTGCAGCCTTCTGGCTTTTTTATCTGCGCAGAACATGCTCACACTAGTCTAGCTAGTCGCTTGCCTTACTCAGTATTTTTGTACCCTTTTTGGTGTCTGTCCGTTCAATTCAGGCTTTGTACCTGCTAGATGGGGTGACTGAAACTAGTGACCATTGCTGTGCACGCTTCCAAGTAAGGCACCCAAGTGACGAGAAGATATATGTAGCCGTGCCCATTCACTCAAACTATACATTGATTTACACCAAAAAATGCCATTTACGGTCTCTTTCAGTCGCGCTTCAAGGATATCACTAGGCACTTGTGTTCGCCAGTGCTTGAGTGAGATAGTCTTTGTCGCTACGTGGGACAACTTTCAAGACATATGCTGTATAGCTTCTATAAGCTGGTTCATTTTACGCAATGCCAGTTCTTTTGGCTATTTTTAATCACTTCAACCAGTCGTTATCATTCCTTTCACGACTTGTTGCCCTGGAGTCGTCCTTCACGTCATGCAGCCACATTTAATTTCGACTACACCCTTTACTCTTGGCGCTCACACCAATTCCTTTGACGTTCTCGCAAACGCAACGCCCATATCCTCCCTCTGATTGGGCGAACGATTTCAAAAACTTTGGCTGGGATGTCCACAACGCTAATGTTTCTCAACATATCATACTTCCGAACATATATTTGTCTTTCTTCTCATCCTGGAAACAGATCTCGCCATGTTTATTCCAGTTCCCGTGCTGATTCGCCCAACCAGTATTTTCAGATTCAGTGTATCTGATGGTTTGTAATGTGACCGGTTGTCTTGAATGACATAAGAATGCAGATAATAGTGTTCCTGTAGCTGGTTTTGTTATGTACGCAGACATCACTGCAACCCCATCACTGACAACTCGTGCAATGGTGAAAGTGAATATAACAGTTACGCATGTTTTGTTAACAGCCTCCTAGTGCTGTGCCAGCGTGGCTATGATGTATTGCTGCAGATTATGTGGTCTCACGTTTGATTCAAAGCAACGGCGAGTGCTTTGTGTGAAGGATTACACGGCAAAAAGACAAGAAATTGTTAGTGCCCTTGGATTTAAATGCAGGTTAAAGCCTAATCGTATCTGAAGCCCTCAAGCACGGCGTCTTTCGTATCCCCTCCCCTTTTTTACTCTGAAAAGCTAAACCAAATAAGTAGGCGAAGAAATATGGGCAGCACTTGGTAAACCTGCCTAAATTATTAAGCTGCAGTTCATTTTCATTTTGCCGTCTTAATAATGCCCGTACTTAGGGATAGATTCACTAAGATTGGCTAGAACTTTGTGCTTTAGACAAGTTTCACCAGCAAAAACGGGCTCAACTAGGCAGTGGCAACGGATATACTAGCAGTGCTTTCGGGGTTTGCTAGGGTGCATGGAAGTCTCTCGAGATCAGCCTCTTACTATCCATTGTCATTGCCATTACTAGCCAATGCTTAGTAATGTATTACGCTAAAGACGCAGCATTAGCGACATTGTCTTGCTATTATTGAGATAAGCTGTTCTTTTTTTATGGTGCTAGGCCTGGAGAGGCATCATCTGAGCTCGGAAATGAATTCAATTTCCACTTAGACATTTGGGAGAACCACAGTATAAGCGATGGTGGTGCTTTGGATTGCGGAACGCTCTAAAGACACAGTTCTTCACTGCATTAATAACTTTAATCTTCGTTTTAGTGGCGAGAGTGACGACGGCATACTAAAACGTCAGTTTTTGGGAATGCCTACGGCGATACCACGGCGAAGTGGCGCATACGCTGGCAATCTAGCATTTCACATATCACGGCGTTTAGATAGTAAGTATATGGACGCTCCCGGAGTATTCGTGCCGTCGCCGTAGGCACCTCTGTCGCGTTCCGCAATAGACGGAACATGGGCCACTGATGCGTGGTAGACTAGAGGGTCTCCAGATGCGCAAAGTGCGTTTGGCTGGAAATCCAACCAAGTCAAGCGGACGCACCGTCAACGTACCTACCAATCAGCTTGGGGGTGGAGTCAGAACATTGTTGTGTTTTCTGTTCGTTAACACTGATCTTGGGCCACACGGGATGACACAGGAACGAGAAAAAAATTACCGCATGGGGTGTATATGGGGACGCAGCTGCAGTGAGGTACGTAAACGTCTTTTGTCTGTGGTGGCAGGAGTAGAGGTAGCACGAAACACGAATGAAACGTACCCATACACAGAAGTGACCCTTACACATGCATTACCAAGTTTATATACAGGCTTAACTTATGATACAGCTACCAGAGGTCCTACGGTATACTCTTTAAATCGTGCCGGCACCCTATGCGTAATTGGCCCAACGTGGTCTGGGCGCGAATCGGCCTCTGTCTACCTTGCTACCTGAGTGTATTCACTCTATTTATGAACCCTACGCACGGGCGCCATAACCAAGCAACCTTCAATTGTCAGCAGCAATTTGTACACTCGTAAACCTTATGACTTCCCATGAGGGCAGGTTTAGGTTTGATGGAATATAACCACTATGGCTGAGTAAGTACTCCTACACGCGACCACCAGCGCTCGGATCGACCCAAGGTACTGCCGAGCTACGCCTCTCTTAACGCCGAGCAGGAGGCTAAATTTAGCTCTGATTACGTCATGTGTGGTGCAATAACGGCGCCACCCGTGCATCCTGACCCATCCATCATCGGCTAATGACATCGTTCCTCTACGCAACGATAACGAAGTAAGCCGTATGGGTAGTACGGCTGCAAATGTATAGGCGGTTACTGTATTACATTTTTCCAGTACGTGAGGTTTCACGTCCAAATTGTGCAGAGCCTATATATATACTGTGGGAATGGGTGTACACAGACGATTTCATGAACCAGCAAAGCACTATGCGCATAGCAAAAAGATACTACCTGCAGATTTTACTGAGGAATACACACCTCAGCCACCATGGGGAACCTAGCAGAGCCAGCGCAAGATTTATTCAGCATTATAATGGGTATTGAATCGCAAAACTCGTTGTACTTGACCTTGCAGAATCGCGCCACAGTGCTATATTACGTTGAGAGACGTGGTGAGAACCTTGGTGACGAAGGCGTCCTGTAATTTTTATGCTCAACGCCAGAAAGGAGGTGCATGCGCCTAATATTTATATGTAAATTGTTGTAATGCGATGGTGGCTGATTCGCCACGTGTTTCAAAGCGCTGACTTGTAGTATGGAAATTCGTTAAGGCGTTTTGTTCCACCTTCTCGGGAGGGTATTTGTGGCTTCATGGTTAGAGCATCAAGCTTTTGTGCCGAGGACCTGACTCGAAACCAACCATCCGATTGTTCTTTGTTAATACGGCTTCTCTTAAATTCTTGGAGTGCATTGTTTTGACGTCACAGTGCGCCTCTGTCTGATAGAGTCGCCCACTAACGCATCTTTTTCATCCCTCTTGCTGCGCCAATATTTATATTGCATTGGCATGCAATGCATTGGCTTAAAACCGAGCTTTGAAGGGACGAGTGTATTTGGTTAAAGGAAATCGACTACCAATGTAAGTATTTTCGGTGTGATTTAGCCATCTTGAACAATTTTGATGGTTACAGAAACGTTAGGAGATATTTGCGTGGTTGCTGAACCAAACTCGCTGATAATATGCAAGATGCATACATCTTGCTACATGCTTAGATAAATATAAACTTGATCAGGAAAACGAAGCCTACCACACAAGATTAAACCCACGAAAGATGTGCTATGCCGACGCACAATAAAAAAATTGCAAAAGAACTCCCATATTATAAGACGTCCATCCACTCAACACACAATCTGTACTCGAAAGTGAATGGTGGTGCCACCACTCGAGAGAAGTGGTCGTTGCTCTTCATTGACGCCACGCCCATTTTTTCGAAACGCCATGTGTCTTGTTCTGTCGAGGAATTGCGCTGTGATTAAGTCGGTGGCGCAACAGAAGGTCCATGGACTGATGTATGCGGACGCCTTAGTACTACTAGCGGAGAATGCAAGATATTTGCAGATGCTTGCGAATTTGTGTGACGACGCAGCCACAAATCTAGGCCCCAAATTTAGCACATAGAAATTGGGAATTGTGATCTTTAATTAAGAGAGGAGTAGTTACGTTGTATCAATTCAACAGCAGAAAGTCATACCCATAGTCAAGCAATACCCAAGTAGCTTAAGCGCCCACGAAGATCATGTGAAGATAAAGCGTAAGTGGAATGCGGCAATAATGAAACATGGAGCACTTTGGGACCACAAAGAATATGATGTGGTGCGTAGAGCCTAAAAGGACTAGTAGTGCCAGCGCAAACGTTCGTAAATTGCATTCTTTGCTTTAAATAGGATACCTTGTCCGGGTTTGAAGTTAACCAAATATTGATAGGCCACTTGGCTTTGGGAGTTCCCGAAAAAACCGCAAATCATGGAGGGCAGGGTGGCATGGATTGAGCATCTGTTGAAGGCCGAGAAGTGCTGAGCCAAATTAGTTTTGAAGAAAGACTCAAACACATGGATAGAACAAAAGAATGGGCGGCTAAAGTGCTCAAGTATCTGTACATGAAAAGCCTCGACACAGATTGGGGGAAGAGGTAAAGAAAGTTGGCAAGCAGGTACAGTGTAATAGAAGGTGCAATTCTCTATAGAGACCAAGGAGTCATCAAAAACAAAGCAATAAAAACAAAGACAGTGAATTGGATGAAAAGAACGGAAATAAAAAAAGACCATGGAGATTTAGAAGAATGGGAAGAAAGAATTTATAATAGAAAATCTGTAAGGTACCACAAAGGGCTGTGCCTGGGTATTTAAGGCTCGAGCAGGGTGCCTACGGACAAAAACATACAGGAGCAAATATTCAACACATGTAGGTGCTGCAGCGAAAATCGGGCGACCACTCAACACATCCTAATGGAGTGCGAAGGTACTCCTCCAGTGAGACGCGTACGTAACGCGTACTTTCTAGAAGCTATTTGACTCAAAATGAACGGAAGCATCAACCGCTCAGCAATCAAGATGAGCAAGACACGTTCAGAGTATTTGTGGAAATGATGCAGGCAATATGTTGATACGATTTGATCCGCTGCAGCCATTGAGAGCTGTACAAAGTGAGAGAAGTTTTGAGGAAGAGAAGAAAAAATTAAGGAGGTGTATACAAAAATACTAGAACGAAAACATATATTCCATACTGGTTAATTAAAAGCGACCCAGATGACTAATTGCCATTGCCCGTTTCAAAGAGGATGTGAGTAAATAATTATCATGGTGTAGTATTCCTAGTCGATGGAGTGGACGGAGAACTTCGAGTCGAGGATTGTTTAAAAATACGGGGGAAAGTCTGCCGGGGCAATTTTGGGATGCGAATGGGGTATATGAACCGTACAATGTATTCTGGTAGGCCAGCAGTGCCTGAAACAAAAGTGTTTGTGCCTTCAACCAGAGCAGCAGCTTCTCGATGATAGCGTCTCAAAACGGTAACTATCGCGAGCAAAGCCCCCCCCCCCCCCCCCGCCTAGCCCTGGTATCACAGCACCATGGTACATCCGCCATGTTGTAGTATTCAACAGTGTTCTCACCAGCAGCACGCAGCGGTACAATGATGTATTGACTGCGTCTAGAGCATAATTACCAGCGACGACATGAAGCTACCATAGATTATGATAAAACCGCTACCACTGGTACTGCCAGTATCGATACCACAGTGGGCACCGATACCATCAGTAGCAGATATAACCTCCTGATCGACGGGCATTTTTAGACTGCACTATAACCCTGACCACCCCTCAAAAGAGGCTAGAAACATACACGCCCGATACGGAAAGAGGAAAAGAAACAGCAATGTTTAATAAATAAACTTTTCGAGCTACGATGGTACCGAGCGGTGAAGAATAATCTTTGTCCAGCTAGCACCAAGGTTGATAATTAGAAATATTTCTGTTCCTGTTTGAGCGCTGGTCACAGTGGCTTTTCTGCTTCACACACTAAGCTTGTGGAAAATGTCTGGTTTCTCTGACCATCTTGATGGTCACCTTGACACGTGCGGTTCAAAACCACGCTGTTTCGTCTTCCAAACAGTGGCTCACACCGACTATGAGGAACTGGCCAAGGAGCAGGCGGTTTTCTGTATGTTTATATTTCAAACAAAACTAAATTTCAATAGTAGAGCCTGGGAGTAAAGAAATATGCTTTAGAAGTTAAAAAAGAAAAAGAAAGATATAAACATTCTTGAGATAAAATGATTTCACCGAAAGAAATTAAATAATAGGTATAACTGATAAATTGAGAAATTCAGCAAGGTACACTTTCTGCATCTATAATAAAATTGTAAACTACGAGAAAAGCATTCCTGTGGCTGAATCCCAGGGAAGTAGCCCCAAAGGAGAGAATGGTTGGCGAGGTTAGAGATAGCTCAAGTTTTCGAAACGAGTTTTCCAAGAGCTTTTTTTTTTGTCTAAAAAGTTAGCGGTGCGAGAGAACGTTCAATATATTTAGGTGCATTGCAAAAAGAACATAGCGTGGTCACAACTATTTGTACGTTGCGTTAGCAATTCTTTATCGGTCTCTGGCCCGCGCCCCCCGGCGCGGCCAGAGACAGAAGTTCCGAGCCAAACAAAAAATAGTGTAATACATATCGCGGGGGGTGAACGCTCCGCGAGGGTTCCCCTTATTTATAGCATTAGTTATTCACAACACATTACTGAACACTGGTCGACATATTTTTTCCATATTGAGCGCATAACTCGTTCTTTAATCACTTCCGACATGGTTGTCCCGATGCATGAAGTACACGTAAAGGCTGTAATTGATCAGTTAACAGGCGCTTTTCCTCCAGCTACCAATCGAAACACCTCTATCGCGCACTACTGGTCTTGTAGTACATGGCTCTGGGCTGGACTTCCTCGCCTTAAGGTAGCCTCAGTGCATATACGGACAACTGTGTGGACGTTCTCGGATGCTCAGTTGCTATAGTCAAAAGGTCAGATACTCGGTTTTCTTTTTCTTTTTTCTTTTGTGACAGCGGCGTTCTAATCTAAAGGCTGTAAGTTCAAATCCTTCTCCAGTACGCTACATCTCCAGGCTTGTAGTGGCGCCTGACACCGGTATAAAATGCCCACAGCCAGGGGCGCTAAAACTAGTCCAGGTGCAACAAAATCAGGAAGGCCCACTAAGCTTCAACAAAAGACACTCCCTCACCAGAACAGGAATTGGCCTCCCTGATGCAATATTCCGCCACTACCTCTCTCACGACTCCTACAATTTACCCATGGCCCTCAGACTCCAGCAGCAATAGAGCACCTGACAAATGCAGCGGTAAAGGGTGCAAAGGCTGCTAAGAAGCTCAGGACCCGGACAGGCCACCACTGGAAAGGGAACCTGGCAACCTTCCATACACCAACCCTCTCGAGTGTACCTAGCTTAGCAAGACCCTTCGAGGAACTATCAGGCATTAGGTGGAATATTGTTGGCCTAATGAGGTTAGAAAAACTGGTGAGGCTTATACAGCGGTGAATAACGGCCACATCCCCTGCTATAGAAGACTCCCAGATAAGAAGCAAAACAGGGTAGCATTCCTAATCCATAAGGACATAGCGGGAAACTGTTGACAAATTCTACATCATTAATAAGAGTGTAGCAGTAGTTGTAATCAAACCTAATAAGAGGTATAGGTTAAAGGTAGTAAAAGCTAACGCTCCAACCTTTACGCAGGATGATGAAGGAATAGAACAGTTTTATGAATGTGTTGAATTAAGAAGAGAAAACGGCAAACTCGGTATACTGTAGCCATGGGCGACTTCGATACAGAAGTGAGCAAAACTCTGCCTAGTCAACAAGCAGTTGCCAAATACGGCATTGGTTCTAGGAACACAAAAGGAAAGGTGTTATTAGAATTCACGGAAAAGAATATGCTCCGAATAAGGAATACCTTGTTCAGAAAGCGTAGCGATAGAAAGTGGACGTGAAAAAACCGTCATGCAGAAACAAGAAATCAAAAAGATTTCCTACTGTCTGCCGATCCCAGCATAGTGAAAGTTGTAAAAGCCTTAGGTAGGGTAAAGTGCAGGGATCATAGGTTAGTGAGGTCTAGGATTTACCTCACTGTGAAGAGAGAAAGAGTACAATTAGTGAAAAAGAAACAGGCCAACCTAGACGTAGCAAAGGTAAAAGCACACCAGTTCAGGCTGGTGCTTGCAAACGAATGCAAGCGAACAGAGGGATGAAGATGACACAGAGGTAATAAACGAAACCGTAACTACACTAGCTTCATAATTAGCGATTGAAATAAGAAGTAAGACCCAAACGCAACCCGTAGATAAGCTTTTCCAAGTAACGAAGGACCTCATAAAGAAACGACAAAGAATGGAACTGTTCTACTCAAGAGATCAGATAGAATTCTTGGAACTGTAAAAAATTATCAACAATGAGAAAATAAAAGATATTGGAAATAATTACGGCAGAAAGACTGAGGAAGCAGTAAAAAAGAGACGCACTATAAAAAACATCGAGAATAAAATTTAGGATAACGCAAGCCTTGATGTATTCGCTGAAAGATAAGCAGGATAATATCATTAGGAATTTCGATGATATGGTAAAAGCAGAAGAAGAGTTGTATACTGACCTGTACCGTGCACGGAGAAGTCACGCTACCTCCATTCGATATAGTAAGGAACAAGGTACAGAGCTCCCGTCTATAACTAGCGATGAAGTTATAAGGGCCTTGAAAGATATGAACCGGGGAAAGCGGCGGGAGAACAGGAGACGATGGAATAACAGTCGGTTTATTCAAAGTTGGAGGACAGATCGTGCTTGAAAAGCTTGCGGCCATTGATAAGAAATGTCTCAAGACTTCAAGGGTTCCAGAGAACTGGAAGAATGCCAACATTATACTAATACAGAAAAAGTGAGACATTAAAGAATTTAAAAAAAATTGAAGCCCGTTACCTTACTTTCAGTAATGTATAAAATATTGACGCAGATAATTTTCAATAAAATAAGGGCAACACTTCAGTAAAATACGAGAACAGGCAGGCTTCAGGAAGGGATACTCTACAATGGATCACATCCATGCCATCAATCAGGTAATCATAAAATATGCAGAGTACAATCAATCTCTTTATATGACTTTCATAAATTACGGAAACTCATTTGATTCAGTAGAAATTCCAGCAGTCATAAAGACATTACGTAATCAAAGAGTACAGGAGGCATTCATGAAGATCTTGCAAAATGTCTACAGATTCCAGAGCTACCTTGATTCTCTACAAGAAAAGTTGAAAGATACCTATAACGAAAGGCGTCAGGCAAGGAGACAATCTCTCAAGTGCTACTCACTGCATGCTTCAAATAAGTACTCAAACTTTAAAAGTGGGAATGCTTATGGATGATGATTAACGACGAATATCGCAACCTTCTGTTTGCATATGACATTGTCCAGTTCAGCAACCCTGGGGGCAAATTGCAAGAAATGACTGACGACCTTACCACAGAAAGTGTAAAGGTGGCGTTACATATTATTATGCTGAAGACAAAGCTAATGCTCAACAGTCTGGCAAAGGAACAAGAGTTCACGATCGTCAGTCAGCCTGTAGAGTCCGTGAAGGAGTACGTTTGCCTAGGTCAGTTACTCACAGGGGACGCTGATTATGAGAAGCAATTCTGCTGAAGAATAAAAATGAGTTGGTGTGCATCAGCCAGACATCGCCAAATCCTGACTGGAAACTTACCACTATCATTGAAAAGGAAGGTTTACAATGAATGCAGTCTACCGGTACTAACAGATGGGGCAGAAAGTTGGAGGTTGGCAAAGCTCGGGAACAAGTTGAGGACCGCGCCAATAGCGATGGAACGAATTATGTTAGGCGTAATGTTAAGAGACGGGAAGAAGGTGGTGTGAGAGGAAAATATGAGAAGGAGAAAAAAAATTTAAGATACCAGTGGAGCGGGGCAGGTCAAGTAATACGTAGGATAAATAACCGGTACACCATTAGAGTTATAGAATGGGTGCCAAGATAAGGAAAGCGCAGTCGATGACGCAAGGACAGGGGTAATTGGAGATCGCAGGGAGGCTTTAGTCCTGCAGTGAAATAAGATAGATTGATGGTGATGATAACTCGCCAAGAAAAAACTGTGGCAGTGCTCATCTCGCGGTGACTATCCACAGCAATACTTTAGTATTGAATTAGTATAGTGGCACAACATATTGCCACTGTATAAAGAAGTTATGTGTCAGCCATGTACTGCAGCAACATTTTCTTTTTCGTGGTTCCTTAAGAACAGAGGGCACCATCTAGCGTAAGCCATAACTACTCAGCGAAGTGAAGGGGCACTAGAACAGAGATGTGTTATGCATTACTTCAGAGGCACTCGTGGTTTTTTTCTCACTTTCTACTTCACCTTTCACAACATACCGTTCCTGCTCTGCCTCACTGCATTGTAAGCATCCTTCCTGGCTCAGCAATGGTGCTTACTTTGTTCAGCTAGCAATTGGCGTAAAACGATTGCTACTACATGCATGTACCACTGATGAGATGTTTGTTCTTCTACTAACACTGGCAATAAATACCGGATTTCGAAAAGGAACGCCAACCATATCCACTCATAAAGTTGTGAATGCCGTACAGGGTACACACACACACACACAAACACACAGACCATATATATATATATATATATATATATATATATATATATATATATATATATTCTCGGCGTCAATCCACCTGTACATCGCACCGCGCAAGCCGCCACCCAGACAGTATTTGTCCGGAATCCGGTCTCTGGCATGAAACCTTCTCAGCGACCTCACCGACTCAGAAAATGGCGCTTGCGAGTTCAACACATGTGTCTGTTAAAACACTCTAGTCCCAACCAGTTTCCACGGTGACACATACGAAGACGCCGAAAACTGGCTGGACCAATCAATCAGTGACGTCCGGACCAGAAGCTTTCAAACTAGTTCTTTGCTCTTGCAGATAGCGCAAGGACGTGGTTTCAATACCACTAGGCACATTTGCGAACGTGGGACGACTTTTCCCGTCAGCTGCTTGATACCCTAAGAAAAACTGATCGCCGAGATAATAAGCAATGCCTTCTCGAGTTGTGCACTCAAAAGCACAAGAAAAGCGTTCTCATGTTCCCCGAAGACATGCCTTCTTTGTTTTGCCGCGCGGATCCCAACATGCCTGATTCGAAGAAGCTGAACCACCTCATGCACGGCGTCAAAGGACTGCTATTCACTGGTTTTGTGCGCCACCAACCTAGAACAGTGGAATAAATTATCACAGAAGCCACAACAGTCGAGCGGGCACTCCAGCAGCGTCGCCAGCAATACGTACACCTTAGTAACGGTGCGCCTGCAGCACGCGCAGTACTGGCAATGGCAGGCGAGACCTCGCGGCCCCAACTGACAAGAGACATTGTGCGCGAGGAGATTGCGAAGCAAAGAGCGACACCGAAGGAGTTTTCTGTTGCGTCGGTCACTGAAGTGGCTTGCCAAGAGATCCGGCAAGATTTTTCCTCTCCCAAGCCACTCCCTGAACCGTGTTCCGAGCCTCGCTACGAGCCATACGTCTAGCCGTGCCAGTACAACAGTACAACAGTGTCTTCCTAACGTGCCAGTACAACAGTACCACCAGCTACCACCTATTGCTGCCTGGATACAGGGGGAGTATTTCAGGCGACCCTAACTTCTCAGGACCGACGTGTTGCGTACTGCTGTTGCCGTCCATTGCGTTTTCATTGTGGAGAACCACGGTACATTTATTGTGTTCCCGCTCATCACCCCGGTGGCATCAAGGGAAGGTCACCTGCCACTTCGCGACAATTTCAAGGAAGGCATACATGCTTCGACGACAGCTTCACCAGTAACAAGGCCGCTCAGCTAATGTCCGGTCGCGTTCGGCATCTCCGCTACATTATGCTGCGCCAAAGCGTCGCAGACGCGCCGACGAAGTAAGAGGGAGCTCTCCAAGCCCAAGGCAGGGAAAATGAAAGCAGCGACCTCCGAGGGGAAAGTTGCAAGTCATTAAAACACTGAAAATTCCTCGTTATTGCTGAGAAATGGCAGAGCAACGTGGATGAACAGAACGCCGATGAATTTGTGAGTGAGACTTTGTGCGAATCTTAACGATTGATGGGCACGAAGTAACAGCTTTAGTAGACACAGGCGCAGACTTTTCGATAATGAGTGAGCAGTTTGGAGATAGCCTTAAGAAAGTGAGAACACAAGATACGGGCCCATATATAAGAAATCATCATCATAATAATAATTATCATCAGCCTGGCTACGCCCACTGCAGGGCAAAGGCCTCTCCCCCATTTCTCCAACTACCCCGATCATGTGCCAATTGTGGCCATGTTGTCCCTGCAAACTCGATCTCATCCACCCTCTATAATAAATGCCAGGTGCCAAATAATGACACCTAGGGCAAATGTACTTCGCGATTCCAGATAGGAAATATAGCTTTTGTCGCCACTTTTATTATTTTACAAGAGTGCTGCAGATGACTTTTCTTTCGAACGGACTTATTGCGTAAATAGTGCGTATTGGCTAACATAGAGGGCGGCGAGATAACTTTATCAATTAGTATAGACAAGAGTCATGACGAAGAGCGATAGCGTACATCTTTACGTGTCTCTAACGAAGAAGTCTGCATACTGCCACTATCGTGCAGTCTTGTGTCCGTCGGTTGCGGAAAACAGTGTAACGACAATGGTGTGGCCGAACAATTAACTGCACGTTTGTTCCATAAAGGTTTTGCCATCACTTAGGATGTCGTCAGCCTAATCGGTGATCACACAAAGGTACTGCTGACAAATTTTACCTGTGGACACGTCAGTAACGGCACCACTGTGGCATACTTTGTGGATATTGGCGTACAACACTGCTTTCCTGTAAATAAGTAAAGAATAAACGATACGATGCCACATGCGCCCATCGTCGACGTTGACCCAGGTGTAGCGCCACAACAGAAATAGTCTCAGGGAACTGCGTTACCATTTTGAGGACTCCTTCTCTACAACGTCCCGAGTCCGTCGAACACCACTGACGAATCACCACATCATTAAGGAGGACACACCAATACCCATCCGGCAGACAGCGTATCGCGTGGTTCTGAGAGAGCGTGAAGCAATGCAGCAGAAGGTGAAGAAAACGCCAGAAGATAATGTCTTCCATCCGTCAAAAACTCCTCGGACATCACCCGTAGTACTCTTAAAGAAGAAGGATGGTAGTCTGTGGTTTTGTATTGCTTATCGCACGCTCAATAGCCTTACCAACAAAGATGTGCATCTCTTACCAAGCATCGACGATTCCCTTGACAGGCTACAGCATGCTTGTTGCTTCTCATCGATGTACTTAAAACGTGGATACTGGCAAATAGAGGTCGATGAGCAGGAAAGTGAAAAGGCTGCTTCTGTGGCTCCAAATGGGCTCTAAGAAATCAAAGTTCTCCCTTTTAGTTTATGCTCAACCCCTGCCACGTTGCAAAGGCTAATGGATACTGTTCTCTAAGAACTTAAGTGGAAGACTTGCTTTGTGTACCTAGAAGATATGATTGTTTACTCTGCCATCTTTGATGAACGTTACAGCTGTCCAAGGTCGTTCTTCAAGCGCTCCACAGAGCTTACTTTGAAACCAGAAAAGTGCCACTTCAGCTATGAAGAAATACACTATTTGGGCCACGTTGTAAGTCACAGAGGTGTCAGACTTTATCCCCACAAAATCGCTGCCGTCGCAAAGTCATCGTAGCCGTCGCAACCGTTGCAGCCGTCGAGACGATATGTATGCATGAAAACAATAGTGAAATACAGATCACCTCTCATCGTAGATTTACATCGTAGCTCAAACTTGCTTTTTATAGTTTGTACCAACACATTTACTGTAAAGGTGTATTTTATTTATGCGTAGGAATGTTTGTTAAAATTTTCTAGTGCAAAAGCCACCACTTCAGAATGTTCCAAAAATTGAAATCAGCAGTGCATTTGAAGGACAGCAGAAAAACAATCCCGATCAATATATTGCGCAGGGGCGCTTTCCTAAAATTCCACCACACGAAGAGTACCACGGCTAACGGGCATTGTTTCGTTTTCTACAAGACGGCGTTGCAACAGCCAGCGGAAACGTGTCTATCAGTCTACGCGTGCTATCGTACACTCCGTCCACTTTGTACTACTCTTTATTTACTCTCTTGTTGTTCAACCAGAATGGTCTAACCCTCCTGAAAGCTAGAGCGAAAATACCACGAACACAAAAACAGTCCCCCACTCGCAGCCGTTAAATGAGCCGCGTCCTTTCTCACGGGTCGGATAGCAGTGCTGGAGTGTTGCAGCCAAGGCGTTTCATTCAGTTCCCGTTGAGACGTGCAGTTGATGGCGGCAATGAAACCGCCGCCGCTTTCGCAAGCGGTCCTTTTGTATCCCCGGCAGCTCTGTTTTCGGACCAGTTGCGACGAGTGTGACAACGACCACCAGAATCGAGCGAGGTGGAACCGTGAAGTGCTTCGAGCCATCGCGCGAACCGTTTTGTAACTCCACTCCGCGCCGCCGCTTTCGCGGGCTCTTGGTTGCTTCGACGCGCTCTCCAGAGAGCGTGGTGTTTGCTTAACGCCTTGGGAAACGAAAAATACTGCCTCCTGGTTCGCACTCCCTGGCAAAGTAAAATCGGTGGTGAAGCCTTTCGTGCTTCATATACATCATACATAACAAAGACCGACGAACTGGTGGCGTCGCAGTGACCACACATGAGCTATCACTGAGGCGCAGGCGCACTTTTTGTGCTCCTCGCGATCGATGTGCCCTATAGCATATTCGTTGCGGTCTAAATGCGCGAGTACGTAGAGTGGACACCAGAGGTTTCCAGGCGTATCAAAACCGGGCACCTCCATTCCTCATTGCTCTTATAAGAGCAATATTAAAATGGAAATCCTAATAATATGCCCTAAGCTATCGTAAGAGTCAGCGAGCGAACCAAGCATAGAGACGTAACATACGTCGCGACGTGGCACTTGGTGGTTGGCAGTCGCACGTCGGCGTGTTCCGTGCCGCCAAATCACTTCCTACGACTGGGATAGGATTGTGAACTCCTGCGCGTGCGTATGAAAGTCGAGTGGTGCAAAGGTTGCATGTCAGTTTCGTTGCTCGAGGCCACCGAAAACACACTACTCGTACCACTCCCCCTCCCCCACCTGCAGCGCAAACGCATGCATGCGCATCCAAAATAATAGTTGAGTAGTGGTTTGTCGTGGCAAAAGAAGAAGAAAGGCTGCACTAAGAGTACTTGGCAATGCATTTCGCAGAATTATTAAGTCTCATCAGTCAGCCGACCTTCAAGGCCCTTGAGCGAAAACGCGTGGTCGACACGGAAAGCACAGAAAGGCTACGATGGCTCGATCATTGGTGGGAGTCTTGCCTAGGACCTTTTGTGGTATTTAAGTCTACGAGCTCTTGACCTTTCGTGGGAGTCGAATGACGGCCATTTGTGGGAGTTGAATCCACGTCCTTTGGTATTGAAGAACGTTAATTCAGGCACAGTTAGTTAACATAGAGTTAAGGCACTCGAACCCGCAACCTTTGGTGGAAATTGAGCCCGCCGTCTTTGGTGGTATATAAGATGTAGTTAATGAAGGCAAAGTTAATTAAGATATATTTATTTGAGGCATTCGAGCCCACGACCTATGGTGGGATTCCAACTCACGACATTTGGTGGTAAGGAAGGCGAAGTTAATTAGGGCACATGTAATTAGGATATAGGTAATAAGGCACTCGAACACACGACCTTTGGTGGGAGTCGAACCCCCGACCTTCGGAATAAAGAGGGATGACTAAGTGAAGTACACTAAACGAATTATGATTGCCGGGCGGGGCTGTGTCGTGCTGGCAGGACGCATGCGAAACTTGCACTTCGAGTGACGTCGGTGCGCGTTTGATCTCGTCGTTTCGCGTTATCAGAAGTCGCTGGCCGGTACGTCGACTTCTCTAGTTAGAGGCGATGACTAAGCAAATTAAGACATTGAGTAAGCGAATTAAGAGGACGACTAAGCGAATTAGGATCGATTACAAAACAAGGTAGACTAAGAGAATTAAGGGGGATATGTAGGTCATGTGTCTATCTTTAATGCATAGAAACTTAGGCTTTCGCCTTCGAGTCGTCTTAGGGATAACATAAGAGACTCTGCTGCCTATTTTCTCCCTTACGCACACCCTCTCTTGGGTGGAGGATGTCTTTATCTGGAGACTTCGGCTCGATGTGGTCGTTACCCCAGCTATCACTTGTACCTGGGTCAAACATGTGAAGACTGTATACAGTGTGCGAAGTGTCTGCTTTTACATGTGCATCGCACGCCCTTCATCTACATTCGACGTTCTCTGGGTCAATGCCTGTCCGCGAAGGTATACTTACGGGATGTGAAGTTCCGGAGTGACCAATCTGAAGGCTATGAAATATGGCTCGTAGACAACACATTTTACAAATCGTATTTCTAGTCCCTGTGTAAGAGGGGTTTGTATGCTTCGACGTAATTTGAGTCGTTAATTATGCCGCATGACAATACAGGCGAATAAAATCAAAAGGAGTAAAGCCATTTTGTGTAGGTGATGGTTCCCGGTGGTGGAGAAGGTGGAAGGAACTACGCATTCTTTCTTCTATTATCCATCCAGCTTTTCCCTCCTAGCTACCCACACCACCATCGTTTAATATTATTTACCTCAATTCTGGTTGGTTCTTGGATAAGCAGCACAGCGTGGCGTCAGTGAATCATTTCAAAGGGACACTAAAGTGAAAAATGTTTTCTTCTGCACCAGTAAATTACCTTTCTAAAACACCAAAAATACGACTTTTACAACAATAACACGTTTGGTGAGCCAGAAAAAGCGCAAGAACGAAATACGGGTGGCGACGCCTACTTAAGCTCCCGAACCTGGTGGCTGTGACGTCATGGATATTCATGGTATCTTCTAGGGCCTACTAACTATATAGAGCGGTACAGATTGACATTGTGCTCTAGAGGAACTAAATATTAAACATGGCAAGTTTCGGGAACCTTTACTCAGCCAACGCGGCCCAAATGCGAAAACATATTTTGGAATCCCTGACGTCGCGCTGACGTACCGGCGCTGGGGTTTCGACGCGAAATTCAAATACTGATACTTGGACCCTCATTTTCTCATCTAATAATCAAACTGTTGTTTTTAAATGACTGCCTGCGGAGTTCTGAAACAATGCTTCATTAGTCTAAACTGATTTATTGTATCGCTTTAGTGTTCCGTTAAGGAATGCTGAAGAGGCCAGGGAAGCCGAAATATTACCCAGAAGCAAACTCTTTTATGCGGCATCGACTAAGTTGCTGAGGTGTAAAATATTAACCTGGTATTTTGTGGGCCAGGAGGTGGAATACTGACGAGGCACTGCGACTTTCTTTCTTCAAGAAATTATGGCAAAGCATTCTGCCATTCCAGCAGTGAAGTCCCCAAGAGCTATGGCTGTTAAAGCTACGCAGATCAAAGGTGACGTAGGATTTAAAATGAGTTGAAGCTTGTTTGATTTAGCGCGGCAGCATCAGTAGTCGTCGACGCACTGAGGGTCTTATGGCCCGTCGCTGCTAGTTGTCTGCGCCACCAGGACAAACGAGGAGTGTGGTGCTTGTCGAGAAAAGGATGTAATCGGAGGCTTTGGCACATTATATGGTAACATTTATCTAAATATATGTAAGGCTTCCGTACCTATTGCGTAACAATGGCGCATACTTATTCTGGAGGAATCGGCAAGAATGGGTATTTACCCAGAAGCCCCACAATGTGGGGAACGAAATATAGGAAACGCGAAATTTACCGTTGAATATTATGTGGTATTCGATCAATAGGCCCATGTGTTTTAGATAACTATCAGTCTAGACCACCTTTACAGCTATAATCTCGTGAGGTACCGTCTGATTACGCCGAACGCAGGTGCGCTCACGGGTATCATTTCGTCAGTTGGATGAGGACCTTTCGCAAGGGACGCCATCAGACTGTCCTTATTCCAATTGGTATTTACACCTCAGGCGGAGAACGAAGAAGAAGCTCGCCAGAGGCGAGCAAGTGTGCGTGGCAGGCAGGGTGATCTCTCCGCTATCACCCTGCTCTGCTACTGCGTTATCATCAACATCCTACGCAGCTGCAGGCGCTGGGGCATCAAAGAAGCCTTCTTTTAGGCGGAGGTGATGACTCCCCGCACCCCCTGCCGCGTAGCGAATTCAAAATCATCATTCGACACAAGAAAGGCCATCAGGTGAAGGGTTTCAGCAACCATCAAATCTCGAAAGCCGTGTCGGCTGCCTGCGGTGGGAAATTTCACGATTCGCATTTCCTCATGCACTGGAGACCCGGCTCCAACATGATTATTGTTAGTGCCCCAGATCAGGAGGTCGCTGATATTGCGCGCAAGAACACGCGGATTGTTTTGGGTGGCAACCTTTACGAAGTCAACTCTTACGTTGCGGCACCGGATGGAGTGACCCGAGGCGTCATTCATGGAATTGACCCGGATACCCCACACGAGGAGCTTATGACTCACCAAAGGGTGAGGACCCAAGGCGTGGGAATCATGCAGGCCCGCATGCTGGAAAAGACCAAGAGGGCCGTGATCACGTTCAGCTCTCACGTAGTTCCACGATACGTATACTACTGTGGAGGGGAGACCGATTCCTGCCCCTACAAGCCCACAAAAAAATCTGCTACGTGTGCCAGTGCATGGGACACCGATCGGACGTTTGTACTACCCCGAACATCAAGATCTGTCTCGCTTGCGGGCAGCACCACTCGACAGACGACCACGAGTGCTCGCTCAAGTGCGCCGTCAGCTGCGAAGCCCGTGCCATGGGGTCTGGCGAGTGCAAGCAAAAGCTCAAAAACAACAGCACTACCACCAAAAAGCATCCTCCATACAGAAGGAGGAAGGAAGACGACGACAATTATGAGGGAAGGCCAAGGCAAAGCCAGTTGCGCTGGTTCAGCTCGGAATTCTCGTCGAGCCACTCATGGTCCCGGGCCCAGTCCAGGTCAAGATCCCGGCCACTATTCCGCTCGGAGTGACCAAAGCTAGGAGAGAAGCAAGGGCAGCAGCAGCCTTCTACCTCGACATTAAAGTCGAAGCAGAAGAACCAATGGGGCAAGATGAACCAAGCCAACAACATCAAGGTGAGCCAGAATAAGTCTATTACCTCCTCCACTCAAAATACCAGTGAAAACAGTAAATGCTCCACAGAATGTATGCGCATCAGGGAAGAATACAAAAACTCAAAGCTCAAGTTAACTACCTAAATCAACGCATGCAACGCTTAGAAGCGTTGCTAAGCTAACCAAGCAACAACACACAGGCAGGGCCACAAAGCGGAACAATAGGCCACCAGCCCACCATCTCCGTTCCTCCCCCCTCATGAACCACCACGCCCTCATCGCTCCTTGGTGCGGTCTCGGCAGCAGCAGGCCAGTCAAGCGTAGTCACCCTCAAACGCATTTATGCTAAGATACAACAGATGCTTTAGCAGATGGGCGAATTAAACAACAGAGTGAAGGAGAACACACTAAGACATGAAGACCTTGAAAGAAGAATACGCAAGGTTGAGTTTGGCTCGCGCAAGTGGGTAGACGACGAGAGCAGCAACGCACGCACCAAGGCGTACAGGCGCATAAACACGGGTGACGTAAGTGACGCCGACAACTGCAATGGCGGTGGCATGGACCTCAGCCATGGCTAACACCACACGCAGCGCGCCCGAACACCTCGAGATCTGGCCGTGGAATTGTCGCTCTTTCAACAAGAAGGCAAGTTCACTCCAACTCTTCATCCAAAATCACCTATACCCAGCCGACGTCATCTGCTTTCAAGAGGTCGGGAACCAGCCGATCAGGCTACGGGGTTACTACGTAATTAAACTCGCGGGATCTCCGAAGGTCGCGGTTTTAATTCGCAAAATGGTGATGGCCGTGGGACCACATTATCAACATCGCAATATTAATCACGTGCTAGTGAAAGTCTTCCCGCAGAAGAGGGGTAGACGTAGCACTTTCAACCGGAATTTATACAGTCCGCCGAGGGCTCAGAAAGACGACTTCCGCAACATCATTTACGACAGCGTGAGAGCCGCTGACTGGAACCGGCTGGTAGGGGTAGGAGACATGAACGTTATACACACGACTTGGGGCTACCAACAAGACACGCAAAAGGGGAGGTCGCTCCTCAATGCGGTTGGCCAAATGGGCCTCGAATTGATGACCAACCAACCAACCTTCTCCAACCAACCCGAGTAGGCAACAGAGTAAGTCGAGACACGTTTCCGGACCTGTTATTTGTCAAAAACGTAAGGTAATACTCATGGACGCGCGGGGGCAATACATTGGGCAGCGATCACTACATCCTCAGCATCTCGGTATCCACCCCGAAACTCGAGAGAACAATTGGCGAAATTAGGCTCACAGACTGGGAGGCCTTCAGGTAGTACCCCCCGCCCGAAAATGGTATAACGTACACAGCGGAATGGATGCAGCACCTCCAGGACGCCCACATCCAAACCACTAAAACCATCCAGCGCACGGTCAAGACGCCCGAAGTCGACCGCCGGCTCTTATGCCTATGGGAAGCCCGTGAGGGCCTCCTCAAAAAGTGGAAGCGACAGCAGTTAAACCGGAAACTACGCCTACCAATCGAGAAAATAACAGTCGAAGCCAGAAATTACGTGAACGAGCTGACACAGCAAAATCGGGTACAGTTTTGCACCTCGCTCGAGGGTACCCTGAGTACGGCGCAGGCATGGGCCATCCTACGTTGCCTGATCGAGCCCTACAAGGCGAAATCGACAACCAGTCAGACGCTTCTAGAAATCGCTCACAAGCTCCCGGGAAACGACCAGGATCTGATTGAGACCCTAAAAACCAGGTACCTGGGTAGCGACCCCATACGACCCTGCCTCCTAAAATACGAAGGAGAACCAAGACCAGAACTGGACGCTCCGATCACGGAGGAAGATATGTATACCGCGGCACGAGCCTGAAAGCGCAACACTGCTCCAGGAGTTGACAAAATCACCAATGCCATGATTAGAAACCTGCGCCAGATGCGCATCCAGGACCTTACCAGATACCTAAACGAGGAACTCTGTAGGTAGGGCCACGTACCGAACGAGTGGAAACACGCGGAAATCGTGACCATTCCCAAACCTGGTAAGAAGCCCGCGATCGACGCCCTCCGTCCCATCTCGCTGACTTCGTGCCTTGGCAAGCTGTACGAGAGGGTCATCAAAACCCGCCTCCAACATTACATATAGGACGGTGACCTCTGCCCGCACACCATGCGTTGCTTCAGGCCGGGGCTTTCTGCGCTAGATGGGTTCCTAATCCTAAGAGAAGAAGTTCTGAAAGACATCCCAAAGGGTGGAGAACACCTCCTGCTTGCACTCGACCTGAAAGGGGCCTGCGATAACATCTCTCACGAGGCCATTCTCAAGGTACTGAACGACATCAGCTGCGGGGAGTGCATTTTCAATTACGTTCAATCGTTCCTGACGGGCTGAACGGCAGCCATCGGAATGGGCCCGACACGATCGGATACGATCGACGTGCCGAGCAAAGGAACACCGCAGGGAGTGATAGTCTCCCCGATTGCCTTCAATCTCGCGATGTTAGCGCTGACCAAAGAGCTGCGAAAGATCCCATACCTCGGTTACACCCTGTACGCAGACGACATCACGCTTTGGGCCACCAAGGGCTCCCTAGCGCTAAAGGAGGCGACCCTTCAGGAGGCCGCGACGGCCGTGGAGAGATTTGCGGCAGCGAGTGGGATGCGTTGCGGGCCCGAGAAGCCGAGGTGATCCTGGTGCACGGAAGAGGAATCTACAAGTCTTCCGGCACCATCGACCTCTATCTTGAGGGCCAGAAGATTACATAAACCAATGAGATTAGGATTCTGAGCTTTTGGATCTAGAGCAACCTGAAAGCCTGCCACACTATCCAAATCCTAAGGTCTGCCACCAGCCAGATCTCACAGATTATCGAACGAATTACAAGAAGCCGCAAGGGCATGCGAGTAGAGGACACGTTTCGCCTCGTCCAGGCTCTGATGATCAGCAGAGTAACGTATAGCATGCCGTATCACTATCACGCGCTAAACAAACGCGACCAAGAACAAGTCGATGCCATCATCAGAGGCGCGTACAAAACGGCGCTGAGTCTCCCTATCACCGCCTCAAACGAGAAGTTAGTGACCCTCAATATCCACAACACCTTCGCTTAACTGTCGGATGCCGTTATGGATTCGCAAGCCAGACTACAGAACACGGCGGCGGGCAGAGCCACCCTCCACCGGACCGGAACGGCAACGGAGCTCCGTGCCCTGGATGGGCAACGATCACTCCCGCCTGAGGTCATAGGCAAAATCAAGGCGAACCCGATACCGAAGCACATGAGTCATGAACTCCATGAAGGACGACGCAAGGCTCGCATCGACAGACAGCGCCGACAATTCAATGGTGACCCGTACGTAACGTACGTGGACGTGGCGGCGTACCCTGTAGGGGGACTCTTCGCAGTAGCCGCCGTAAACGGGAGAGACAACTCGTTGACCCTCGCGGCCTCCGTCAGGCAGAGACCTCAGCTGCGGCTGAGGCCATAGCCGTGGCGCTGGTAATGAAACAACAATACAGGGTAGGCAGGGAAGTTCATGTCATTACTGACTCGCAACAGGCCTGCCGTAACTTTACCAACGGACGACCGCCACTGCTGGCGGCTTAGATTCTAAGCCCGAGGCTGCAAGAATCCCGTCAAATCACGTGGACGCCGAGCCACGCGGGTCTGGAGGGGAACGAAAGGGCGAACGCCCTAGCTCGATCGCTAATCAACCGTGCAGGGCAACACCAATCGTCTCATCAATCCCCACCCTTTACATTCGTGCCCCTGCCATCCAATTACTGCGACCGAATCGAGATCCAGCGACTCAACTGCAGGATTTATCCTCCCTCTCACAGAAAGCTCAGCACTGACGAGGCAGTAGCTCTCAGACTTATTCAGACCAACACGTTTCCAAACCTACACAGATACATTAAAATGTTCCCACATACATATCGCGGTAGCTGCCCCTAGTGCAGCGACAGATGCCCTACACTCTTTCACATCTCGTGGGGGTGCGGGGGCAAACCTCAACACTTAAAGACGCCTAGCACGTCATTTGAGCGGTGAGAGGTACAGCTGACCGGCGATACCCTGGCGGGAGAAGAAGCTCTCGTCCAGCAAGTACGTCGAGCAGCCATTGCCAGTGGAGTCCTAGAATGAGGACACCACCCATTCGACCTCAAGGCAACCACCTCGATGGTCCAAATAAATGTTTTCTATCTCTCTCTCAGTTAAAACAAGGTGCCGCATATACCGGATAATCTAATTGAACAAACCAAATTGACCGAAAATGGTTAGTCCAAATACTAAAAAAAGGTCAACAATGTTCAATAGCACACGCTATTGCACAAGAGGTCTGTGTGCTTCAGAGTATTTATGAGCCGACATTTTATGTGTCGGTTTTGTGGCGTGATTTGTCATTTGGTTGCGCAGAACAAGGCTGCGCTCACAGGCACGACTTCGTCGGTCAACCTTTTAGGGCTATATAAGTTGTCTTTCTCGAGAAAAACAGTCACTTATCTGTACCAAACCTCGGAGAGCTGGCAAATAAATACTCGCTAGAAATTTGACTAAGCCAAGGAAGCGTCCATAAAGCTACGGCATCACATAAAGGGCTTTGTACTCGCCACCCTCGAACAGTGGCAATGAGATTGAGCTACTCAGCTCGAAGTAGCGGGTACGATGCCGATCGCAGCGGACACATTCTGACGAAAGCTAACAATATGAAAACGTCCGTCTACTTATATTTATGTGCGCCTTAAAGAAATCCAGGTGGCCAAACTTAATCCAGAAGCGTGCCCCAAAATAAAATTGTGGTTTTTGGAAGTAAAAGGCAGATTTTGGCAGATCTTATTTAACTTTAAGGCTTTTGTAACATTTATGTACCCCAATGTCGCACGCAGGCATATTGGTCACTCAGCTGGGATGGGCCATCCCATACCTTGTCTAGCTTCCTTCGCTATAGTGCCGAGAGACAACTGATGTGAAGAAAGCTGAATAGGCTATAAACTGTCTGCTATCAGAAATGTTCTATGGCAGCGCTCCTAAAGAAACTCAGCAGAAATGGCTGCACTTCCGTTTCAGAAGTTCTTGAGGTCTACAAGTCTACTAGATGGACAGTAAAAACAACACTTGGTATGGTTTTACAGTGTAAGAGGCTTACATTTTGTTCCTCTCTCTTTCTCTCCCGTTGCGCTGTATTTCCCTTTTTATCCCCCTTCCTCTTCCCCATGGAGCAGTGAATCCAACTGGAACTATCTGTGGCTAGCCTCCCTACCTTTCTTTACATCATTTATTTACCGTTATTAATTGCAGTGGAAAAGTATCTAAACATAAAATATCCTTTTCCGTGTTTATCATTGCTTTTTCTATTGGTATATCCAAAGCACTGTGTAAACATTTTCTTTTGTATGTGATTACTTTAGTTTTCGTACACGGCCAAGTAATCCTAATAAGTATTGCAGTACTACAGTCCACCAGGCTTTCTTTACGCCCTGCCATATTCAGCTTTATTTCGATTCCGAGCACTTTACTATTACAATAAGGTGCCCGAGAAACTGTTCCATCTTTTTTGTTACGAATAAAATAAATTGGATAGATAGGCCCTGTTGAGGTGGTTAAATGATTTAGATAGAGTGCGCAACATGGGCAAAATGGAATAACCTGAGTATCCCCCCTTACAGTTATATAATAGTTGAACGAGGCTATACACATTGTTTTCTTCCTCGTTCTAGCGGCTTTGCGCGAAGCTTGGCGACATTTGAAATTTCCTCGCGCAAAGCAGTTACGTAAAGCTGGCTTTGCCTTTATTTCATCATTTCTGAGGGAAAGCCACAAGTTGCCACAAACTAACAATGAATCGAACGTTTCCCGGTGAAAATATATTCAACTTGGTCATGCGCTTTGTAATTGCAAATGAGCATTAAAATGCTTACCGTTCGTTGCAAACGCCAATGAAAACTTCGCCTGAACTAATTTCCATGATGTGAAGAATCGGCGTAGTAGCTTTTTTATTACCTACTTCTCATTATAGGGATGCCCAGAAGTACGCAATTGCGAAATGAAAACAATGATACCCGGTGAAGCGCCGGGTCGCTGGAACACATTCAGTTTTGCAGTACTAATGCAATAGAGAAATATAAAAACAGCAGTATCAAGAGAGCCTTGTAAGAGATCATAACAGCACCCAAAATAAATTACTGGATTCTTTTTCTTCTTGCTGCTGTTTCTTACAAACACGGTTCCGTAAGAGTGCCCGGCACGCAATGTCTGCCTTAGGCACTGGGACGGCATGAACTGAGGAACTAGGGAGAAGCATCTTACAAAGAAAACAGTGAAAAACACATCAGTGAATAGTGTGCCGTGGGGTTAGATAGAAAAATGTGATATTGTAATTGCACCGACTGCTCTTTTGAGTCCTTCACAAACACTACTGGGATGCCGTCCTCGCCGAGCATTGGCCGTGAAAGCAGCCAAGGCGCGTTTATGCTTTCTGAGAACCACTCGCTTGCGCAAACGCCTTTGGCTGCGTAATGCCCGTCCGCGCATATGCCCACAATAAACGAATTCATCTCAAACCCTCTACTTTCTTTATATTCCTCTTTTTCTTTCCCCAAGCGTAGGGTAGCCAGCCAGATACTTTTCAGGTTAACATCCTTGCCTTCTACGCTAATTTTGTCTGTTTAGGGAAAAAGATATGAATGCCTTGTCGGTAGCTTCCAATGCTCTATACTCTGAAGTTGCGTGGCATGGAGCACAACCACGTGTTTATAAATCGAGTTTTCCTGAGTAAGTCCGCAGTTAGTGCCCACAATAGTGCGGTTGCTTTACTTGTGCCTATCTTGGGGTAGTTGTTTATTCCGCCCTGTGGTGAAGTCTCATTTATGAAACGTCTAGAAGTCCCACTCCATTGACAACATAGGGGATTTCTGTACGTACAATCTGTTACCACTACTCCTGAAAATGCAGTCAGGTTTCAACCTGAATTGACTTCGGCACATGTTGGTACTAACAATTTTACGCACATATTATTATGCGGGTAAATTAGAGCGGTTTTTAATATCTCGCTTTGACAGCGCGTCTGGGTGCACGGGTGCATTGTAATATACATTGTATGTTACCTTCTTTTCTTACTTTGAATACTTGCTTTGAAGAAAATCTACAAATGGTCCTCCAAATAGGTCAGCGCGAATAAAAACAACGTAGCCTGGCCGACCTCATCTGGACGAAAAACGAGAGCAATATCTTCACTACTGTAAAGTTTTTATATGAGTTAAGTTATTAATTACAAGCTTTCTCCTGCATGTCTGCATTGGAAAGTTGAAGGGAACTGTCATAAATGTCTATTTTCGTGTGTCTACATTTCAAATTGGCTATATAGATTGAAAAAAGCCGCGTTTAATTTTCGCTCTTTTGCTCATTAGGCATGCAGTTGGGCGAAGCACGGCTCACGGTCTAACCCATTTATGACTTATATAAGTGGAAAAAGACGAGGCCACAGCCTAGCTTTCTGTGAGCTGATACCTATTTGCGCTTTGGACAGCTCTCGATTGAACAAATAGTCCCTTAAGAGTAAGCTTTAGCTCGGGTGTTCCTAGATACATGTAAAAGTAGAATTCGTTTTACTCGGCAACCACTGCACCAAATTTGACGAGCTTTGTCGCATTTAAAAGAGAAACCTAAAATCTAGTGACTGCTGGTTTGAGATTTTTGATTTAGATTGTCAATTATTTATTAAAAATTGGCAAAATTTTAAAATTTTAAGAAAACGAGATTATGAAGTTTACAACTATGTAACTCAGCAAGAAAAAATGATAGCATTATTCTGTGAATTTCATCTGATAACGCATCTAAAGCGGAAAAAAATGATATGTTGCAAATGAATCTCCAAAAATCAAGTAATATGTAAATACAGTTTTGCGAAACCCTTGTACACAACGTAACAAATTCACGTAAAATATAAATTTACATATCAAATTTGTCCGCTTTCAATGATGTAGTGAATGCCTTTTGCAGAAGTGCAATATCTCTTCTTGATGCAGAGCTATTAAGTTATAAATTTCACGCTTCCATCGTTTTCAAGCTTTCGAATTCTGGAAAATCTTTTTAAAAACATTCAGGCCCTAAATCGAAATTCCGCTTGCAACAGTCACTAGAATTTAGCTTTCTGTCTCAAATGCAAGAAATTTCATTACAATCGGTCCAGGGGTTATCTCAGAAAAGCGTTTTTCTATTTTACATGCATTTGAATAGGCCACGTCGGAGTCTGGCCCAAGCCAAAGCTTCCTCTTTAGCACCAAGGGTCAAACGCACCACTTTAATCTGCTGTATGTGGAAGCGCCATTTTACACCACCCTACTACGTCACCGGTGGGTTTGGACCGCGTAATGAGATAAACTGTGTCAATGATTGGACCGCAGGTCTTTTTATCACGTGAACATTTTGTAGTGTAGCAACACAAAACTACAATAATATGGCCATTTACTTCAACTTTCCGGCATATTCATGTGCCTTGAATTTTGTAACTATAAATTTAATTCAAGTAATTAGTTTTAGTTAACAGATTGCTTATCTTCTTGCTGCGAATTATGTGCATCTATGCGAGTAACTCATCTGCAGTGACTTAATTGAACTACATTTTGTAGGTTGCTTTCATAAAAGCAACACAGACTGCATACATGTCGTAACCGTATCAGTGGTTTACTAACAGGGGTGAAGACTTCCAGGATTGATGTTCAATTACAATTTATGTTTATTGGAAACTTGTTTGCGCAAGCAATAATTCGCGTAGGTGCAGTTAAGCATATCACACGGTGCGGTCATATAGGGCCAAGAGGGCTCACGATAAAAACATTTGATATCAGATGCATATAACAACATAAACTTACCATTTCGAAAAGCCTATTTCTTTATCAATAAGCACTATAGACGGTATGCTAACGCACGTGGCTGAGTGTGAGAAAATCTGGCCTGCCCCAGTGATCTCCCTGCCCAGTCTATCTTTCGACTTGCTAAGAAGAACCATACTAGTAAACAACGGAAGGCACCTGCAACCTTTACAGTCCGCGCTGTGTTCTCGCCGCTCATGCGTTGAAGCGATAGACTGAAGGAAGGGCACTTCCCTCGCTGCTGCTTGGTAACACCAGCGTTGGAACTGCAAGTGTCCACGCTCATCGAGTGGGATGTGTTCATGTTTGCTTGTGCGCGCTGACACCATGCTAGTTATTTCAATTGGTAAGCGAATGTTTCTCTGTTTATATGGCCAATAAAACTACCATCCTTACTTCTTATAGCTATCAACAAATTTGCTATCGCAATTGATACTTCGCCTTTCGGCAGAAACTGCCTCTTCTTTTCTTTCTTTTTTGCACAAGCCAGCTCTTGTTGACCTTCCTTTCCCATGCTTATTAACCAAGGATCTCACGTGAGACAGTTTCCAGTGGGCTATGAGTGCTACATCAACCCTATGCTTCCGACAAATCTTTTTAGGTTGTTTGAAACAGAATTTACATACTGCTCAACAACACTATTTCTGGTTGCCTCTTGTAATTAGAATTTGTAGCAATTTTTCTCTAACTTCTTAAGCAGCAGCTGACCCCCCACAGCAACTAGCAGACTAGCTGAGTAAACCAAGCTGGTCAGACGACTCACTCGCGGGATGAAACTGCACTCGATCTAATGCCTGCAAGACTTCCCCAATGAAGAACTAAGGCATGGCACAGTAATGGCTCGTGTTACAACCTTAGTGTGTGATCAGTCATAAGGTAACAGTCTTTTTTGACAGTAGGGAAAATTCCCAAGGCACATGATCACCACTATCCAAAACAAAGTAAGGTCCAAAAACTGCACAGGAACATTCGCCGATTGTTCATGACTAAATGAAAATGAACGCTGCTAGTTACCAGTGGGGGGCTAAATGTTAGTGGTTATTCTTAAAAAAATTCGAGTAAATCATCAACATATCCGTATTGACAACAGGTTGTGCCACAAGCTCTGCTTGCAATTGGCGGTCATACACCGCTCATACAATATGTAGCGCCAAGTGGCCCAGCAGACTTCTTTCATGAACTGTATATTTGATTATGTTTCGATATCGCCCTTTTTTCCCGCTGTTACTGTACGGTAGCATACATGGTTTTGTATCCTCTTCGACCACCTTTCCCTTTTTCTTTCATGTCTCTCTCCATCCGTCATGACTGCTTTCCAAGCTATGAATAATCTTGAAGCTGGCGTCTCTCGCCTTTGTCTAAAGGTGCATCAGAATATCAGCGCACTCATAGTTATACACTAGTTAAAGTTATGGGTTTATAATTGCCGAAACCACGATTTTATTATGATGCACGCTGTAGTGTGGGAGGATAAGTTTTTGCCACCTGCGCTTCTTCAAAGTTCACCGAAATCTAAATACACGGGTGTTTTTGAATTTCGTAGTCGTCACAATCAACAGTTATGCACTGGTTACACACACACACACACACATATATATATGTGTGTGTGTGTGTGTGTGTGTTTGTAACCAGTGCATAACTGTTGATTGTGACGATTACGAAATTCAAAAACACCCGTGTATTTCGATTTCGGTGAACTTTAAAGAAGCGCAGGTGGCAAAAACTTATGAAAATGAACGCTGAACGCTGAAAATCTATATATATATATATATATATATATATATATATATATATATATATATATATATATATATATATGTGTGTGTGTGTGTGTGTGTGTGTGTGTGTGTGTGCGTGTGTGTGTGTGTGTGTGTGTGTGTGAGTGTGTGTGTGAGTGTGTGTTTGTGTGTGTGTGTGTGCGTGTGTGTGTGTGTGTGTGTGTGTGTGTGTGTGTGTGTGTGTGTGTGTGTGTGTGTGTGTGTGTGTGTGTGTGTGTGTGTGTGTGTGTGTGTGTGTGTGTGTGTGTGTGTGTGTGTGTGTGTGTGTGTAAAGGTTTTGGCGCTGAACACAAGAGAGCGGGATCAACTTAACTTTATGGTCCGAGCAAACATCATCGCTGCTTCGGTGGTGAGATGGAATGGTGGGGGTGTCACTGGAAATTATTGAGAGTCTCACGTGTTTAGTCTGTGATTCCTGCGATGTCATATGACTTAAGGCCAACGGCTTTCGCTGTGCTATATTTGGCTGCACAAAGAACTTTCGGAACGGCATGTGAAGCGCACCTTGATTCGTGGCGACTGCGTGGACTACGCCGCTGCCGTTTCACACAAGGATACGCTTTGGATTGGCAAAGTAAACAGAAAGGCCATGACGCAATCAGCTTCGTAGCGAGTATGTTCAGAATATTTTGTTTTGAGCAAGCGCCCGGTGACGAACTCGGCAGCCATGATCACCATGGATAGATTTAAAATTAAAGCAGCGTCCTCGAGTTGATGAACTACTGCGAATGAAAGTCTAGTATTTGTTCGTTCACGCACATTGAAGTTATTATGTGCGAATGTGTCCTGGCATTATCATGATTGGCAACCAACGTTCTGGTGGCAGTTGACTGCGGAAGTATTATCAAAACAGTATGTACCAATGAAGAAAATGAAGACTTGTTTTTTTTTTCTGTAACCAAAACCATTCCAGACCGTTTTCGAGATACCTTATATTTCACATGGGCTCTCCCGTGCTTGCGTATGTTGCCGGCAATCTGTCTGGCCGACACCATGCATCGCGCACTGCATTACTTCAGGAAATCAAGTTGCTGTTGCAAAGAGCAGTCCTCGAGTCACCGAGGTGCTCGTGCACAGGCATGACGCGAGACCTAACAGCGCGCATATTCCTTCAAAGCGTCGCGCGCGTCTCGTTGATCGTGGCACACTCACGGCGACTGTCATCAGGTCATTTCATCCATGGTAAATGTCCTTCCCGTCTAGTTATGTTGTAGTTCTTTATTTTCTAAATGTTGAAGGCCAAGTGGCAGGTACGCTACGCTGAGCTGATCGAATCTCAACTTCGTGCGCTTTTCAGAACTCGTCCAGCAACAAGTTCAGAGCAGATCGTATTGCGAAACTTTTACGAGCACGAAAGCTAGCAAGACATGTTTCTTTTGAGCTTCGCTAGTTGCATGAATTCGGACGCACGGTGCGCTTCTGCGGCACACCATATGGCACAAAGACACACCTCTGATCGTTGTCAACTGAATGGTACCTTAATAGAGTTCAAGGCTAGATATACACATGTATGTTGCGTCTCGACAATGTTCAGACTTGACTCGCCTCCCATTACGATCACGGGAATAGCTGTAGCAGTGTCTGTAGGCCCGTCGCAGTTCGATATTGCGGCTATATAGGGGATCGAAGCTCCGTACCGACACGCGAACCAAAAAAACTTGAGATTTTTTAGGGAGATGCAAAAGCTGAAACTCACTGCCAAGAGCACGTTTGCCGTGAACTCTCCAGCGCGATCCCACATACCAGCTTGGCCCCGAACGATAGACAGCGCTGTGATCGCAAAATGGCGGTGCCCTCAATAAAACGGTCTATTGACAATGAGCTGTTTGTACAAGGCACTACACACTTTTTCTCTCTCCCTCTCTCATCCACCTCAATCTCACTCCCTCGTGAAGAGAAACAAAACTTCACGCGACGCCAGCTCTGGGGGTCGAACGGACGTCGACGATTCTCATGTGGGAGCCTAGAACGCTAAACATCATGAAAGCGATTGTTTGAGTGCATGCCACATGGATTCAGTTGGCGAATGTTCAGCCCAGCGAGGCGTCGTTCAGCAATGGAGACGCACCTGTGCTGTTAACCTCTATACATTTTCACCCTTCGACTTATGCAGTACATGCTTCTTTTCCCTGTGCTTCTTCCCCAGGACTCGAACGGAGAGGGTTCAACCCAGTGGTAGCGGAGAGCCCGGGTAGGCAATGCGGGATGCCGCTTTAGCAGCCGCGGACCAATGAATAATGACTCGCTGGCCCTGGAAATTTTCGTAGTTGCAAAATATCTACTTGTAGGTTATATTGAAGCCACATTCATGGCTGGGTGGAGCGTACGCAGAGAGTGCCCATGTGGCATGTACTGTAAATATCGCGCTTCTAACCATTACTCTTTCACGCAGCTGTGGCGTCAGGTAGTCACGGGGGTGCGGAGTTCTATACACCACGCAAACTCCGAGTACGACGACGCCTGTGCATTTATTTCGGAGGCCTGATCAGGTGATATTGTGGCGTACGATAACGACGCTGCCTTAATCACAGGAAAGTGGTTTTTTTTTGTAAATATCGCGTTAACCAATGCGAGAGCCCGCTGCTGTCGCACTAAATTAGTTTGGAGCTGGGCAATCACTTTCAGTTCTGCTGATATTACACGTACCATTCCGATAGCTTCCTGAAGTCATTGGCACTGTGAAACTCCTACCTCCCTTGTCCCCAGCTCCCGTCATTATCGATTAATTCCTTGACAGCTTTTAATGTCTCAAAGAAACGTTACGGCCAAGAATGATGCCATAATGGAGGAATTAGTTTTGTCCTGCTGGGATGATTTAACGAGCACTTAAATATAAGCACACTACCGTATGTGCTTCGCGGCCCCACCTAAATGCGGCTGTAAATCGTGCCCACAATTCGTGGCCGCCTCGATTATGTGGCTCCCATTCCCATGGTTGGAATTGGCGTCTTTTATTAATATTTCCCACTTATTTTATTATTCATGCTATCATTTCAGAGTTGGCTCCGATTCCTAATTCGCGCAAACATTGCTTCAGGGATGATTAACCGGATTGACTGCTACGTTCAACTTTGTTGAGATACTTTATGTCAATGCTTATACACGCTTTTCCGCTTCATTATTTTGCCGAGCAGCCACAACGCACCCACCACCAACCCAACAACTTCTTCACACTCTGCGTCTCCCTGTACATAACGTTGTGTCGAGACGATCAAGTTATTTGAGACCCACCGCTTATGTAATGCGCTCTTTACGGGGCTCTTGAAGGTAGCGAAATTAAGTGAAACCATCCGTGCGAGTTCCTGGTTGTGAAAGCCTGTGCGAGGACGTAATAGTGACGTGAGCTTTACAGAACCACTTACGTTGTTCGGTCACTCAGGCCACACAGAAACTCAACCAATTTCGAGATTCCACCTCATTATTCCCGTTTGGACAGCGTCTATATTGTTATAGGTCGTCCAACAGATAATACCTGTTTCAGATTCAAGCCCACGCTCCACCTCTGCCCGGTTAATCAATATAGTTTCCTGGAGATGTCTTTAGATGCGGCAAGCAGAGTGTTTGGGTCGATCGCGTGGGTCATATGCTTAAGAAAAAGCCTCCAGCGCAGTTGCAACTCTAGACACCATCTACATTTTCTGGTTTAAAAGGACTCGTCACAAAATGAAGTACCAGCCTCTGTTATTTGCTGTTCACGAATGCGTCGAGCATGCTTTTAGATTTGCTTATTTGTGGCACTATCTTGCACTATGTGTTATGGGTGGCGCTCACCTTATCACCGTGTCTCACTCGTTCGCAGGAGCCTACTGCTACATGGAGTGCCACTTCATGAAGGACTAGTTCAAAACACCCTGCAACGTTTCAACGACAGCGTTTAAGAAGCTGTCACGAGAGAAGAATGCAAAAACACTTCTCTTACCACGGACATCACCGCACGGTGGTACCGTACCGCGGTACAATCTTTACCATTGCCCTAGACTGCACCATCTTCGGGATGCCCCTACGAAAACGGTTACAGAGTCAAAAGAAATTGCGGTTTGCTCCAAGAAGAAAAATGCTAAGTGCAATAAAATTTAGAAATGAAACACAATCGACGGGAACACTCTATGGTTGTAGCACATGCGAAACTTGCTACGCTAAGGGCAAGTTGGTGAGTTAGGTGAGTGAAGAACGCGCTGCTCGCCACGATGACTAAGCGGTTATGGTGTCCTGCTTCAGAACGCGACGTCGGAGTTTCTACACCTAGTCACGGCGGCCGCATCTCCGTCAAAATTAAATGAAAGTTTGCTCATACAGCGTGCTTTTTGGCGCACGTTATATCACTTCAGGTGCTTAAAATTATTCCGGAGTCTTCTAATACAGGTTCTGTTGCCTGGCGATGTCACACCCCAAGAATAAAAAATTAAGGGCGCACTCTATAGGCGAAGAGGGTTTTTCTTATGAATTAAAGGATTTTATCTATAAAAATTGTGCAGCAAAAACTGACATCACACTGATCAAACTGTGGTACTTGGTCTTCCAGAGAAGCCTCTATTGCATAATAAAGAGAGGTGTGGACCCCTATAGTGAGAACCCACGTATTAGGTCGTGACCCTAGTCCGGGACCCCACTGGTCGAAGCCGCCGTCCTGGCTCTCTGGACCAAGGCCTTTTGGGCCTGAAGGTCTCAGCAGCCTAACAGGGCCACCTCCCAGCCCTCTCGTATAGGGCCGGGGTTGGGACGATAAGGCTGAATTTTGCTGGCAGGCCCATACCATGTGGTGGGTATATGCTACCTCACCACAGTGCTGGCACCTACCGGTCAGCATAGGGTCAAACCGTTTCATAATAGCCGAGCATAACATCGTGTTAGTGAAAAGTCTCAGGAGCACGCGTTCGTTCGCCTTCCCGGGCCCTTATCGGACATAGGTTATCGGCGATGACTATCTTTATAATAATATAAAATTTCTCTAAATCTGTTGAGGAGTTGGCCCTCATCCTGGTCAATATAGTCTGCGGCAGGCACCTGGGATATAATTGCTCGGGCAGCCGCATTCACGGCCTCATTTCCCGCTAGACCTTGGTGACTTGGATCCCACACAATATGTTTTGTCGGAGGATCTAATTTCTTCATACTCCAGCGCAATATTCTTTCTGCCAGAGGTGTGATCCATCAGACCGTGTAGTTATGGCACGCCCCTCGAGAGTCCGTAATGATATTTTTGGAAAACTGGTTGGAAGCAGCCAGGGCAATGCCCACTTCCTCCACCTGCGTTGGGCCAGGACCTCTGAACGTGAGCCCGTCCATTTGTCGTTGTTGGTGGAGGACTGCAGCCGTGTACCACCCCCTGCGGTTTGGGCCAGCAATGTCAACGTAGTACACGCTGTCTTGTTCACCATAATAGGACTCGAGGGCACTCGTCTACGCCGCTCCTCGGCCCTCATGTTCTCCTCTATCCATTTTTCTGGGGGGAGGGTGAACTAATGTGGCGCGGCGCCATAGTTCAGGGGTGCGCACTCTCTCCTGTATATGTTTGTCATGTATATGTAACCTGTGAAGGGCTCTAAAACATTCAATAAAGAACGCGATGCAACGGGTGGGATTCTCGAACGCAACTACAGCCACAAGCCGATGCCTGCACGGAAGGCGAGACACTCTCTTTTCATATGTTTGAGTGCTAAAACAATCATTCGCTTTCACTGCGTTTTCTAGCACGGCGTATCTGATAGAACGAGGCACGCGAAACCAAAGCCCAACAAGCGTTAACAAGAAAGGTACTTCTATTAATCACTGAGTAAATATTATGCAGATCCAACGCGCATGATCGGCTTATTTTGATGCAATGCTTGAGTGAACCTGTTAATAACAAGCTGCATAACTAACGGCGATGCGTGCAGCGGTGTTTAATTTCATAGTATGCAACGTGTAATTCCGCGCTATAATGATGTACATCTACCACAAAGTTCGCAACTTTACCCACCTACAAGCTTTATGTTTACGCACAGCACCGTTGACAAGCTGTGTCGGAGTTGAAACAAGAAATCAGGCGGGCGCCACTGTGTGACGCGTCTGCTCAGCGATCTCAGCAAGACGAAGGCTGCGAAATTCTCACTCCTTATCACGAGTCTCACCAATCCACTGGTCTCGGCCCACTTTGACCAGTCCGCACCAACAGAGGTCCGAACCGATGCCAGTGGTTATGGGATCGGAGCCGTCCTATCACAACGCCAACACGGATACGACCACGTTATAGCCTATGCTAGCTGGCTCCTGACAATTGCAGAGCGCAACTATACGATTACCGAGCGTGAATGCCTTGCTCTCGTCCGGGCAGTTTCAGAATTCCGCCCATATTTACATTGCAAGCCCTTCTCAGTAATCGTAGACCATCATGCACTCTGTTGGCTTTCGTCGCTCAAGGATCCTACTGGCCGGTTCGGTCGTTGGGCCGTCTGACTACAAGAATATCCCTACACAGTTGCTTACAAGTTGGGACGCCAACACCAGGACGCTGATTGCCTCTCTCGCTACCCAGTCGAAGACGCGACCTGTTAAGTCTGATACTGACACTCACGCCTGCGTTCTCTCCGTTTTTCTACTGCTCCATGTCGCCACGAGCAGCGTTGTGACCCGTCTTTGCGTATCATCATCGACCACCTAGAATCGTCACTTGCCGACAGTTCCCTCCGCTTATTCACACTTCAAGATGGCGTACTCTACCACCACAACTTTCACGCCGACGGCCCTGCATTACTCCTTGTGATCCCTAAACAACTTCACTCGGCTATTCTCAACGAACTTCACGACCTCCTCCCGGTCGATCACCTGGGTTTGTCATGTAGCTTCGAACGGATCCGCCGACGCTTCTTTTGGCCAGGGCTTGCTCGCTCCGTTCGAAGATACGTAGCTGTGTGCTAGAAATGCCAGTGATACCATCTACGCTCCCTGATGGGTACCTTCAACCTCTCGACATTCCCGCGGAACCTTTCTTTCGGTTTGGTTTGGACTTATTTGGCAATTTTCCTCTTTCTACCACTTACCACTGGGAACAGGCGGATCTATGTGGCCACGAATTACGCCAAGCACTACGCCAACATTCGAGCACTTCCTACAAACTGCGCCACAGATGTTGCAGGTATTCTTGTACGCGACGTGATTTTATTACATGGAGCTCCGCGACAACTTCTCACAGGCCGTGGCCGGACATTCCTATCAAAAGTTATCACGGACATCCTGCAGTCTTTGCCACGAGGCACAAGCTATCCACGTCATACCATCCGCGAACAAATGGCCTCACGGAGCGTCTCAATCGCACTCTCACAGACATGCTCGCGAAATATGTATCTTCAGACCACACTGACTGGGACCTCGCTCTACCGTTTGTCACATTTGCTTATAATTCCTAGCGCCACGACACAGCTGGTTATACCCCATTTCTCCTTCTGTTCCGCTGAGAACCAGCACTGCCCCTCGACACAACCCTCCCTGTTCACGCGGCGCCGACCAGTGAATATGCACTTGTTTGTTTGTTTGTTTATTGGTTTCTTTCCAATACAAGGAAAAAGCGAAGGGAGAGCTAAAGGCTACTAGCCTGACGAGGCCCTCCCTCCGCATACAGTTTCGACAACATTACAAAAGAGATTTGAGAAAAACAGCACACACATTTGTAGTTACACTCTACACAGTTCTATGTCATAGAGGATCTAGTTCATATCACTGCACACAAATATATAAAACAGATTTCTTGTCATAGATGTGACAGAACGGGAAAAAAAACATATGAACGCAAATGCAAAATGTCAATCATCGTAGCGAACAAAAGAGAAAAAAGGCGACATCCAACACACAGTAAAAGAGCACTGTTTTACAGACAAACGCTACATATGGTTTTAAATGAGATGTCACTGGTAGCGAATTTCTTTCTCGATAACCATTGTTTTGAATGTTTTTTTCTTAATCGATTTATTGAGGTCGACATCATCTGGAAGTTTATTTAGAAGCACCGGAATTTGGTAATTTAAATGTTGTTTTCCATAATTCGTGCGTGTTCGAGGCTTTCTGCGCTCTTGCCTTCGAAGGGCGAGCGTGTGTGTTTCAGCGGGATTGCTAAATGCGTGTAGTTTATGTTTTTGTACATACTGCAATAACTTGAAGCAATAAATTTCATCAGCTCTTAGCAGAGAATACTTTACAAACAATGGACCTGTTGGCAAGTCTTGTGGGTGTCCTGCATATCTTTCGAGTAGGCGAAGTACACGCTTCTGAAACTTTAGTATTCGGAGGTAGTTTCTACTAGAGGTTGTACCCCAAACCAAAATACAGTAGGAAAGTCTGGAATAAAAGAGAGTATAATAAAGAGAAACTTTAAGCCACAAAGGTATAAGTGAGCTTATTCTATACAAGCAGCCGAGCGATCTACTGAGCTCCAAAGCAAGATTATCAATGTGGGTGTTCCAAGACAAATTTTCTTGGAACCATACTCCCAGAAATTTTTGCTTCACCTCTTGTTTTAACGGAGTGCCCCGAAAGGTAATATGAATATCATTCTTCATTGGCTTATTAATCGGAGCGAATATAATATATTTGGTTTTATTAGTATTCAACTGTAACCTGTTGGCATGTAACCAGTCAGAAAGTGACTCCATATACTTATTAACAATCTCCTGAAGCTCTGTAAGGGTACGTGCAGTGAAGAAAATATTCGTGTCATCTGCGTACATTATTAGTTTAGGGGAATTATAGATGCTACAGAGATCATTAATATAGACTAAGAATAATAGCGGTCCAAGAATAGAGCCTTGAGGAACACCTTGTTTAATTACTATTTTTGTAGTCGTTCCTTGGTGGACACTTACATATTGAAGCCTATTGCTTAAGTAACTCTCTATCAGTTTAAGGACGACGCCGCGAACACCGTATCTTTTTAGTTTAATTAATAGCACATCATGACACACTGAGTCAAAAGCTTTTCGTAGATCTACAAACAGTCCTAGCGTGTAAAGCCTGTGCTCAAAGTTATGTATAATATCATGCTTGATACTGAGAAGTGCGTCCTCGGTAGATTTTCCTTTTTGAAATCCGAACTGCATGTCACTTATTACCCCATATTTCGCAAAGAATTTTTCTAGTCTTATATTTATGGCCCCTTCAAATACTTTCGATAGAACAGGCAGGACCGAGATTGGCCTATAGTTGCTTATGTCTCCTTCAGCACCACCCTTGTGAATAGGACAGATGCGGGCTATCTTGAGCGAGTCAGGGAAGATTCCAGTCTCAAACATTTTATTTATTATGTCTGCTAGGATGGGGGATAGGATTTCAGACACATGTTTAATTGGCATTGCTTTAATTTCATCAGAACCAGAAGCAACATCATTTCTAATCCCATTGATAAGTTTGTTGATTTCGTGAGGAGTTACTGGTGCGAGAACCATAGAGTTCACTATCGTAACGCTGTTATCAACCAAGTTATGCTCTTCATCATTTTCCTGCTCGTACACTGCGCGCGTGGCAAAATAGGCGTTAAGGGCGGTGGCCGCTTCAAGACCGGTTAGTGTGCCTGTAGGTGTGACTATTTTTAGTACGGTACATTGTTCTTTCTTCCCAGTTAGATTTTTTACTTCATTCCATATTTTCCTAGGATCCTTACCTATTTTGGCAAAAACCTGTTCATAATATTCTACCTTAGCATTTTTAATTTCACTGCTCAGTTTATTTCTATACTGTTTGAAAGTGATTAGGGCATCTTCTCCTCGCGTTTTTAAAAACATATGGAACAAACGGTTCTTTTTTGTTATTTTCTTTAATAAGGAGTTGTTAATCCAGGGCTTCCGTATTCTTTTACATCTTGGCCTACTCAGTTCCATTGGAAATGCTTGATTGTAGCATGCAATAAGTTTATCAAGAAAAAATATTGTACGCCTTACTAGGGTCGTCTTCTTTTAATACGCATGCCCAATCAACGGTAGCAACCAGAACGCAAAAGAGTTTCAATGACTGATCATTTATCCTGCGGATGATCTTCTTTGGTACATGACTACGTTTACCACACAAAGAGGGGATAAGACAAAAAGCTGGAAGGTGATCACTAATTCCTAGCGTCAGCAATCCAGCAGCACAATTCGGTGGGTGTATGTTCGTAATACATACATCAAGCAAAGTTGCAGTATTGGGTGTCACTCTTGTTGCTTCGACGATAGTGTTTACGCATGCGTAAGATGTGACTAATTCTGTCAGTTGTCTTGAAGGGGCATCATGCGATAGCATATCTATGTTGACGTCACCCATTATCACGAAAGACAGACCAGTACAAGTAAGGTGTCGCAGTAGATTGTCTAGGAACTCGAAGAAATTTGTTTTGTTACCTGCGGGTGGCCTATAGATAACGGCAGCTACATTATTTTCCACATGTATGGTAAGGCACTCAACATCATTGTTAACGACCGAAAAATCACGCAAAACTTCATGAGACATAAGTCGTTTGATGTACGCGGCTACGCCACCGCCCCTTCCATGCGACCTAACAGCACCTTGATAAGCATAGTTTTGAAAGAATGGGGGTTGTTCTTCAACTCTTAACCATGTTTCTGTGAATAACATCAAATTAAATTCAATGGTCAATGAAGTGAAGAAGTCGCGTAATTCTTCTTGTTTGTTTCTTATACTGCGCACGTTCAAGTGGAACACTCGCAATTGGTTCTGAGTAGTCTCTGCCAAAGAATTGAAGGCGTTTATAGTATAGTAGTGAGAAGAATTGAGAACGCCATCGCCCGCTGTGCCCACGCAAGGCAAATCGCCCGTGACCGTCTTCTGAAATCCAGAGAGAGTCAAAGGCGTTTGTACGACCGGCGAGAACGAGACATGCACTTCCCGCCTGTTTCTTTGGTGTTTCTATGGTCTCCGTCGCGTCAGGTCGGCCTGTCTGAAAAACTGCCGTCTCGTTACACAGGCCCATACCGAGTGCTTCGTACCATGACTCTCGTCGCCTACGAGATCGCCCCTGACGCCCCATCTGCTTCTCAGACCACTGATATCGTGCACGTTACTGTATGATATGTGTTAAGGGAAAACTGACGTTGACAGTGGTGTGCCCGTATAAGCACGACCCATATCCAGTTACAAGCGAGAATTATGCACCTCTTGCGGTGTCACTGTGGTAGCTAGCAGCCAGCAGGAGCCGCAGTCACGCCAAACCCGGGAACGCAGGCGAAGAAACTTTTAGTCATTTTGGATGGCCGCAGTTCTCTTGCTTTCTATTTTTCCCCATCAACGAGCCTTTTTTTTTTTCCCCGTGATGCGACCGAGGCCACCCATGCTCAATCGCAGGTTCACGCCGTGAGCGAGAGATGGCGCAGCTACACCACGTCCAGATCGATTCTCGCCTGCTGAGAGTCGATGGGAACGCACGGCGCGGCCGCCGCTCGGTCCAAGTGCGCCCCCGAGAACCCGGCTCAGTGCTCCCGGACTAGAGCCCCGTGCGGCGGGAATATTTTCGCGACGTGCCAAGAAGAGAAACCTGCAGAAGCCGCCGCTGCTCGCCGCATCTCCTTTCCCATTTTGTTTGGCTCTCGCGCGCTTCCTCGGAGCTCAATTCTCTCTGCACGGAGGGAGTCTGTCGTCACCGCTCTTGGCTTCACGGGCGGCTTCGAGCAACCGCGTCGCGAAAGCACGTCGCCGCTGACGCAGTGGGTTGTGCGTGTACGTGTGTGCTTGTGCGCGCTGCACGCAGCTATCTCTGGGACGAAGACATCAGCTGGGCACCGCCGTTTTCTTTCTTTTTTCTTTCTTTTTTTCTTCTTTTTGTTGAGGGCCGAACAGTGTAGAAGCCACCGCCGCATCGGAAACAAACGCTACCGGTGTTTCCCCAAAGTTCACTCTCGGCAATGAGGATTACAGTGCGGGGTTCTCTAAAAACGTTTCATTCCATCTAGCTGCTGCCAGCTCCTCTTCCGCGCACACGACTGATTTTTTGGGTGCAGAGAAGCCACTTTCGTCTTTGTGCGTTTCCGCTATCTTCTGATGAGTGAGCGCGAACCTCTGAATCCGCTAACAAACTGTGTAGTCTGAGCACCGGTGACCAAATGACCTACCGCTGGACGCTTCAAATATTTGCGTGACCCGATTGATGAATGACGCAAATGGTATGCCGGCACAGGAAGGCGCGTAGGTAAAGAAGCGCGCCTTGGCTGTGATCGAATAAAAAGGAGGGCTGCGCGGACATAACGCGCCCGCGGGGTGTCGCGGGAAGAAAGAGAAAAGTAACACTTTTGCGTCGTGAATATCGCCGGGTTCCGATTGGGGAAAGGTGGGGAAAGGGCGTCTGCGTAACACCTTTCTCTCCCGTTTCGTGATGTGCTGACGCGAGGAGTGCAGAAAAAGTGGCCAGACCCAAATACCGGGCCCTAATGGGGCCTGGGGAGGGCGTGGACGCCTTGGCCGTGCCGTGCGCGATGGGAACGCTGTCTCCAGCAGCGCACAGTGCCGCCTTCTCTGGATATCTGCGCAGCTCGACGACGACAATGCGTGGACCGACGTCGTCGAACTGGCGCCGGTGCCGTTCGCTGTGGATAGCGAGAACCGTCGCGACCGTCGCGCTGACTGTGCTGGTGGTCCTCTCGTGCGCACCGGGTGTGTCGTCGATGCATTCGAGAGGTAAGAAATGCGGAGCGCAGGCCGTTCACAACCCCGACTTCATCCCTCCCTTCTTCTTTGACGGGCTAGCGCTGTTAGTGATCGTAGTTACGCTTCAGAGGTTCGAGCGCAGTCCACTGGTGCCTCTGATCCGAAGGTAGCGCTGCTGAGACCTCGCTGCTAAAAACTACAATATCCTGCTTTCTTTATTGCATTGCTTCTGTTGTCGGACGTGGTTTTATTTCTTTACCTTTGGAGCAGCGATTTTCACAAATGCCTACTTTATTTATACCTTGCACTGCCGCACCCCGCCAAATTTCCTAACGCGCATGTCAGTATTTCTGGATACATATCTGAATAACCCGTGAAATCTTGATGAGAACCTAAGCATGATCCTCATTACAGACTTTAGTGATGTCTTCGTTATATTTACCAAGCTTTAACGCTATAAATGATCACGCAAGACCTTCGCCAATAGGGCAAGGTGGTTACAGGTTTATTGCTGGCAGTGTTTAAGATGATTGAGCTGGTATGAATGGAGTTGTAACACATCCTTACAGTGTTTTTGCGTAGTTCTATGACCATCGTCTGAGAAAGCAAGCGGCTGAGTTTAAAAGCCCAAGCGTTATGACAACAATACAAGTATTAAGTTCCTGGAGCACTATTACAAGAAAGAGATCATTCACGACCGCAAGAGAAGTTCCGAAACCATCGTCTATAATCCGCGGTAAAGGATTTGAGCCAGCAACTTCATGGAACTTTTACCTTTCAATTTGAAGAATACGCGCGATCTATACACAATCTGGTTTTTAAAAAAAAGGAGGTTCTATTCCCAGATATCTCTCTAGGTCGTTTGTGCTAGTATAATGGAACCCACCGTTGTAGCCTAGTGACTGTGGCGTTGTATTGCTGGTCTCGAAGGCGCCAGTTTAAGCTCCGACCACGGCTGCCGCATTTGGTTCAGACGAAATACAAGAACAATCGGCTATTTAGACTTAGGTACATGGTAAGATGGTCATTAATTATAGCCCCTGATGGCTAAAATTAATGTCCAGTCACTCACTACGCTTCGCCTCATACTTAGGTCGTCGTTCTGAAACGTAAAGTTCCAGTATTTAATATTGTTTGGCACAATCTAGCTATTTTCTTTAATGAAATGGTTTCTTTGTAGGATAAAATTTTTTTCATACTCCTGTTGCTGTACCATGCCTAGCAGCTCTTAGTAATGCGGTCCACTAGCAGAATTCGCGGCGTGATCGCGATGCCCAATCCATTATTTGCTTCTATTAGGTAGAGACAAAAAAAAGTCCTGTAGTCTTGCACCACGCAGTGCTGAGACTTATGAGTAGAGTAATCTTAACGAGAAAATTGCAATACATTGCCGCATAATTTGCTTTTAATTGCCTCTGTCACATCACGATGCGTATAAGAAAAAAGATATGCAGGAAATATACCTCAGTAGCTCCACAAACACAAAGTGATGTTTTTATTGAGGCAACTCCTCACGAAACATAAAGGAGAATATCAAAAATGCGAATCGATGCGATGGCCAGAGCAGGAGAATGTAGTTTTGTCATGACCTTTCAGAAAATCACCGCCCAAGCACTCCGTGCACTCGGTTAACCAGCGAAGCTGAAACGTGCGGCCCCGGTTTTTATCCTTTGGTTAATCCCGATGGTTCATTAAACGACGGTTTGGTAGGCTGCCGGATCCTCGGTACGCAGGTGCTGCTTGTGCTCGGCAGTACGAACCTATTCTCGTGGCCGGACTGCAGCATCGGCATGGCGTAGACGTGCTCGTTCCCGGTTCTGCTCGCTGCGTTGCTGATCGAAATATGCCTGCCCCTCAGGAAGGCATGGCACAGGCGTACGCATTTAGGAGACGGAGAGAACCGGCTGCGCGCGCGCGCGCTCGGCTATGACGGAGAGCAACGCCGTCACTAGTGGCGCAGCCAGTCGCGTGCGTGTCTTTCTATTTATTTTTTTTTTGCGCATGCGCACGGGGTAGTGCTGAAGGAGTTTACGGCGTACAGGCGTAAACGGACAAACGACAGCGACAAACGGACGGACGGACGGACGGACGGGTGGACGAATTGGCTAGTCATGAACAGCTTCGCTGTAAAAATACTGGCGCGAGCGTGTATATCGCGCTAAGTTGCTAAAACTCCTATATAGTCGCTGCGCTGAGATTTTCTTTTCTCTCATGTTAATGTGCTGCAGTTTAGCGCACATTACTTGAAGCCTAGTATATTTGCCTCGTTAAAAGATGACTGGAAGCTTTGATACTCATGGTACGTCGCTTTTTCCTTGCATTGTTCGGAACTTCATGAGGTTACTGAGGGTATTAGCATATAAATGTTTTTTTTTTAAATACGGTAGTAGTCTATTCCCAAAATAAGGAAAGGAATACCAAAATATAAGAAAGAACGAAGAGAAAAAACACGACATCGGGCAGTAATGTACTATAATGACCCATATTATCATTTACTTCTAATTATTTACTTGATATTCTGAATAATTAGTGACAAAGTTACTTAACTTTCGCACTATAACCGAAACATATGGAATCCTCGAGATACTGTCTAGCTCAATCTTTTCATAGTAACCGAATGACAGTACCGAACAGAAAAGCTTGTTGACTGCGGATAGGCGCCCAGAGCTTTGCGTCAGTCGAAGGTAAGTGTAAACTTAATGCTTGTAATAACAATAGAGGCTGTTTTACCCTGTTGTTCTTACGGCGCTGCTGTGCGTTCGCTTCTCTGCGCTACTCTAATGAGGCTAGACCTCAGGAAAAGAAGCAATGGCTCAGCAGACGCGAAACCAGGACAGAGACTACAACAGCGCTCTTATGGAGAGAGCATCAACTAGTGAAAGCGCGTCTTGGTGGCTCCATCGGCTAATGCCCGGTATGAATATATATATATATATATATATATATATATATATATATATATATATATATATATATATATATATATATATATATATATATATATATATGGCTGTCCCTGTAAAGATGGCAGCCTCTACCACGCCCGTGTACTGCATCGAGTTCTCACAAGCCGCGCCACGAGCAGTTTGATTGAGTGGCCGTGGTGCCAGTGTTGGATCAATTGAAAAGCAATAATGACAAATTGGCATTGAGTTGCGGCTAAACACCGCAGTAAGCGCGCATTTGTCCAGAGTTGTCCTCCAATCAAGAAAAGTGCTGCGCCGCCGCAATCCGCGAATGGATCAATTTTGCTTGCCGGAACAGCATCCACGCCCATGATATTGCGGCATCCAAGCCTTTACATCTAGTACTAAATTTCATTAACTATATTTATAGGTATGTGCACAGTGTTTCAGAGGAGACTGCTGCGCGTGTGTCGTTGTTCACGCCTGATTTCCTTTATGTGGACGTTGCCGCCAGTATGTGGCTTGCGGCAGAAGACCTTGGCAATGCGTTTGCGAAACGACCTACAAATCGCGTGCTAAGCGTTTCGCTTATAAACAGAAGGCAACTGTTGCCGGTATTGTTGATATGAATATCGCACTCTCAGCTGTTTTAACGTATAGCACGTTACAGGGCTGCACGCAAGGGATAAACAAGGGTCGCGAACTGCTCTTTACAACCTGGCAATTTGAGCTGTAATTTACGTCTTGATTAAAAACACGCATGATTCTCAGTCGTCCGATCCTTGTTTTACAGTATCTCGCAGCGTAACGACCTCCAGCTGGCAACTCTCCAGAAGGAAGAAATGAGTTTCTGAGACCATTTTCTCTTACTCTTGTCTCGAAGGTGAAAACGTGCCTAATGTGCTCACTGCTCTTGCAGGAAGTATGTCGTTGCTTTATACTAAATGCGGTGTTCCGCTGCCATCTCGGTGCAACAGAAACAACATGCTAATTTGCGTTCGCCATCGTCATATATAGGTGGTATTCGAAGATAAGAATCACAGTCCTTACTCCCGACTGAAATCGCAGTACACACGGCATTTTCATATCTGGTCGGTTCATTGTGTGCGCACAATGGAAGTGGATTGCTCCTGCAGTCTTCAAATGTACGTTCCACTTATGATTTCTTTGAACTTTTGAAGTCTCACAACCTGCCCTGGTATGTCCGAAGGCTCCAACAGTTTGCTGGAGAATTCAAACTCCCCTTGCAATTTTACCAGAGTGCTGCCTGGCCAGCACACCTTGCGGTGTCGAGCCGCATGTTAATCGGTTACTTAATGAATATGAATCAATGAATCAGTGATCTAATTAATGTTCTTTCTTACAACACGAAAATTACAAGGGGCTTGGAAGAATAGATGGGCACTGCAGCCTTACAAAGGTCCTTCCTCCTGCGCAATTGGGGGTCCAGGGCAGGTAAATGTCATGGTCACAAACAGAAGTACTACATAGGTACGCCAACATCGCACGCATGAAACGAAGCAGCCAATTAAGGATATACAACATAGGAATATGTAACTATGCTTAAGAATTTCGCTTCTTACCTCAAGTCTCATTGGTTGGTTCAGAGTTGGAGCCACATTATTTTAGTTTTTAACGACCAGCCTCATGTTAGTGCCGGTGAACTACGAAGATCGCACAGGGCGGTACACTTTGTCAATGTGTCGTGCTTCGGTGCTAACTCTGCCAAAGAAAGACAATTTCTTCCCATCCTATGAGAACTCATAGAAGGTTGCTGTACCCGGGTGTATTGCACACCACCTCGCCATTTCTAAGGCAGCGGCACTGGCCGCATAAGAGCCGCAGATATGCATGTCGCTAATTAACTCTAGCGTGACTCTGACTGTAACACTGTAAGCATGCTCATACTACTCGCTAGGTTGTACAGGTTCTAATAAGCATTGCCGTTGGATTAAAATGGTGCGGAATTTAAAGGAAATCTGATTTGTGTTGACGCCAATCTGCTAGCCTGTGGGGAAGCATGAGTCGTTAGAGTGGAAAACGCCTTATTACGACTTGCGAGGAGTCTGCTTATATATCCTATGGACATATCATATTAGAACTGTTGAAATGTTGATGTGTAGAGAAGAGACCATTTGTTTTTACACGAGTGCTCGAAATTTAGAGCACGGTTTGTATAATAGTCGTCATCGTGTCTGCAATATTGAAAATTCACGTCTAGCAGTAAAATTGAACGCACTAGATTCTAATGAGATATTTCTTGGGCGAATGTTGAATACAAGTTAAAACAGTTATGTCACGACTTCAAGCATTCCTACAAAATGTAGCTCGCACGTGTCCCAAACAGATCCCCCAATCTCCATTTACGAGCAACGTTTTCCCCAGTACGCACAGTTTTGAAAGGAAAAGTTTCACTGGTACGCACATTGACAGGCGTAAGCAAACAATATGAACAAACAGAGAAAACATGCCTTATTCGCATTTTAGACGCTGTAAACATACGTTCCCACTGCTAGTCGGAGCAACTCGATAACTCTATAGGCACAGCGAAAACACAAATGAACACTGAAAAACTTTGCCCCACAGAAAGTGCATTTTACGAACTGTTATTTTCGTTTCGCGCTGGATCGAAAACGAAAAGTTTCTTTTACGTCACGAGAATTCCTTGCTTTTACAAACCCGAACACGGCATATTCTGGCAAAACCTACGCTCCCGTTGCTTTTGTAAAGACGGTCGGCGATAAAAAGGCCCTCGAGAAAAATAGATCAAAGAAGGAGACTATGTAAGTGAGGCCAAACAAAGTACATCCAACACATGGCGTACATGCGCATTTTCTCGGCCGGCTCTGAAAGATGAAGTGTGCAATAGGCTGCTCCAAAGCCTGCCGGTATCGGTGACAGGAAGATGCAGGAAAACAGGCTCATGCCGGCGGCTCTCTAAAAAGTTTCCCGCTGGGAAAAAACACATAGCTTAGTCTTTGTCAAGTTATGTAGGTCTACCTTTTTCGTTGCTCATTTGCTTTTCCGCGTTGGCTAAAAGAGGGCTTCTTCTGATAGGGAACATGTTTACACGACGCGAGACCCGGAAGTAGGTGTGCCTATAACACAAAATATATTGCTCTTTTTTTTCTTTTATGTTGAGGTGAGATCCCGCTCTCTCGACCCAATTTTGGCATGGGCTATGCTACTCCTTTTCGCACGTCAGTAGCTCAGTAGCTCTCACGCGGCAAACGCTGATCAAGGTCTTTTTTTTAACCTCTTTTTTTTCACTACCATATAACCGTGTCTACTCGACAAACTCTGAAGCCGTCAAAACTGGTCAATTTCCGAAAAAAAGATTAATCGAAGATGACACGAGGGGAGCCAGCCGACAAACAAGATCCCAATGATCTCATCGTAAAGAAGTTCTTTTTTTTTCTTCACTTCAATTACTATATTTGACCGGAATTCCCCGCCTATGACAAATATATTAAAATTGATTGCTAGCTTCGTAACAAGATTGTGAAGCAACGATATACGCACGTTCGTTGTCTGCCGAAACACGGCAGGCCGAAAAGCCAGAATCTTGTTAAAGGCAATCGACTTTGAAAGATCATCCTTTCACTGCTGACATACCTCGCTCTATAATAAATGATTTCATCGTCGTTTTCTTTTTGATGAACACTGGCAAACACTATGCTATTCGTTTTATTATTCGGGGAATGAGGCACTGAATAGCGAGTGTAAACCTACGCAATGAAGACGTGGGCGAGCACGATTGTTCGCGTTTTCAACGCTACTTCTTTTTCTTTATTTCGCTGCATATTCGAGAACCAGCATATTCGAGAAATTTGTTCAAGAAAATGTTCCGGTATGGCATGTAATATTATCTAGGATATGGGTGCATAAACTAATTACCGAGTTCAAAGCTTCAAAAAGACGAAAAAAAAAACGCGTTTCACAAGGACGACTGAATATTGAAGGACCTCGTTTACCTTTGTTGTCATAACTAAGCACACAACGCAATGTGCACTTAAGACTCATTAAGAATATTTCTGTTACTTTTCCTTTAGGTAGAGAAGGGGGTGATATAGAGTTGCTGGTTTTACGCCTTTGTTTGTGTGCGCCTTTGGTTTCTTTTTTAAAAGAAGTTTCTCTATATGTCGAGCAGACGAAGCCACACTTTTTTGTCCAAATTTCACCAATCGGTATATGTATTAGAGGCAGTTGACTAAGCACGAAATGGGCAGTTGGAAATTGATAGGGGAGGCGCTGGTCTTGTAGTAAAGATAAGTAGGCTGTTAACGTGGTGGTCGTTGGGATAATGAATACACAGCTCGCCGTACGTTGAAACATCACACCCTGCTCCACAAAGACAAGATCACTGAAAACATCGTCTGTATGAGGGGAAGCCATTTGAGTAGTCTTGCTGTTAATAGTTGCAACGGTGCAACAGCGAGGCTCTTTGTTTTTAGGCATTTCCACAATGAGCACAGTCTCCACCTTTTCAGAGCCACGGACCCACCTCCCGGGGATCTGCTGTTCGCCGTCTTGGAATTCATTTCTAAAATGTTTAAGCACAGGCTAGGTTAACTGTTAAATGTAAATACATATGACCAAAGTATCGACGGACAAAATCCTCGGAGGAGACAACAAAGAATGGTGTAGTCGGATCTACGAAATTTAAATGTAACGAATTCAGCACTAATACTACTAATATTGCTACAAAACGTTCACGCTCAGATATGTAAGGTCGAAAATAACGTCACACTTCCGTCAGTGCAGGTGTGAGACAAATCATTCAAAAAATACTGCGGCAAGAAGAGGCAGCTAAACGCATATACGTACAGGCTTGAAGGTGGTCTGTTCAGTGCGAGATCGACAATGTTACCAAAATGTTGCGGAAGCCCTATTTTTATTTCATCGCACATGTCCGTTTCTGAATGCTTGTTATTTTTTTTTTACCCTCTATAGATATTTCATGTGTGTATGGCATTCATAGTAGGTGCGTGTATGCTGTGGGAATGCTGCGTCTTCTTCAGTCGTTCGGCTTTCCTCTCTTGACGTGTTGCTCAAATATAATAATGGCATTATTGCGGCAGCGCGGGGATTGCAAAATCCTATTAGCGAGACAAATTCGAACACCTGGAACGAATTTATATTTCCTTTCTCCCAAATCGCGCAGCATCTGTGGATGCGTTGTCGATGGGACCGTAAAAAAATGCATAAATGTTTCAAGGAAATAATTAAGATTCCGTGATTGGACGTGCCAGATTTACCATCTGATTACGAGGCCCGCCGTAGTGGGGCGCTCTGTATTAGTGCTGACCAGCTGGGGTTTCCTCGCCAGGCACCAAACGCATGGTACATAGGCGCTCTTGAAATTTTCCCCGATCCCAATGTGGCCGCTTCCGGGAGCATCGGAGCCGCGACTTCGATCTCGGTGTCGCAACGCCGTAGCCACTGGGATACCCCGGCGAGTAGGCGGGAACAGCCGACCGCCAAGCGAGGCACCAACCGAAAATTACCCATAAAAAGAAAACAAGAAAGTCGGCGTGTCCCATAAAGTAAATGAGAGGTGTGCAAACATTCAAATATCGAATAGTTCGTTTTCGAATTTGGAAATATGGGGTATATAACTGGTTATTGCTTAATGGCCGGCTATACGAGCCTGTTGCGGTTATTAGGACCCACCGGTCGCATGAAGAAGCGTCGATGCGCAGAGTGCACCGACCGCCTCAAGTGCACGCCGTAAACCAACGTGGAACTTTCGCGAGATTTCTAAATTTCAAACTGCCCCTTTCAACAAACGTGTGCGTGCGTGATCTAAAAAAAAACAAATTCTTTCCATCTTTCATGTCTGTTACTTTTTTTCTTGTCTCGAAAAGAATAAATCAGCATTTCTTCTTATTATTATTTTGCATTAGAAGCTAGTATTCCTTGAAATATTAGTATTCGATTCAATTCGAAGGTCTTGCTTGTCGTGCAACTTTAGTAAACACTGGTTTCTCCGCGTGCTGCATGACAGGTGTCCCGCTCTGTTCCAAATGCCGCAAATAATACCCACATATACCTAATAACCATCGAATATATTTGTCAGAGTCAGGGACAGCTTTCTCGCGTAAGCTGCCCCACAACCGCGTGCCATGCGCAAGTCACGAAACATCACGGGCGCATCGGCAGACACGCGAAGTGGTGATCTCGTTGCCAAACCCCGATGCCGAGTGATACCACGACTTCTTCCTCCGCACCTGCGCTTTCTCTCTCCTCTCTTTATTCTTATCCCAGTTTTGTACGGTGCGAGATTGGCCGACGTCCATCCAAAGTGGGCGAAGTAGCTCAAGAAAGCTGTCGCTTTCAAGAGAGACAGAAAGCAAGGACAGGAAAGGCAGGGAGGTCAACCAGAAGAGCACCTGGTTTGCTGCTCTACACTGGGGGGGGGGGGGGGGAAAGGGGCATACAAGGAGGGAAAAGGGAGAGAGTAAGCACTGAGTGCGTGTGGGAGGGACACTATACAGAGTGACACTATAAACACTCTCTTAAGGAAGTGCATTTTAAGTACTGTACTAGTGCACGATTCGCTTTTCGTGCCAGTGATGGCTGTGGCGACGGTCCGAGTATCTTGAACTTCAGAAAAAAAAACGCAATAACTGAAGTGCTCTTCTGCCGAGAGACTGCACAATTTATCGCAATGCGCGGAAGAATAGAACGCGCAACAAAGAACGCCTCGAAACGAGTCCTCTGCGAAGGACCAATGTTCACGGCGGTGCACGTAACACCGAAAGGGGCGACACGGAAACAACCGACGCCTCTCAAGGTCCTTTGTGCTGGCGAAGAGATTAACAACGTATTGCTTTAGATTAATAGATGCAGCAGCGCCGTTCTTCGACGCGAGTGGCTCCTATTGTTTGAAATAAAAGCGCTTAGGTGGCGCGCGCGCGCAGGCGTACGTGTTATCGCTGCCAGGGCAACCGCTGCGCGATCGCAGCGCCTCCGGGGGCTGCGAAATCAGCGCCCAGAGTGCCTTGACTGTCGAAAGCACGACCTACATCCCGAATCTCTTGAGGCAGTCTTAACTTCCAATCCGTGCTTCCACCTTCTAGAGAAAGAAAAAGAGAGTCGCAAAGACAAGCGTCGCTGCCGTCAAGTGTGCTTCTAAAACGGCCCGATCGCAATTGGCACGTGCGGATTCAATTAAGTCCCGGCCTTTCATGACAGGCGCTGCCACGGTGCGGTCTGGAAAGTCGGGAAAAGGAATGAAATGAAATTTCTCGTCAGCTTCTTTTTCTGGCTGTCTTGCAGGCATGCGCAATTTTCGCTCGGCACCAAGTGTAACCGAGAAAAGGCTGTCGAGGGGGCGTAAGGAAGGTTTGAATGAAGCTTTGTGAACATTAAGGAGACTGCTGGGCGCTGAGTTGGGCTCCTTTAAATTGCTTCAGAAAATATCTGGCTTTTCCTCCCCACAATTAATTTTTCTCTCTCACTTTTTATGATAGACTGTTGTGGAACGAATATTGCACGTAGCGCTGCCATTGTACGTTATCAGAACAGATTAAAGAGAGTGTGGTTCTCTTTTTTTTTTGCCAGCTCATTCTTTTGCGTAAAAATTGGTCACAGTTCCCGTCAGAAAAAAAAGGCAAAATAAAACCGCTATAACTATCATACTTTCCTGCGGTCTTTCCTGCGAAACGCAACTCTTTGACTTTACCAACGAGCTTCATTTAAACCTAGATTTATTGTTTCAAACTGATGTAATATTCTTAGACTTCTCAAAGGCATTCGATCGTGTTCCTCATCTACGACTAATCTGCAAACTCTCTTCTCTCAGCCTACACGCGCAAATTCTAGCCTGGAATAAATGCTTCCTCACCGACCGGCTTCAGTACACCGTTATAGGAGGATGTTCTTCAGCCTCAAGCAATGTATTTTCTGGAGTTCCACAAGGATCAGTCCTTGGTCCCCTTCTTTTTCTCATCTATATTATTGACCTCTCTTGTGGTACTTCATCATCTATACGCCTCTTCGCGGACGACTGTGTCCTTTATCGACGAATTTCTACTGAGTCCGACCAGGCCCTTCTTCAGAACGACCTGCATTTAATAGATAACTGGTGTACCAAACGGTTGATCCAGCTTAACATTTCTAAATGCAAATTTATTCAAATTTCCCGCAAGCGCGCTAACATCACCCATGAGAACTCATTACGCACAGTAAACATCTCGCAGGTACAAACGTATCGCTACCTCGGTATCCTAATCGCTAGCAATCTAAACTGGTCGGAACACATCACGAAACTGATCGCCGACAGCTCTAAAACTGTAGGCTTCATCAGAAGAACAATATCATTGTCACCCCCTTCCGTACGGAAACTCGCAAACGAAACTTTTGTTCGAACAAAACCTGAATACGCTTCCGCGATTTGGTGTCCACATCAAACATATCTAATCAATGCAATAGAATCGGTCCAGAACCGTGCTGGTCGATTCATATCTTCGATATATGACTACAAAACTAGTATCAGTAGTATTAAGCCATCGCTGAATCTACCCACATTAGCCTATCGACGCAAGATAGCATGTCTATGCTTATTCCACAAGTTTTACTACCATTTTAAATATCAGCGCGAATCACTTCTTCTACCACCCGCATGTTCGTCACGACGCCTGTTCAATTCATTCAGTTTACAGCGCCTGTATGGATCAACTTCTGCCTTCAATGAATCCTTTTTACCAACAGCAGTGCAGGAATGGAATGAACTCCCAGATGCAATTGCCATGAAGCATGATCCCGAAAAACTTAAAGAGCGGTTGCTTTCACATTTTGGAAATTACAATTGAAGGATTTCTCTTTTCATTCCAAGTGTTGTTGCATTTTAAGTCGCCGGTACTCCTATTTTGATTTTGCTGCATTACTTAACCTGCGTTATTTCTATTCATTCTTATCGTAACATCGTTCACTTGTGTATGTCTACGATGACCCCTCCCCTTAAGTAATACCCTGTAAAGGGTCCTTAAGGGTCCAATAAATTATGATCATGATGAAAATAGCACTAAATAAGACGAGAACTAAGGGAAGTACAGACTATCCTTAGCTGTTGCCTGATTTGTCGCTGTTCTGTCAAATACGAACGTTCATCAACTAGCCTCCAGTTCCCCCGCTACTAAGAAATATCGCTGCCATAAAGGCATACAACGGAAATGGACACGTACCGATCATTTGCTCTTCGAGTGGACGGCAAAAGCATAGCGAGAACGTTGCCGGTGTTATGTTGCACGAGAGCGGGTAAAGAAAGAAGGCGATGTGTTTGCGATGCGACGGGGCGCGGAGGTGGGAGGGGTGGGGCAAAGGGAAGGGGGCGGTTGCGTTGTTCGCGATGGGCGACGCCGGCCACTGCTGAGTAGGACAGTTTACGCTTCCCGCATGCCGAGTATACAGCCGACGCGCCACGGCGGGGAGTCTGTTGGCGTCGGGGAATCGGCGTGCCAGTCACGGCATACTCGCGCGTGCATGCACTGCATGGCGAGCAGAGGCCGTGCGGTCACCGCCGCTCGGCCCGCGTCGATGCCAGCAGCGTGCCGCCTCTGGACGACCTTCGGCTGCTCCGTGAAGCATGCTGCCGACGTGCGAGAGTTGTGCGGACTTCGATCACACTGACCCACCGCGCAAGCTGCGGTGTTTGTCTTTTTTTTTAATGAGTAAGCATTTCTGTGTCAACTCACGGAGGAAAACCGTCGATGACGCGTGACGACGCTCTGAAGGCGACTCTCTTCTGACCCACTGGGCTATAAACACCCACGCTTGCAGAAGGCGAATATATCTGAACCGCTTGAATTTGGGGCACCACGTAGTCGGTGTTGTCGCGCAGTACAGACAGATAATCAGTCAATGAGCTGATGAGGATGATAAGGAGGGACGATACTCTGATCGCGGTTGATAATGGTTAGACGCAAATATATTAGGTGCTAAAGAGCGATACGGGCTTATGGTGGCCGGACAAGTCCGATATGCTTGATAATGACTGATAGAGGTTGACGAGGGTCGGATCATGTCTGATAATGTTAACAAGGCGAGATAAGAGTTGATAAGGGTCAGAGCGATTCCGACAAAATTGATCATGGCTGATAAGGATCGATAATGGAAAAGAGACGGATCGAGTCCGATAATGTAGATAACGACCGATAAAAGTTGATAAGGGTCGGTCAGGATAGTATCGAGTCACATGAAGTTCATAACAATCGATAAGTGTTGATAAGGTTTTGTATTGGTCAGATGAAGTGCCAAAACTCATTACATGGTCAGTAAGGCTTATATTTAATCAAACGCCTATGCTTCGTCAATTTCGGAAAACAACACACGTCGCATCGTACGCGTAAACATGAGGAAGTGGCACAACGCTGACTTATATATGCTTCTTAGATAACTCGAGTGAAGTTTCGCCATTACTTTTTTGTCTTCTGTTATCACACTAATTTTCGTTACGTATTTGCCCAAGGCCCTATTTGTGGGTGAGGAAAGCAGGAAAAAGCATATTCAAACCGTCCCGTCGCGCCCACTGACTTTCGATAAGTTATGGGTACCTGTTTTTTTATGCTCTATTTTCGTTCGTTTGTTTCATTGTTTCGTTCATTTCTTATAACCTTACTAGGGCGGGTGCTTATCTTCAGTTGCGTGATTATGTTTGTAAATGCGCTTCATTTTTCTTTCTCTAAATGTGCTTCGATTGCAGCTTTCCTTCGAGTTGCTTCTATTCGTGTCTTTTCTACGGATGCAAGAGTTCATACGTTGACGAAAAACACGGAAAATTGAAGCCGGTAACATGTCCAGGGCGTACCTAATTTGTTTCTTGGACATTGCGATAAAGAACGTCAATAGCAATACATTGAATGCTCCATGGAAATGCGTCAATATTTTTTGAAGCTGTTCGTAATGGTTGAGTCCCGAAAACAGTATACTACCAGTATGATGGTGGCCACCTTTCAAAGGTGGTATTTTTTTCGCTGGTATAGGTAGTCACGCTAGGGCAAAGTTGCGTGTTCGCGTTCTTTTTAATTGCCCGCAGTGCGCCATCGCGGCACTAGCATCAGGGAAGTGCAGTACAAAGCTTCTGTTCTTCAGAGAGAGGCGCCTTAGGACGGTATGGAGCGCACTCCTGGGGAGGTATCCTGTAGGAGTCCACCTGGTAGACTCTCCATTTCTGCAGCAGCTGATTGGCTATACGGCCGCTCGTCTCCCCTTCGCTCGTACAGCTGCATCCAACCAGCAGTGGCCGAAATAGACAGTCCACTAGGTGGACTCTTACAGAATACCCCCCCCCCCCCTGATGTCCACGGGAACGCATCTTGCATGGACAATGCGCGCCTACGGCGTGTATCTCCTCATTAGCGGGGTTTAGCGCTGAGCTGCAGCCCTACTGAAACTCACCTAGCCGCCCAATAGAACTTTGTGAATGGGGAAGTTGCACGCATGTTTATCTTTGGTAGGGAAAGCATGCACTACGGCAGCGCAGCGCATTTTTATTCCTAGCTAATGCGTAAGGCTGGTTGGGGTAAAACAGTATATTATCAGCTTAAACTAGCGGTGCTTCATTACTCTGGCTCGGTTGGGCACGACGCACTGTTCGATAAGACCTGGCTCTTCATCAAGAAGTTGCAGTCTTCTACGTACTAGATCTATACGCACGTAGATAACTTAACCGTAACGTGGAGGGATAGCGCACATTCTCTATAAACGGTGGGGGGGGGAGACGTTTACTGGCGAGTTAATTAGCCGCATGTCACGATTATACAAAATCTGGGTATATTATAAGTGTTCATTCTTTAGGTGAAACATACTCTGCTTTCCCAGACGGCTTCCGAAAATAAATGGTGTTTTCTGCTTGTTTTCCTGCGTATATACGCCTGTGCGACTAATGATAAGGGACAGGGGCTTTCAAATGCACAATATTTTATGCCTAGGACTCCCACTCGGCAAACCTGAAGATATGGGCTGGATCCAACCAGTCTCCTAAAACATGAACGGCTCGGGTAGCCTTGGTGCGGGCGTAAGGTTTCATGATAATAACAGAGCGTCAGCACGGGTACGGGCGTGAGTAGCACAATAGGGTGAAATATTATCCGAACACCCACGCGCGCAGACACAATTCTGAGAACCGGGTTTCTTCAAATTATAGAGGGAGATCTGTTATAAGGATGGAACAAACATTCCAAAGCATGCTCACGCCAGGCAGTGGGATAATAGTACGCCAAGTGGATTCCGCGAGAAAATCGAATGATAGCGGTACATGCGCGTTTCAATTACCTGCCATGACGTCCTACGGCAAGAGCACATGAAATGCATATGCACGCGCGAAAAAATGCTTGGATACCGCGTATGGCGAGAAAAAAAAGTGTTTAATTTATTCTAGTATGGGCGCGCAACATAGAATGTTTCAATTTATTGCATTGGTCAAAGACCTGCACGTAGGCTGAGCCATTCGATTTCAGCCTTCATGCTTAGACTGCGAATAGAAAAAGAAATGTTCTTTTTTTTTACTTGTGGCGCTGTAGGTTTGAATTCTTTTTGTGTTCGATAAAGTGCCCGATAAAGGGAAATAGTTCTGCAGCAGGGCATTACGGGTACACATGACCATGGGCGTATGTGACAGGAGCATTAACTACGATTATCAGGGGACTCACGTGACGGGCTGACATCCATGCTGTATTTTCTCTGCAAATGCTGGAAAGCGTCGGACAATACTTCATGGAGTCACTTTACGGACTTATATTAAGTTATGGTAAATCATTGGACAAGGTAGTTAACGAAATCTCTCCAGGAAAAATAGTTCACTCTACAGCGGAAAGGGGTTTTCAGAATTCTGCGTCGCAGTTGAATGCGAACTAGTTATTATGCCGCATTTTGAAACAAACCTCATTTACGCTTTGAGTTCACGCTCTAATCTTGACCTAGGAAAGCAGGGTCAGTGCTCGCACATAAGTTTTGTTTGCCACGAACTTGACCAACTGGACGCCATAATTTTTGTTTGCCACGAACTTGACCAACTGGACGAACAAGCGCTATCCGAAAAAAGAATTCTACAACATCGAAACGACCTACCGTCACAGAAGAAGGACGTGCAAGCGCTATTGCGCTTTTTGCGATCTACCGGCCTGTGTGAACGACTTTAACTGGAACGCCTTTTGTGTGTGCGCCTCCATGTTTGCGTGTTTTTTTCTTTTTTTTAGCGTTTTCCTTTCTGTCATCTTCGTAACCCCTATTCTCCTATCCCCAGTGTAGGGTAGCAAACCGGAGACTCATATCTGGTTAACCTCCCTGCCTTTCCTCTTCATTCTCTCTCTCTCTCTCTTGTTTGCATAAGTAATATGCATTTCAAAGGGTTAAACATCGTCATTGAAGCAGCACAAGAGTAGTCGCCCCTTTGAAATCCGTAGAATATGAAAAAGAAGAACTGCGGATATAAATCCGCAGTACAGCGATGAGGGCGCACAACATCGCGTTCCTTCAAGCTACAGAGCAATGCTCCAGCATCTGTCCCGATAGTTCGACGGAGATCCTACGCGGCGTTTAAACAGAAGAAAACTGAAGAAACGTACGCGCGTGATCCCTACCTCGCTGACAGCTGGGGATGTCGTTTTTTTCCTTTTTGCCCCCACGAGCAACCTCGCCCCCTGGCGTTTTAGCTTTTTTTCGTTCGTGTTCTACTTCTTCCTTCAGACATGTGTGGATGGCAGTTGGGAAAAGCCGAGCATGCGGAACAACGGAATGCGATTTCAAAGTGCAGCATACGGAGGCGAGAGCGGATGGAATCCGGGAAGAAGAAAAGTGTGAGACGACGCGGTTTGACAGGTGTATCCGACGCCACCGCAGGAGGCGACGTGTTGTGTTCGGCGCAGCAAACAGAAACACGACGAACGAAAGGAGAAGAATAAGAAGACGAAAGACAGGTGTCACAAGGTGAAGAGATCAGCCATCGTAGCGATCTTTGACGCTTTATTCTTGGCAAGTTTTACGCACGTGTAAATTTCTTCGATATTCGTTCAGCCAACATCAGTAAATAGCGTGGCCCAATGATGATTTTCAACTATAGAGAACCAACATGCTTACGTTTGTTTTGATTACTTTCGTTGGTTTGAACGTGTGGGAGGGCATGTACATATAAAAACAGTGCTGTGCAGCGTACTTCATCAAAGCTATTTACAAATTAAAGGTGCGACTGCTTTGAAGCCCTGCGTTTATGAAAGAAAAAGGAGCTTTTCCAAGAACATCAAGCTGGTAATATATGGCAAAATTAACGTTGGTGCTGCTACCATGTGAGAACAAAGTGGCACTTTGGAGAGAGAGAGAGAGAAGAATACAGGAAGGCAGGGATGTTAACCAGTCAATAGTCTGGTTGGCTACCCTACACTGGGGGAAGGGAGAAGGGGAAGAGAAAGAAGGGAGAGAGAAGGTGTAGGTACGCGTACGGACAGCACTTCAGTTAAAGTCGCTCGAGCAAACCAGAAGTTCTGAGAAAACACAAAAGTGCCTTCACTGCCTTCTGAGCCGATGATCGGTCGGGACGGTGCTCTAATATTGTCTGTTCACTCAGAGGACGATCGTCTAGTTTCCTCAATGTGTCGGACAAATACTGTCTTTGGGCTTGAAATTGAGGACAATGGCACAATATGTGGTCAATGTTCTCCTCGCATGCGCAAACATCACATGCAGGACTATCAGCCATTCCAATTAGTGCTGAGTAGGCATTCGTGAAGGTCACTCCAAGCCATAACCGACACAGAAGAGACGCTTCACGCCGGTGCACACCGGCTGGAGGTCTGAGTTGAAGTGATGGGTTTAGTCGGTGCAGTCTTGTGCGTCTTGTATGTACATTATTCCACTCTGCTAAGGAGATCGTGCGTGCCAGAATGCCAAGTTGTCTCGCGGCGTCGGTCCTTGAGAGCGGAATGGGGACGCAGCGGTCTTCTTGGTTTGACGTCCGAGCTGCTTTATCGGCGTCTTCATTACCAATGATACCGCAATGACCTGGTATCCACTGAAAAGAGATATCATGGCCTTTTTCTCCTAAGTGATGGACAAGTTCCGCGATTTCGCACGTGAGCTGATCGTGAGTTCCATGTCGGAGAAATGAATGCACACATTGCAAGGCCGGCCTGGAATCGCAGAAGACTGCCCATTTTCTAGGACTTTCAGTATTTATCACTTCAAGCGCGTCGCGGAGAGCCGCGAGCTCTGCAGCTGTAGACGTAGTGACATGGGAAGTGTTGAACCGCTTGGTTATTCTCATTGCTGGTATAACTACAGCGCCGCCGGAACTGGTTGATGTAGTTGATCCATCAGTGTAGACGTGTGTGCAGTCGCTGTATTTCTCGTACAAGAGAAATAAAGTTAGTTGCTTGAGCGCTGATGATGGCAAGTCCGACTTTTTCTGAAGTCCTGGGACTGTAAGGTTCACTTGAGTACGGCGCATACACCATGGAGGAATAGAAGGCCTTGCCGCTGGTGTGTAACCTGACCTGAAAGAGTCACGGTGCGCGAAGACAGTCGCACTGAATGTCGTGTGGGGCCTATCTACTGGGAGACTTGCTACGTGGTGGGTAGGGTTCCGGGCGAAGTGTCTTAGGTGCACACGCATTGTTTCAATGCTAATGTGCGTTCTAATAGTGAAATCTTGAGCCACTGCAATAACTTCAGTCGTTGACGCACTCCGCGGTAGACCGAGACATATCTTGAGTGCTTGGGCTTGGATGCTTTGGATTATGTTCAGGTTAGTTTTGCAGGTGTTGGACATGACAGGTAGGCTGTATCGCAGGAATCCAATAAAGAGCACCCTGTACAGTTGCAGCATAGAGTGTATTGGCACTCCCCAGGTCTTTCCTGCAAGGAACTTAAACATATGGCAAATTCCTGTCAGGCGTTTTTTCACATAATTCACATGAGGGGTCCAGGAGAGATTTTTGTCAAGGACCACCCCTAAAAATCTGTGACTCGTGCTGTACGAGATCATGTGTCTGTCGACGGATATCACGTATGGCGACATTGATTTCCTGGTAAATGCCACCGCTGCGCACTTCTCGTATGATATATGAAGTCCTTGTTCTCGAAGGTAGGATGATGTCAAAGTAGCTGACTTTTGAAGCCGCGCGCGAAGCTGCAGTCACGTCACAGCCGACGTCCAAATGCAAATGTCGTCGGCATAGATGGAGAGCCTAACAATGCCTGGCAGGATGTCGGTGAGTCCAATGAGTGTTAGACTGAAGAGCGTTGGGCTGAGTACTCCGCCCTGAGGCACCCCACGGTTACTGTAATGCTGGGAGGTCGGGCCATCCTCGGTAAGTACGAAAAAGGATCTCGTATGTAGATAGCTACGTATCCAAATATATACTTTGCCGCCAAGTCCTACTGCCTCTAACGCGTTCAAAATCGCTTCGTGCGTTACGTTATCGTACGCTCCTTTAACATCCAGAAACAGGGCAGCAGATAATCTTTTGCAGGACTTCTGGTGCTCGACGTACGTCACCAAGTCGATAACGTTGTCTATGGAAGAACGGCCCCGCCTGAAACCGGCCACTGCATCTGGGTATACCTGGTAATGTTCGAGGTACCATTCTAGCCGTGCTAGAACCATCCTCTCCATTAGTTTTCCGATGCAACTGGCAAGCGCAATTGGTCGGTATGATGCAATGTCTACAGGCGACTTGCCAGGCTTGAGCAGTGGAATTATGCCACTGGTCTTCCATTCTTGGGGAACCGTACCTGTCCGCCAGGAGCTGTTGAATAGGAGCAGGAGCACCTTTCGAGCCTCATCACCCAGATTACACAGGGCACGGTAGGTTATACCGTCGGGGCCTGGTGAAGATGAACGCTTGCACAAGGCCAGTGCAGCTTCGAGCTCGTCCATGGAGAAAGGACTATCCATGCGGGAGTCGCGTGAAATCGGTGAGTGGCGGAGCGTCGATGTTCCAGCGCAACTAGTTTCGCCAGCAATCCTCCTGCAGAAAGCTTCCGCTACGTCAATCTCGCTGCATTGTTGGTGAAGGGCCAAAGACTTAAAAGGGTGGCGCTGCTGAGGGGTTCTACGGAGACCACGAACAGTTCTCCATATGTGAGACAATGGTTTTCGTGGATCCAAAGATTCGCAGAATGATTTCCATCTTTGTGATGCAAGTTTGTCCATGCGACGCTGAATTTTCTTTTGAGTTCTTCTGGCCAACCTAAAGTCATTTACAGACTTCGTGCGCCTGTATCTTCGCTCTGCACGACGACGAATTGCACGAAGCTTCTCTAGCTCAATGTCGTATTCGGTGCGTGTGGACGTTCTCGGAAGTGAATGTTTCGCAGCCTCTAGGGCACCTTTTATGATGTCCTCTAGGCTAGTGGCCAAGTCATCACGACAGCCGTCTTCGACAATTGACTTGCACATTGGCCAGTCGATGCATTGTGTGACGGCGGCTAACCTGGAGTCCGTCATCCCTTCAACCCTAAGATAAGTGGGTAGGTGGTCACTTCCCCGCGTTTCAATATCCGGAAACCACCTGACCTTTCTAGTGAAGGAGCGTGAAACAAAGGTCAGGTCCAGGCAGCTACAGTAGGCAGTTCCACGTAGAAAGGTGGGGCTTCCGTCATTTAACAAGCATAGTTCTTGTTCGGAGGCAAATGACACTAATCTTCTGCCTCTCGAGTTTATCTTAGAACTTCCCCAGAGATGGTGGTGGGCATTAAAATCTCCAGTAATCACCAAAGGCTGCGGAGTCGCTGTGGTGATCCGCCGTAATCTCTCGCAGTCCAACCGACTTGAGGGCGATATGTAGGCTCCAATTAATGTGAAAGTGAGCTTGCCTTTCCTCACTGTCAGACAGACGTATTGGTTTTCTTGGTCAGGCGACACTGGGTGATGGACATACGTAAGATCACGTCGCATGAATACGATGATCTTGCTGCATTCTCCGTGGGTGGCGGACATGAAACATTCATACCCGGACAGTCTGATGTTATCTGATAGGGGCTCGCAGATGACGATGACTGGGAACTTATTCGTGAACACAAACTGTCGAAAGTCCGACATGCGTGACTTCAGTCCTCTGGCGTTCCACTGAAATATCGACGCGTTTCGGACTTCGTCACGAAACGACGGCTTCTGGAGAGCCATGATTTTAACCAAGAGCTGCAAGTACTGGACTCAAAGTGTCCAGTACCTGTAGTGCGCTTTGCGCAGACGAAGACTTCATGTTGGTAAGTATACCGCGAATGGCACTCATGAGCGACCGCAGAATGTTGATGACCTGGAGATCATCAGCCAGCGTCGCTTCAACAGTGGCAGAAGCCGTTGAAGCCGGTGCGTTTTGAGGTATCTTAGCAGGGAGGTGTGCCCTCGGTAGCTCAGGCCATTCTTCAGGACGGGCGAGGCTCTCCTCTTTGTTCGCTTTCCTTGTATCTGTCTTGGTGGCGCAGTGCGGAGATGCGGCAGCCCTTCTGACTGTAGCTGGAAAGCTACAGTCAGAAAGCTTGAAAGAGAAAAGGAGGTGAAAGAGGAAATGCGTGACGAAAAAGCAAGGAGTGTATTCAGATTGGTTCTTCTAACCTTTTATTTCTTCGATGGGAAGAGAACGCACGACAAAGAAAGTCGGAAAGCCCCTTTCGTCATGGTTTCTCGGTGCGCCGGAGGTGAAAGGCGCCGTTCTTCCCGTTTTGTCCGCTATACCGAGTTTAAAGGAAGGGAGAAAAATGGGGATAGAGGGAGCGGGACGCGAGCAAAGCTCAGTGAATGCTCACGTCCGGGCGAAAAAGAGTGCACACGTGTGCATGCACGCAAGCGCGTGCTTTGGACAGCCTCCTGGCCGCAGTCAGGCAAGCGGCTGGAGGTAAGGAATGCGCCCTGCGAAATAAAAAAAAATGAACGAAAGAAAAAAAAGAAGGAATGAAGAAAGAAGGAAGGAAGGGAATGAAGGAAAAGTGAAGACGACTATACGACGACAAAGAACGGCTGCGAGCAGGGGGAGAGAGAAAATTCGCGAGCATTCGTGCTGGTCGTGGCCGCAGCGGCGCTGGTGGAATGGCGCTCGGTGCCCATTTGCTTCGGTGTTCCACCGCGCGCTCCTTTATACGAAGGGCTTGCGCCGCTGGTTCCTTCTGAAAGGCCCCCGAGAACCTGGTTCTTTCTTTGCCCGGAGAGGAATAGGAAGTGCGTCTCGTCGTCGGCGATGGCCGAGATTTTTTTGCTGCTGATGCTGCCCCTCGTATCATGGCAGCGAAAGCGATAGCTAAATGCGCCGTTCACTTTGCCCTGAGGCACCGGTGTGAGGGTGTATTTTAACCAGATCAACTTGACCTAACTAAACGTAACTTCAGTTCTCCTTTGAGAGGGAGAGCACCTTCGGGAAGCCATTATGGATCGGAGAAAAGGTGTGCGCTTCAACGAAAGGCCTTTTTGGGGCCTCGTAGTAAGCGAATGGAGGAATTTTATCTCTTTGGGTGTTCTTGAGCAGCCCTTTTGGCAGCTGCCTGAGCTCACTTTGTTCTCGTCAAGTTTAGTTATGCGCGCTCGTTTTCTTCTTTAAAAACCGTGTGGCTACGTAAAGAGCAATTCCATTGTCTCTAGAAAAGAGTTTCGCTGTTGAAAAAGTCGTTGCAATATTATTTATCAATTTGTAAACTGCATTTACCTTTTCTGTACCTAGATGAACTTAACGGGTAACTCTCACTCATTCGTAATGAAAGTTGATTCACTCATGCCTCAGTAACGTTATATTCTCAACATATCTGCGCTTGCGCTTTCTGCATTCACGTTAAGAAGCGCTTAACAAAAAACTTTCTTCTTTGAAGTCACATTCTTAAGATAGGAGGCTGTCAAACCCCTGTTTTGTTCAGGGATAGCTTTAAGAAAAAAATCATATTGTTTATTGTGAGTAAATTTCAGCCTGCATTAAAAACACTTTATTTCATCACTCTGCTTGGAAAAATCACCATTATAATAATAATAATATTTGGGGTTTTACGTGCCAAAACCACTTTCTGATTATGAGGCACGCCGTAGTGGAGGAATCCGGAAATTTTGACCACCTGGGGTTCTTTAACGTGCACCTAAATCTAAGTACACGGGTGTTTTCGCATTTCGCCCCCATCGAAATGCGGCCGCCGTGGCCGGGATTCGATCCCGCGACCTCGTGCTCAGCAGCCCAACACCATAGCCACTGAGCAACCACGGCGGGTATTATTATGCCATATGTAGGAGATTGACGTATAAGAAGTAGCGAATCACTTGATAAGAACGACTCGGTCGACACGTCTCTTTATTTAAATTTACGTATTTGCGGCATCTAGCTCTGCTTTGGAGCGAAATCTCGAACTTACCATTAAAAATAAGTTTTTCGCGAATATTTACCGAAGTAGAGTAGAAACAGCCGTTGTGCAAGGCACCATGTGCTTGAACGACTCTCGTAGACCCTTCTAATGTTTAATAAAAATATATATTTGCTTGTCGAGCTTACAGGAACCACCTCCGGAGAGGAATCGTTCAGATGTATAGGCACGCGTGGAGGTCCTTTGTCAATAGGAAAATATAACTTTCAACTTTAGCTTTCAGCTTTATTTCGCATTTTCCTTCTTACAGCAAAAGAAAATCCAAGGGCAGGAACAAAAAGCTGCACAATCGCAGCTTGACGGGGTTCCTGTCCCCTGTCTTTGACGAACAGGTGCAGTATATTCACAAACAGAAGCTGTTACAAATGTACAAAACAGTTTCTTATTATACAGACATTGATATTCACATCAGAGCATTTATTACATCTATATACATATATTCACATGCGAATCTACACGAACTCAGCATCTATACATATTTGCATCTGGGGCGCTATAACGTAAAACTATTCCAAACTTTTCTATTCCAATTCTGCTATCAGCCCTCCGCGATTGGTCAAAAACTTTTTTCGACCACCCCCCACTTCACCTGTCTGTCACGCGACGTTCCAAAAGCCGCAATACCTCCCCATCTGATATGATGTGTACACACTGATTATGCACGATTTGACAGAAAAAAGAAAAACAGTTATTTCTGATTCGACCCCTTTTCGCCATTAGCCCTCGGCTATTGGTAAAAAGTTTTCGGGCTGCACCCACTTCACCTGCCTGTCACGCGACGTCACAAAACGCACGAACTCACCGCGTCAAAGTGACGTGTACGCGATAAAGATGCATTAATATGCCGAACAAAACTGAATTTTTTTCGGAATAGCCGCAGGCTGCCCCGTTCCGAAAGGAATAAAAGATAGCTGCCGCCGATCAGTGAGACGCTGGCTACTCGCACCTGCCGGAGTGCATGGGTGTATTTGCGTATAATAAAACTTCTTGCGTGACCGTGTAACGTTTTCAAGCACTTTCGACACGTTTACTACCTCATTCTGCCAACTCTTCTTTGCTGAGGGTCAATTTTAGCGTCATTCTTAAGCTTCCGTTGCATGCCGCCGCAATTTTCGACCAGCCATTAGAAGCTAAGTAAGGGAAAGCCGACCATTCGCAGACGCCGGCACCACCCTCTTCATCCGGTTATCGGTTTTCAGTGCACTGGCTCTGCCCTAGTGAATCCCTCTCCAGTTGAGCGTTCTCCTCGCCTCTTGTCAGCCAATTATATACAACAAGCCGCTCAGTGTAGGCAATGTTATTCGTTTTTCAAGCAAACAAAAGGGATCTCCTATGAACGAGGAGAGCGTTTGATTGGTCTGTTCAGACAACCCTATGGGTGACCGCCCGGTGCTTGCTTCGGTGGTTACGCAAATATGACGTCAGGAAATTGGAATTGAAACATATTGGAATAGTTTTACGTTATAGGGCCCCTGTACATGTAGGCATACATCTATATCCAAGAAAAGTGGAGGAAAAAAAAGATCATGTACAAATGGTAAGCAACACCTGAAAAAATACACTTTAAAGATACCAACAATTCTGCTCAGAATGGAACGGCAATGTTCAGCGGAACAAAAAAAAAGAAATGCGGAACGATGGAAAAGAGAGATTTGGAACATGCTAAAAAATAACGTGAATAAGGTTTCGCTTGAAAGAAGTGTCATCGCACGCACTGGTGGCTAGGCAGTGCCGCTATTGCTGATAGGCGATAGCTGCACCGCCTCTCCTTTACACTGGGGAAAATCCCTTGCAAACATAAGCAGCATGTGTCACTGGGAGTGTGTGAAGAAGCAATGGCAGGTATAAAAAGCAAACTTACAAGCTTGTCAACACACCGCGTAGCCATAGCGTATGCTCGATGTAACTTTTTGGCATGCAGAAGCATTTTTTAAATCAAAGTTTCTATGCTCTGGCACCTCGTAATATGAACGCCATAAGGAATGCTGTCATAGCAGCTTTGTTTCTTTTTGCGAGTTTTCAGTACCACTCACAGAACTGATCTGAATCAAAGCATTTCTTCTCTGTACCTGGTTGTCCCATCCTGCTGGCTGGCTAGTTCTTATTATGCCGGCGGAATTTCTCCATGTTAAAGAGAAAATTACTTTCGCACAATATCAGCGAATATGTACGTCATAAATAACAACCAGTGCTGTCCAGAGCTTATTAACGTAAATATTTACAATAAATTACTAATATATTCGCTGTTCACAGGTACATAGGAGGGGGAAGGAGGAGGTATTAAGGGTTCAGGTTCTCCTAACGGTGCATGTGTCATATCAGTAACATCTTAAGGATAACCGATGAATCGCAGGGGATATGGAATCTCCTTCTAAGCCGTGGTTGACATAAGGCAATCCCTTGCAGTGCATGAGAAAGGCATCGTGTATCTCATGTGTTCGCTGGTTTCAGTATCTGTGCAGACGCGCTCCTCTTGAAGTACCCTGATCTACGGCACATGCGTGTACCTCGCTTCCTTTCGAGCATAGACTTTGTTAGCGAGTGTTTGTGACCGTGCGTTTACGCTCCTTTCTTTGAGGTTCCGTCACTGTGCTCAATTATGTCCTCTACATTTCTAAGAACCGAGTTATTTTTCTCTCTCCGCTGCTTCACTCTGCCATGCGACGCGCACTAACCTAAAGTCCCAAATATGAAATGACCGCGTTTGTGCCTAATACTTCGCTTAGTAACTACTCTTCATGATGGGCTGGTTATTCGTAGTATCTCCCTAACTTGCAGTATAGTGCGATGGCAATAAGTGATGTCGCTCTTCTGTAGCGAGGGCGTGCTTTAACTGGCATTCCTTACTTCCGACAACATTCGTGGACGCTGGCTAGCTGAGCTCTAAGTAATATATTGTCAGTAATAGTTCAAGCCTCCATATAAAAGACGGCAGCGCGGGAAACGTTACGGAGAAAATTCACGGTGCTCCGCGCACGAAGGCAGATGAAGCTTCAAGACGGCCCAAACGAAATAAGTACCTTCTCCCACCAGACAATGCGCATTGTGTATCTGACGCAACAACTGTGACATTTGCGAAGCCAAATATAGAAGTATATCGGTTTTTTGAAATACACCACTATATCGCCATAATAATTTTTCTCTTTCCTAAGAAGGCTAGCAAGTTTACGTGAGGACACTTCTAACAAAGGCCGAAGATTAAGGCTCCGAAGCACGTGAATTTGGTACACCATTTTTTCTGACAACTTCACTTTACCTGAAGTTGCTGTCTATATTTCGCCTGCAGCTGTACAGTTTCTCCAGCCTCGCAGATTCATGTCTGGCTGCTATGTACCTACTGAAGTAGAGTATAGGGCTAATTTATTTGAGTAGCTTGACATATTTGCATCATCACCCGTCCCATCTGCATCGTTTTTGGTGTTTCCGTTGTCTCTTTCTTTGTTTTTTTTTTAGTGCTACATATGTGTCATGAAATGTAACCCAAGCGCTTGTGTTTAGAAGCCGGCAGGAAAGTAGCAGCGTAATTGGGCTTTTGGTATCTTTCGGTACGCTATTGCGCGCGTGAGCCAGGCGCACTTTTCTTCACTTAAGCGGCGATATTTGCAATTTCTCACAGCAGATGGCGCCTCAGTGCACTTCTCTGTGACTTTAATACGCTGGCGTGGAGGGGAGAGCGAGGTTTCTCACTCAATAGAGCTCTTCTTTTACAGACTATATCGATCGGTACCCCAAACATCATCAAAATTTCTATCTCGCGTTCTCGCTGTTTGGCGCTACTATCATTGGTGCCAGTAAAGGTGTATTGTTGACACGAAAGTTTTGTACTGTTTACATCAACGAGTGAAATCACCAGCTGCGCGAGTTGGTATCGAATTTCAGAATGGACTGACGGCGCAAGCAACACAACCGACCGAGAAAAAAAATTCAGGCTCAATTTACAGCATTACCATTTGTTGGGCGTGTTCGTAAACTGACTCGGAAAGCATATTTAACACCAGTGAACAAGGGTGTTGAACAAGACAACACCACAGTGAACAAGCACTGTGGTGTTGTCTCCCTTCTGTCCTCTTTCGCTTGCGCTAAATATGCTTTCCAACTCAATTTCCCTGTTTACGTTCTGACTTACAACTCTTTTAATCGTTGCTAATGACTTTAGTTTTCAGTTTGCTTTCTTCGGCACGAATACGTTCAAATCATCTCTGCGCATAATCTTCGAATAAACAATACGGGAGTCACTGAGATATCTACAAGTTGGTTTGATCTGCGCAACACATCAGGAACACGGTCAAGCCGCATTGCGGAAACTTTCCTTCAGAATATCGACGTTCCGCAAAGCGTACTAACATTTGTATAGAAACAAGGCGCTGCCCCTATGTGGATCTCTATCGGAACATCAATCACTGTCCTAAACTCGCTCGCTGCCGAGCTCTGCTCAGACTCACGTTCATTACGCTAGTTCCAGATGAACAAATCTGTCTTCGACCATTTTTCCGAATCCCCTCGCGCAGTTCCTCGATGAACTGAGGCTCATCAAGCAAATGGCTCCTTCAGTTTGGACAGTGTCCTGACCTGGCCTATACTTGCATTTCACAAACGATAAGGTTGAAACTCCTCGTATTTTATAATTTCTTGTTTGCCGTTGGCAGTACATTGTGCATACAGCGAATCCTACCCTTGGGCCCCGATACTCTATCTATCTTTATCGGGAAGGTCTTCATTTCGCGCGACTTAAAGCAAGACCTCCGTAGTCTTTGCAGTCATGAGCATCTCTTTTTCGTTGCACAATGGATGAGCCACGCTTTCTTTAACGGTCACATGCCACAATTTACATAACCACAAATGAAATGGTTTGACGTTCCGAAACTGCGCAGTTCGATGCCGTGGTGTGGCTTTACTTGTTCATTTTGTCTACGTGGAGTTGAATGGGTCTTTTATTGAGCGGCCAGAACTTGGTACACAAACGTTTTGGCTGATACGACACATCGTCGTCACCACACGCCTTGCAGGCTAAAGGTGGGTCGCAAAGCCTCATCCAAAATAATTTAGAGCGCACGGATGCTCCGCACAGGTTTCCAGGTTGTACTCACATGGCAGTGTATCTGAGGAGGAAAGGGATAAGTAGAAGGCAGAGAGGTTAACCAGAATAAGGTCCGGTTGACTACCCTACACCGGGGGAATGGGAAAGGGAAAGCAATGATAACAGGTAAAGAGAAGAGGGAAGGAAAGAGGGAAATTGCGGTGTGTTCGCTGACGTGTGTGGTCTTACAGAAATTGCATTAATAGTCACAGGTGGTGGCATAAGCCCATCGTCCTTAAGAAGCACAAAAGCACCTTCACCGCTTTATGGGCCGACGGGCGATGGGGGCGGTGTTCCAGAAGCACCTGTACAGAAAGCTGCCGATGGTCCAGTTTTTGGAAACCTTTGGCAAGTTCTGGTCTCTCAGGGGTATATCGTGGACAGTGGCACAGCAGGTGGTCGATGTTTTCTTCGGTGCCACAGACCTCGCATGCTGCACTGACAATCACTCCAATTAATGTAGAATATGCCTTTGTGAAAGCAACTCCTAACTAAAGGCGACAGTGAAGACAGAGATGAAGCTAGGCGCTGAATGAACGTGCTAAAGAAATAGAGCCGAGTGTGTTTTTTTTTTCACACATCAGCTTTTCCGCAATGTGGTTATAGTGAAACGAATTAAAAGAACTACGGAAATTCCCAGAATTGTATGCTACTGCGTTAGCATTGCTTGGTTCAACTGTGATTTCGTGGTTGCTTGCTTTCGCTTACTTGATTTCCCTAGCTTATGCTCGTCTACCCATGACCTTTCCGGTGGCAAAGAATGCGTAGGCTTTCGCAGACAGCTCACAGATTTTCTCACCCCATCCGGCCCCTTCAGTGCAATCGTACAAATTGAGGCAGAACGCCGGGCACGAGCGCACCTCATCGGATCCGAGCGGTCGAGAAAGGGAACACCAGCTGCCTCAGTTGCGGGGGAGGCATTGCATGAGGGAAGAGCGCATCGCTGTGAAGTCATGTCACCCTCCCTGTCGCTCTCGCAAGCTGATGTTATGCATGCTGATAGTAGTTCACGCAAGGTCTCCTCTGTGTTCTGACTGCGCCTTGGTGGGATGTAATGAACACGGCCCATGATTCTGAACGCGCTTCCTTGCCCACGAGATGTTGATAACTCTAAGGAAGCTCAGCAGCATTCATTTAGACATTGAGCCAACCCAAAATATCAAGTTAGCCCACCCCCAAATTTTGGTTGGTCCACTCCCAGTTTTCAACTTTGCCCATCCCAAACTTTAGGTTGGCCCAACCCCAAAGTTAAGCTAGCCCGCCCGCCATTTCACCTCGCCGACCCTCAAATTTAGGTTGGCCCACCCCCAAATGTAAGTTAACCCGCGCCCAATTTCAACTTGCTCCACCCCGAAATTTAACTTGGCAATTTAACGCATTTTTGTGCGTGTTAAAGGCATTATACTTTTCGTGTGACAGCGCTAAGGGCTTCGCCAAAGCATGGTTACGCATGAAAAAAACAAGTTTGACAGGGGTTACACACTTGTAACACAAGAAGGAGAAAGCCTGCTGCTTATTTGGTAATACACGAAGCTATAATATCGGGGTTAGGCTTCTTTGTAAGACATATTGGTAATGCGTTAAGTTATGCAATCGGGGTTAGACTTCTTATAAGACATAACGAGCCGCAATGGGAAATAGAGGTGCAGCACTAAGGCGACCTCCTCACTCAGGCGCAGCCGCACGCGCTTGTTCCGCAGTAGCGCATTTGGGCGGCTGTCTTCGCGAGCCGCAAGAGCGTGCACGCAGCTCCGATTGTGACGTCAATGCGCAGAGCGCTCGCGCCCGCATTCCTACCCAACCGCAGTGGGTGCGACAGCAATTACCAAACTCAAAACTTGGCCGACACTTAGCACTGCTTACGTGTGGGAATGCCAACCCATTGTACTGTTTAGCAGACCTTTGAACGTCATCAACGCGCTCTTTGCGCACTCATGACGGGGCACCACCTCCTCCGCACGGTCACGTGCGCCACCCAATCACGCACGCACTAGTGAGCGAGGTGGCTGCGACGTGACTTGTGCAATCAGGCACGCACTAGGCACACCTTTAGTAAGCCCGAACCGTGGAGCAGCCGTAGTTCCAGGGAAGCGCGCTCGACTAGCACCCCGGAGGCCAGGGCTCGATTCCAACGAGGACCGAACTGTACTAAATTTTCTTTTCCTAGCCAGTAATGTGCTTTGTTTGCAGGGACCATCCCGAAAAATGGGCCGTCAGTCCGAGCATTTTTGACGTGCTGTACTCTTTTCGGTTTCCGCCATTTTTCGTTATGCCGCAGTTTTGCCGAGGGCAGCGCAAACGTAGACACCTCCTTAACATAAAAAAAGCGTGTGTGAAACAACTGCAGAAAAATAAGGTCACAGAAAACGCTGCGCACTGGCAGAAATAACATTTCAAGCTGGAAGCCGTCCCGGCGCATTTACGTGCCTGCCTCCCATCCCTGGGCTCGATCGCGCAGACGAACGTCGGAGAGAGCCCGCCACGAAAGCACGCACACAGGCACGTTCCCTAGGCGAGGGACTGAAATAAGAGGCAAGACAGCTGCAGCGGAAGGAATGTGCGGTAACTGCCTGCGGAAGATGACCGCGGTGGACGATGACGACGAAACGTGCCAGTGCTGGAAAAAGTGGCCCCCGGGCAATTCACGGCAGCTGTCCGCGACGCCATCACCCAACGCTCCCTCGGTTTGCTTTCTGCTTTCCGCCATCGGTTCCGCACCGAGCGAGCCCAAAGGCGTGGGCCGAGAAGAGGTGCCCGCTTGAAGGCACCGGGCATCGTCCGGCAAACGGCATCGCTCCGGTTTTTGTCGTGACCGCCAAGGGAGCGCGCATCGCTGCAGCTGAAGCTTCAGTTTTTCGATTCTATATATATTTTTTTTCGTCCATTCCTTCTCTGCTTGCGAGTCCGATTACTTTCTACGACCCATTTCTTGCTCGTTTTATCATGCCGGTTTAACTTAACATAGCGAAGTGCTTTTGTTTTTGTTTTACAGATTACGCTATACATTTGTTGCTATGCATTTTCGCTCGCCATTCGCCCACGACGTTGGAGAAACTTGTTCTCTCTTCATTTTCCTTTTTGTTAACGTTTCTCCCGCAAGACCCCCGGCGATATCCTACGCAAACTACTCTCGTGCGCAGGCTTAACGCAGCCATCTCCCGAAATGCATTTTTTTTTCTTTCAGAACACAGCACTTCCTCCTAATGCATCCATGTACGGGTTATTGTTTTGTTTTGCATCTCCGCTTCTTTATTCCTTCCGAACGAAAATACACGGCCATATTTATCAGTTAGCCTCTACTGTTGCTTTAGTAACATCTCTGATGTTGCGATTGGCAGCTTTACAGAAATAGTTGCAGTGTTACAACTTACGCATTGGCTAATTTCGCGCCTGCTACTTGGCCATGTCGTTGCCACTTGCTGAAAGCACTAATTAGTCAACGACAATTACAGCTCATTTGCTTGCGTTCGTTTTTCTCATTTGGATTGATTGGGTCGACTTCCATTTTGTGTCAGCGTTCTCATCAGCGCTGATGTCCCTATGAAAGCTTCTTCCCGCTGAATTATGGTGTTTTGCAGCGTTTTATTTCATGGGAACGTTCATCGGCTGACTACTTACATTTGCCTTCACCCACACTGTCATCACAACGTATCCTCCGCTGTCCGAAACCTGCTCAAGAAATGTTTATTGTGAGCTCTTTCTGTTACTATTGCGTATTTACAATTTTTAAGTCAGCTACATCAAAAGGAGTTGTCCTTGTGCGTATATTCCCAGTGTTTTGTATCAATTCACGATGCAGTCCACACGCATTAGCAACTGGCAATGATACTCACCCTGAGAAGAAGCAAACCCAGGAAGAGACACATGTGTGATTTTATTGTTGCCCTTTATTGCTTATGCTTGTTTCAGTCATGGCTTAGTGACGAAACGGAAAGGAAAGCGCTGAGGTCTAGCACCATTTACACTAACGTAAGGTAAGTAGCAAAACACTTTAACGTAAGCCTAGCTGAAACGCCCGCTGTCGCCAATTCGTTCTAATGTCTCCCCATACAAGTATCTGCGCACTCCTAGCCCCGCGACATTTGGTACTGCTCTTCCGTGGTGCTGGGGACAGCGTATAAAAATGAAAGAAAATAAAGAGGCGTGATCTGGAGGGCGGCTACACAACGACCTCTTTTCACACCAGCTGGGCTCTTTACGGTCAGAGATCCGTTCGTTGCGAGGAAACAGCATCGCCTCTGAGACATTTCCGCGTGGTGTCTCGTCCCCGACGCCATCGTTGCGGTCGATGTTGTCACCCTGCTGTGCTGCAGGTGCTTTTGACGCCGCTCTCCCATCCACCCCGACAAATAACGTGTGAGTGCTCCGGGTTCTTTTTCCTTGCGTGATTTTTCCATGACACAAAGCGTTCCGCGTTTTTCAATCCAGACCTTTGTATCTTCCTTCACGGTCGGCTTACATTCTGTCCTGTGCCTTTCAGAACAACAACAGGAAAACTCCGAGTTTTCCCAAGGTAAGCTCGGCCCTCTTAAAGCTACGTTGTGGAAAACACTTTATCACATGATCTTATGTGCCTGTCTGTCCACTCGTATTAAAAGCATCCGATGTGCTAACTATTCTACATCATTTATAGCTAATAGCTTTCTTTGGCTATACCTTCTGTTTTGTTGGCCAGTGGAAGGACTTCTTACTCCCATGCAAAGTGTGCGTGCTCTTGCGCCACCAATTTAATACGGTAGCTACGTGGCGCGTTTGTGATCCAACGCCAACCAGCTTGGCGTGCCAGCTGCTCGTGAACTGCGCGTGCTGTTGTCAGAGAGCTTTGCAGCGCTTGAATTCTTAATTGGTTTGTCGGTGATGGCAATATCTTCCGTTTCGCTGCTGCCAGGGTTGATTCTTGTGAGGCACGTTCATTGCCGAAGTCCGCTGCAAGTTTATCGCCGAAGTCTGTTGCACCTTTACTGCCGATACGTGCCGTTTCCTCTAGCCCGCTTCCCACAGCTTTCCCTGGGCCGACGCGCACAGTGCATGGAATCAGCCTAATCTTAAAACGAATTTTCGGAGGAGCCTGTTACTTTCATGGAGTAAACGAGGGGAGAAAAAGGCGCGCGTGCGCAGCCATCGACATAGCGTTGTCATCGCACCGTTGATGTCACGCTGTCTTGATTCCACCAAAACAAGTTGATGATAATTTGATTTGCCGCCATCGTCAAATATTGTCATCAAGGCAACCATCTCTGTTTACTTCTGCAAAGTCTTCTTTCTTTTCGTATAACCCATAAGCGCGCGTACAAGTTTACGGAATTTCTGTACTTTCCTTCAATCATCGAACAATTATACGCGTTCTGATTTATTCCTCTGAGATGCCATTGATCCTTCGTTTCGCTCATGGCTGGAAAGCAAATTAATTAAATATATTTTACCAGTTTTTACTACACCTTCCATTTTAAATGCATCTTGAAGAAATTGGAGCTGCACGGTGTTGGGATGATAAGCAAAAGGTCGCGGGATTGAATCCAAGCAGCGGCGGCCGTATTTCGATGGGGACGAAATGTAAAACACCTATATACTTAGATTTAGGCGCACGTTAAAGAACGCCAGGGAGCCGAAAATATTCCGGAGCCCCGCACTACGGCTTGCCTCATAATTTATTCGTGGTTGTGGCGCTTAAAACGTCATAATTTCATTTTAAATTGAGGCTGTCGTGAGATTTAACTGTTTGACGCAATGTATTTATGCCTAGAACGTTTTCTTCTCCACAAGGGTAGTCTTATTGCGGCAAAGCCAGATGTTCAGTGTCAGCCCATTCATGTGTTCGCAAGAAACGACGGACTTCAGAGGTGCTCAGTCGGTCATGCAGTTCAGCTGATGTACGAATGGAAATTCGGACGCACGCGTAAGACTCTGCGGGTGCACTCAAGGTTTTTTTTTATTCCATTTTCAAGTGACTACGGATATTGTACCTACGTAAGTAGCCCTTCCACCTAATACATTAGCATTCTTTGCGTAGTTCACGCGTTTGCAGCCTGCCTATCTATCTATCTATCTATCTATCTATCTATCTATCTATCTATCTATCTATCTATCTATCTATCTATCTATCTATCTATCTATCTATCTATCTATCTATCTATCTATCTATCTATCTATCTATCTATCTATCTATCTATCTATCTATCTATCTATCTATCTATCTATCTATCTATCTATCTATCTATCTATCTATCTATCTATCTATCTATCTATCTATCTATCTATCTATCTATCTATCTATCTATCTATCTATCTATCTATCTATCTATCTATCTATCTATCTATCTATCTATCTATCTATCTATCTATCTATCTATCTATCTATCTATCTATCTATCTATCTATCTATCTATCTATCTATCTATCTATCTATCTATCTATCTATCTATCTATCTATCTATCTATCTATCTATCTATCTATCTATCTATCTATCTATCTATCTATCTATCTATCTATCTATCTATCTATCTATCTATCTATCTATCTATCTATCTATCTATCTATCTATCTATCTATCTATCTATCTATCTATCTATCTATCTATCTATCTATCTATCTATCTATCTATCTATCTATCTATCTATCTATCTATCTATCTATCTATCTATCTATCCATCTATCTATCCATCCATCCATCCATCCATCCATCCATCCATCCATCCATCCATCCATCCATCCATCCATCCATCCATCCATCCATCCATCCATCCATCCATCCATCCATCCATCTATCTATCTATCTATCTATCTATCTATCTATCTATCTATCTATCTATCTATCTATCTATCTATCTATCTATCTATCACTAATATACTGCCGTCCTCGTCACGCCATCTAGACCGACCGAGTAGCCTAAGTTTTCTGATAGGTTGGGTCACTAGGTACGTGCTCCTCGTCGTGATTCGATCGTCGTTGTTGCATTGTCGGCATTCTTCCTTTTTCATCCGACTCTTGTTATGACATTTTCGCCACGAAGTCGTTATGCATTACTTGTCACAACGCCATCATGATGCCGTCATGTTTGTTTCGCCGTCGTCACACCAGCTTCGTCATGCGACTCTCATCATGCCATCGTCATCACGTCATCGTCGTCATGTAGGCTGCGTCACAAAATTGTCGTCACGTCACTGTCCACATACACTCTTGTTTATCACATTGTCCTAATACCGTTGTGCCATCGTCTTCATTGCGTCATCGTGATGCGCTCGTTGTCATAGAACCGTCGTGAATACGTCGCGGTTTTTCCGTTGCCGTCAATCTAACATCCTCGTGCGGCTATCATCATGCCGTCGCTGCCACGCCATTGCCATCACGCCGTACACTCGTCGTTATCCCTGTTTCTTCATAGCGATGTCATGCCATCGTTATCATTGCATCATCGCAATACAGTCATCGCCAAGCATTCGTTTTTATGCCGTGGCTGTCGTTTAATCGTCGTCATTCTTAGTCATTTCTTCAGTAACGTCGTCCCAAGTATGCTTTCGTGAATTGATTAGATTGTCGCTCAGCATTTATCCTGAGTTTAGTTCGGAGCATGTGAGTATCAGGGCACCGGCAGATACAATGCATCTGCAGGCAGATACAATGCATCTGCCTGACCGACGAATTTCGTGGGCATGGTTAGCGCAAGAACTTCGTTTTATTTTATTTTCGCACGTGATTTATTAAGATGAAGTTGGAAATGTGGGTTTCAGGTAAAAATCCCGCAGCAACTCAAGCACCAACGGAAGGCACAAAAACGATAAGCACGATCGTGGTGTGTCTTTCCTGGCCTTTTCGATTGTCCTCCTTTAATTTCTGTTGTACATGAAGCTAATATGCACCAGCTGGTACAGCACAATGTCTTAATATAGGTCTTAGCTATTATTGTATCGGCGACGTTTACAGAAACAAGTAGTTCAACGTACGATAACACAACACGATATGCTAGTTTTGGCGTCAAGGTGTTTGCCGTCAACCATTAGCAGAAACAAATTCGCGCTTCATTTGAATTAAGCCAGGTGTAAAGCTGTGCAGAGTGCATCTGTGCAGAGGGGAGGAAGGCGTGTGGCCTTGTGCCAGACGTCGATGCGCCGGTATTCTAGGCAATAACATATGAGCCAGCGATACGTGGCTAGCCAAATGATACGTGGCTGCGTTGCCTCGCTTTTTGGTCAGCAGGTAAGAAACTTGCTCATAGAGGTTAATTTGATCAGGAAGCAGTTGCAGGATTCATTTATAGCGAGATTTCCGCGTTGGGCAACACACTTCCGCTACTGCATATTTTTTGCTGAATACACCGTAAGGTGAATGTATGTGGCCATCGCTGCGGCATCTGGGCCAAAACTCCACCAGAAGGAAAGTCACAAAAACGAGTAAACAGATTTTGGTTGAAGCTGTTTCTGAGGATAACAGTGACAAGACTGTTCAGTGCCCGGAGGCGACTGCAGAATCAATGGTGAGCTTCGAGCACTTAACTTGATTGGTAAATCACACGTGTTCATATTCTGCTATTTCTCTTCAAATTTCTCTTCTATCTATGAATGGGAATCTTGGTTAAAGGAAAAGAAAAGATATGTGTACAATAGATCTCCGTAGGTGTGGCTGTCCAGGGTCGTTGATAAACATTTGAGTTGAGATCATCACAGAATAATAGAAACGCACACGCCGACATTATAACCGGCCCACTCGTTAAACGTTTTTCTAGCAATGGCAGTATAAACGGAAGTATATTCCAGTTACAAAAGGCTTGTTAGGCAGGACATAAGTTGTGCTTGTTCGAAAACGCCACTTAACGCATCATGGTGTAACGGCACTCGGCCGCATAGTTCGTCGGAAAAGTGCTGACAAGGAAACGGTGTTGGAGTTCGAAATAGCTTAGCAATTTTATGTTTCTTGTGTTTATCCATTTATTGGTTCTCAAACAATTATCTGAAAGCGAATGACATTCTGTAACAACAGTGATAATGAAAAAAGTAATTCGCTCGAGTTGCCGGCGTTTGCATCGTTAAGCGAGACTTGACCAGAACGTGCAGCTCGCGGAACTGCACCGTGAGCGAGGAGATAAAGGTCAGGACAATAGCTTCTCGGCTTGCATAATCTAAAATTTTCGAACATTCGACGCGGCCACTGCAGGGCCGCACATACGGAGCGCCACTGGCAGTAAAAAATGTTCTAATTTGCAAGCGTATCGGGGCATGACTGCGGGCGCCAGCTTAAGTTCGACCTATCGCTGTGCCTGTTTAGGCCCTTCTTTTTTTACTTCCCGTTCCCTCCTCGTCGGGCATCGTATTGCCCGAAGCGGCCGAATAATGACTTGCCGGTAGCAATGGAGGCAACGCTGGCAATGACGACGCTGCGCTTCCAACGCAGTGGGCGCGTTATCGCATTTCGCCGCTCCATCGCTTCTTTACATATGCTGCGTTGATGGCGCCCGCAAGCAACGCGGAATGCGCGCGCTTGTTGCGATAGGAACAGCAATTGAAGACGCGAAGTACGCCAAGCTGGCGTGAAGAACGAAAAAAAAAATGCAGGGGTGGAAGAGAGCTCGAAGAGAGTAGGGCTCCTGCAACTCCTCGCACGCACTGCATCAACCTCAGAAAACTCAAGCCTATGGCTTCCCTTGTTAGCTTGCAGGCGTGGCTGAGCATCGAAATACGGAAAGAATAAATGAAGAAGCCCTCCTAAGGCTAAGGCAAAGCAGGGAAGGGAGCGACGGGGAACAAGATAGCGAAGTCGAGCAAAAAAAAAAAGAAATGCATGCACGTCAAGCTTAAAGGAACGTTGTGAAGAGCACTCACCGTGCATGCGCGTTCTTTACCCTCCACTGCCTTTATTCAGCCTGTCCAGTGGCTGGTGGTAAAAACGAGAATCTGTCGCGAGCCAGTGGGCACAGCGGACTCCTGGCTAATTTCCGCGTGTCTGCGCATAATCGCGGTGGCGTGCACCACAGCGTCACCAAAGTGTTCCTCCGCAGGATGTATATACCTATATACGTATATACATATATATACATATATATATATTCAGGTTAAGTTTAGAACGACGATTCTTGTTGCCCAGCTTTGCGGCCGCGGCATATTTATTGATTCTGCAAGGGCTGCTTCATGCACTTCATCCCTCTATGAACTGCCTTCTCGGTTATAATAGTGAGGCACGGCAATAATGCTATGGGGACGATAATTACTGTCCAACGTCTTCCCAGGCTCATATATTGCCTAATTATGGATAATATCAATCCCTGAAGTATGCTACCAGATTCTAAACAGCCATTTAAATCGTGCAATACTACATGTTTTCAGTTTCATAAATATTTGTTCCAGTCTTCCTTCTACCGTGTCTTATCCAGGACGCTTGATTAGCAATAATGAGTTAGCGATGTTACTTACCTGCTAATTGTTGAATTATCGCAGACACATAGAATTTACAAGCGTTTCTTTTTTTTTTCGTGGTACGTCACCTGAGTAACCCGAGAATCCTGTTTAGAACTTAGATTGAGGGCAAAAAAGTTTCAATAAATATATTCGCCGCAGTCAAAGGAGTTTCGCTTGCAAATGCTGACGTCTGATCATCTAGCTTGCTTTCTTTTTTAGATTTTTCCCATACGTTCCTTCAAGAGACTCCATGTATGTCACATTGATTATACTCGACAAAAAAGTGTTCTCTTTCTCAGCCGCAACATTGTCGTTCGTTACCTTGTTGCATATCATGCTATGGTGCTTTTCGAGCGCAAGGTTTGAAGCATTAGATTTACGGAGATTCCGTAGCCCATCTTTTTCATAAGACATTTGCAAAATAGCAATACGGATACACTTTTCCTGTGGATTTATGTGCTTTAGCGAAATTTTCTTTCTAAAAGATGCGCGACACTCGCAAAGTTATCGTGCGAAATATTCGCGGCTAAGTTTGTTTGAAAGCTATTCTCGCTCTTCAGTCGCTTACATAAGACCACAATGCAAAAGAAAGTTCTCCCTTATTCCAGCTTTTCATTTACCTGACAACCAAATCTTTTCTCAACAATATGACGTTTAAATGGCAACAATCATGGACATGAAGTCAGTTACCGAAAGACAATAGCAAGACTTTAGGATTAGCAAGTAGTAGGAGAAAGACAAAGCAATAGCAAAACCATAGCGACCACTAAGAAATGTTGTCGCAAAATACTACGTACGACACCATATAATGAGGAGTGAATTTGGTGTTACAATGAGTTTGTTCTACCTTGTTGCGTTATATTATATTTCTCATTCAGCACTCTTCTATTTATTGCCCTACGACCCCACATTTGAATTCTTAAAGGGATGAAATTAGGCCTTCATTGGCGAAGTTTCAATCTTTTCGACTTAATAGGAGAAATTACTTGTCGGCGGTTTCAAATCTCGACATGAACGTCATGCTCTCTTTTCTTAAACATACGTAGTTTTCGAAAAAAAGGTCAATAAAATTTGCAAATGTTTGCTCATTTCAAAGAGGATAATACACGAACCTACTTACGTTGATCTATTAATAATGTAGAAGTATCAGCTAAATATGTATGCGTGTTTGTTTTTAATTTCCTATGTGGAATACAAGCACACATTAATATTGAATAAGGACAAGAGCCGTTCCCCCGGAAATAGTCATTATGAAATGCATTATGTAAACATAGTAATTTGCAGCTGATGGACAAGTATGGCATTTTACAACGAACTGCAACATGGCTTTAGTTAAAAAGACAGTCTAAATGGTTGGCAACAACATTTTGGGAAACGTTTTACTTCTAATAATGAGAAGTAAAAGCAGTTTCGAGTGTCACATCCGTTCTGCATGAAATTCAAGAGGAGAATAATTTTTTCTTCTTTTTTGTCAAAGAAAAGGAAATGCCGGCAACTTATTCGGCTCCTTGTTATTTTTATTTCCTCGGGAAACGAGCACGAAGTGAGAAGAAGGAATATGACAGCGATGGAGAAACTTGTGGCTGTAATTTTTTTAAAGCTCCTTCGAAATAGAACATTTTTTTTTCTTTTTGCGCTATGAAGAACACGGAAACCAGAGAAGCAGAGTGGCACAAAATGATAAAATAGCAACACGCTAGCCTCTTTCATCGCCCCGTGAAACATTTCTAACAAATCTCGCACGGAACGTTGGTCGCAGCCTTCTTCCCTTAGATATCTTGGCATTATTACATTTTCTTTTTTTGCCTCTCATCGTGTACTCCATGTTCTTCCCAAGCTTCCCTTGCAGAAGCTTCAGGAAAAGAAAAGAACGTTGTACTGAATGGCGCTTCCCCCTGGCTTCCGGAGAGAGCAATTAGCGCGGAGCGAACGGGCATAGGCGTTAGTGAGGCGGTGCCTCTCATTACGCTCATTCCGCCATGCCCCACGGTCAAAGAGACCGCATTTCACTGTCCTGTGCTAGAATTGCACTCTCGCGCCGTGGAAAGGAAAGTAGCTGGCGGGTAAGGATGAGGGGCTGGGGAGCAACGAACTTGCAAATTACTTTCTGAGTTCTTATGTATTTTTTTTTACGCGCTGCCTTTTGGAGCTGCGACAGAAAATTAAATACAACGCGTAACTGGTACTTGCAAGCTCACGACAATTTGGGAACGAATGAAAAGCTCGCCAGAGGATCACACGTTACACATAGGTAGCCGCACGCTGAGTACGACACCCGTTTTTTCCGCTCGACAACCGGCATCAGTAGTACTGCGACAGCAGTTTCGAGCATGAAACTAGCTTTACCTTGTTTGTCCAACCACCCCTTCAGTTACGCCGGTCTCTTGGCATAGTTAACGCGCCGTCATGCTTTGGCTAACTCGTCATTCTAAGTTTTTACCTTCACAACGTGTCGAAGGAATAGCTTAAGATAAAGGTAATGTGAAGTTTTCTGCTTCCAACGTACATAAGCGGCTCACGCTTTTTAAGCGACGTGTATCAGAGCAAATTGTCCGCGTCGTGTCACCCTCTATCGACCGTACACATAGTGTTTTCACCGAGCATCCCATGCTAGCAGAGCTATCAGCACTCTCTCCCTTTCTATGTCTGTCATCTCTCTGTGCTTTCCCCTCCTTCCCCACACTGCCTACCGATGGTCAGTTGACAGCCGCGTCCTATATGCAGTTACGGTGTGGTCACCAGGCTTTCCCTTTCTCTATTGATCAAACTCTCTATTTCTTCGGAGATAAAGAGCACGACATCAGATGGTTTGCCAGTTGCTGGACTTAAGATTCAAAGTACAAATTATTCGTGGTCCGTATGAGCATATCTATGTTGCTGAAAGTGAATGATTGCGCTCTTGCCGTACAGTCAAGTGGCTTGATTGACCCTTTAGTTAGCCGGCTCACCTCGCGTTGTCTGTTAATCCTGTTGCTGCGCCGATATTTTAATATGGTTTTACCGGTGTGACCGAATTTATCTCGTAATCACACTCGGTGATGTGTCATGCTGAGTCTTTGCTAGCATTGTCATCCTATAGCTAGGACTGCAATATGACGGGGTTCCTTGTTCTTCTTCCTTAAAGATAGTTCTGCGTTTATTCCATATTCAAACAAGAGCTGTTCCTAACACTACATTTAGCTGAAGCGGCGCCAGCGAGTCATTAAGGTCCTCTCGCGGAATAAAAGTTCGAATTAAGGTGTTCCTTCTAGTCTAACTCCGGATTTAATTTCAGAGTCAGATCTGCAGTTCAGCAGCAATTAGGAGCTTACAATACAAAAGTAATTACGCGCGACTCGTACCCGTTAAAAAGAATACCAGCAGAGTATGCCTAAAGTTGTTCCACATCTCGCCGCTTCGTCAGCCCGCGCCGCTCTCCGAGCCACGAGAGAAGACTGCGATGCTGTTTGTTACTGCACGTACGTGCAAGTTCTTCGCCGTAGGGAAAGCGGCAAGCGTAGGGAAAATAAGGAAAGAAGTCGCCGAAAATGACACCGGAAGCGGAAATTAACGAGGACAAAGCGCGGCCCGCGCTCGAAGCAAGGTGATAGCTGCGCACGAGTAGAGAGAGAGAACGAGAATAGGACCGGGGAGGAGGCGGGGGGGCGGCGAAAAGTCTCGAAAGAGAGGGCGCGTTAATGACGCGCTGCGCGAGAGATAAGGGGGCGAAACTTGACGCCACTTTAATTAATTCCGCGTCGGCACAAAAGCCGGGTGCGCAGAATGGCTCCCGCCGCCGCCGCCGACTATCGGGAGGCACTTTCCGACGACTTCCGCGTCGCCAACGCCGCTTCGACTGCCGCACCCTGGAGGGATAGCTTTGTGTTTTCGCCCCGTTTTACCTCTTCTGAGCGCGAGGTGGTCTGCGTGCAAGCGGCGCGGGAGTAGCACGGCGAGCCCCATGTACCGCTTTCAAGTGCTTCTCACGTCTTTGTGATGGTGCGAAAAGCTGCCGCCGGTTACCAACGGATGGGAGGAGGGGACGAACGCGAAGCTGCAAACAAACAAGGAGCTCGCAGCTGCGCGCCGATGCCGCGGGCTAGCGCTCGTTTATTGTGCCACCCCGCGCCTGCGCTCAAACCTCGTGTCCCCGTCATCGTAGGGAGGGGCATTTTGAGTTGGCTCGGGTAGAGGCCATCGCGACGTCCCTCGAAAAACAGAGCAGACTAGCTGGCGACCACCGCTAACGGCCGTCCCACTTTATAAAGATGGGTTGTTGTGGTAACAATAGGCTTGACCTTCTTGGATGGCCTCGGCTTTTTGGGCCATTTGCTTTCGTGCAGAAAGGCTAGGACGATTGGCGCAGGGTATGTTAGTGCGCATTGCTGTGACAAGCATGAAAATGGAATATTCAATGTCACTCGAGAGGCCCCAGAAGCATGTTTCGGAATTTCTGTGTCCGACGGCCGTCTCTGTGCCCGCAGGCGTCGTCAGCCAAATGCCGCAACAAAGAACAGCCGCAACATTCTGCGAGAACAAAACATTTCACGTAGGTAAAAGCAGTTTCGGAGGCAAGCCCTAACAAACTCCCAACTCTTTGATCATTTACGTGAAACAGGAACTTTATAAGCTGTGCGTGCCGGAAAGGATCTGATTTCTGGAAACGCTGTATATGTTTAAGACTGGTGGTGACTCTAGGTATAGATCCAAATCCTGAAAACCATCGAATCGAAACGCAAAGTGTTCCCACGGAACTTGAAATTATGCTTGCTTGGCCTTTACTATGTTCATAATTATCATCATCATCATCATCATTATCATCATCATCAGCCTAGTTACGCCCACTGCAGGGCAAAGGCCTCTCTCATACTTCTCCAACTACCCCGGTCATGTACTAATTGTGGCCATGTTGTCCCTGCAAACGTCTTAATGCCATCCGCCCACCTAACTTTCTGCCGCCCCCTGCTACGCTTCCCTTCCCTTGGAATCCAGTCCGTAACCCTTAATGACCATCGGTTATCTTCCCTCCTCATTACATGTCCGGCCCATGCCCATTTCTTTTTCTTGATTTCAATTAAGATGCCATTTACCCGCGTTTGTTGCCTCACCCAATCTGCTCTTTTCTTATCCCTTAACGTTTAGTCTTGTTCAATTACAACACATAATTGAACGCGGAAACACTTGCAGACTATATTAATGGAAATTTTCTCCGAAATGGCGAAGCTACCCACAATATCTCTGTCTAGGAACGCTGCAGTAATTTTGCACTTGCATTAACCTTGCCTGAGTAAAAACTAGAAACATGCAATGGAAGTCTTGTCCATTAAGGATGGGAAACTATTTCCAAGTGCACAAATGGTTAAGCGGTTTCCAAAGAATGATACCAGGAGTACTCGATTACTTTTGCTTGTTTCCGCTCCTTTAAATTAAACATTCGTACTGTGAACATCGAAGCGTTGATTTTTTTTAACGTACCATTCTCTTAAGTGGCTAGGAACCAGCTTCATTTAGGTATGTGTATTTTTTTGGTAAAAAGCAAACAGAGATATAACAAAACCTTTGCGTTATCCAGAATGTGAGGCATTTTTAGTCAGCGTAATGCATTTATATTTCAATGTACCTCGGTTTCAATGTTCTCGGCGAATATATGCTTTAGACAGGGTGTCAACGATGCGAAATGATTCCGCGTTAAATAAAGAACGCATTAGTAACAGCTGCGTCTAAGGAAGGTTAAGCAAGTTCTAACGCGTGGCAAAAAGAACACTACTTCTCTGTCCTGATGTGAAAGGCATCAATGCACGGAGCGCGTAATGTGTTATTTTTTGTTTTTTGGTAGCAGTTTAAATCTATCGACTGGTAACTAAGCAGCGACTACGGTAAGTAGCTCTTTCACCAGATGGCTTGCTACATAAACTTAATGGTCGACGCAGCGGTGTCCTTTGGGTTCAGCATGTTTTCGCCATTATAAGTGAAGTAGGATAATCGATGACGAAGATGAAAACTAATCTCGGCAGGACCAGAACGGAAAATTTCTTCGTCTTCTGACGCCTCTACAAACTACTTTCGTGCGCGTGTGGCAACTTCTTGTCAACCAACAAACGCCGCCAGCAAAAATTGTTGCTCGGTTAGTTGTTAAAGTACGCCAAATCAATGCTGCAGATCAACATCAAATGAGTAAACAATGTAGGAACAGACGCGAACTGACGCAAGTGCGAAATTCTCCCCGAAAAAGAAAACGGAACTTTGCTGCAACTCTATCCTGTTAGCTATGTTACGCTTCTTTCATAAAATCATTTTCCCAACTTCTCTTTGGGTCCTCCGCAGGCTTCTAAAGTTCTTAGCAGATTTTTTTTTTTTTGAGGCTCTCGCAACATTGGATTCAGCGTCTAACCTAATCTCATTGACTGAGACTGCATGAGCTAGGGAAGAATATTTGGCACCGTCGCGACGCGTGGTTTGAAGAGGAGTGGCGGTCGCCATCCTCGACGTCGGGGAACCGTTTGCGCACGCGCATTAGCCAGGAGAAGCCGCCTCGAAACGCCAGACTTCCTTGCTCTTTGCGTCGCCCTAATTGCTCAAAGGTCGCGAAGAAAGGACGAAGCACTCGGAGGGAGTGCAGCGAAAACAGGAAGGAAAGGATGACCCACTCTCGAATGCTGGGAGCCAGGCGACTTCTTTGAGAAACGCGGCAGCGGGAGCACACAGGACGGCCTAAAATGGAAGGAGAATAAACGGTGAGGAAAGGAGGAGAGTAACAGACGAGAAACAGAAAAAGGAAATAGATGCCCAGGGAAAGTTACGCAGGTCCTTGGAACCACAAAGGCTCCTGACAAGATAGCACTTCCCGGTGCCAACACCCCCCTTTTTCTTTCTCCGCGCACTTGTGCTAATGGCTGCCTTAAGCCGGTGCTCTCACCGAGCTGAGCCATTCAATCTCTATTCCACCGCCGTTCCTCTCCCGAATGTATCCTGGCCAAACTACAGCTGCTGTTTCGGTACACCTCCTCGTGCCATCGCACTGCTCTTCTGATTTCTCCTACACCGTTCTTTTGAAGGTAGCCGCTTTCGGGAACGAGTGGGATAACCTTGTTTTTTTTTCTTTTTTGGAGCAGTACGAGTTATCGAATTGCTAATCGCATCGTTTATTGTGAAACTGCGTAGTTATGCGTTCAGCATTTTTGTGTGTACTAGTGTTTTAAATGCACTAGTACACACACTAGTAAAAGAGAGAGACTGATGTGCATATTGCACAGTTCGGCATGCCAAGTGCACAAGACGTGTAACAAAAAGCGGTAATTTACTGATCGCCGTCACTTTTAAAGATTACCTGCGTTATCCCGTTTCTTCTTCTGCGCCTGGTTCTTAAAGATGAGTACATTATCCAGAGCTGCACAGTCTAAATACGGGTAGAGTAAGCGAAGTTCCTCTGTCTTTGCCCCAAACCATATTTCTTTGCTCTATGTCATGCCCACCTTTTAAACGTTTCGTCCCGCAACGCTCATTGGTCCACGAGGAAGTGAGGGCACTGTTGTACTGTTTTGAGAACGAACGGCTTGTGCGAGCGTCTCTGACTACATGGAGCGATCCCCGTGCGCCCATGCATTCAAGGCACGTCTTACATTCCTCTCTATTACTATTCCCTTCCTCCCCTCCCTCTCGTAGCCAACCAGACAACTTCCGGGTTAACATCCCTGTTGTCTCAATCCGTTCTCTTTCTCCACTCAAGCGATAAAGTACGGCGCCCACGCTGAGAATCTCGGCGTTTTCGTGACCTGCGCAGCGGGTACAAGTGCGACATGTCCACCCACAATCGACTGGCCAGGAATTTCGCGCTCTTTTAGAATCACGTGACGCGCGTTTCCGTAGGGCAGAAAGTTCCGATGGCGCGTCAACTCAGCCGGTGAACAAGTGACGGCCGCCACTGATCGATGAATGCATTCGGCTGCGTCAGATTCCAGTGCTCAACGCGTACCGTCGTCTTCCCTGGGCGCATCATCCGAGTGGCGCTGTTTTGACCGGCACCACCAGCGCCGACTAACCCGCCGCACCGCTGGCGTTATGCGATGGCTCCCATATACTCCCCGGGCAACATCGCGCCCGGGTGATCGATTAAGCGAAGGCAGGAAGGAACCCATTCCGCTCCGCGGCATCTCTTTCTTTCTCCTCGCCCGCTGTCGCCTTTCCTTCCGCGTACACCGCATCCGACCCTGGGGCGCGCGACGTCGACACAAAACAGCACTGTGATGCGCCGCGCGTGCGCGTGTGTGGACGGAGAGGAGGAAGGGGGAGAGGAAATTGCCACCGGCACGCACATTAAATCTGGTAGCGGCATCTCGGCGCGAGACAAAAAAAGAAAGCAAGAGACGTCGTCCCTGGGGGGCAAACTAAAGACGGCGGCGCAGGTATTGAACAAGAGGAAAATGGGAAACAACGGGGAAAAGGGGTGGCATGGAAGGAGATGCGGCGAGGGAAAAGAAGCGTTCATAACAGGGGAAGCGCTAGACTCGCTCGCACGCGAGGCTCTATTGTGCCTCATCGCGGGTCGGTTCCTCTCCCGTCTTTACTTTGATGCCCGCCCGATTCTGCGCCGCAGCTGCCCTCGGCCGTGCCTGCTTGCTACCCGGCCCGACTGTGTCAGGCTGGCGTGTATGTGTCAGCGCGCGCGCGTGTGCGTGTGTGCTTGTGTCTGTGCCACGTTCTTTTCTCGCGTGATGAGGTGAAGGCGGCGAATGCAGCCCGCAAAAAAAAAAGAAAGGATAGAATGAGGAAGAGGGCAAAAACAAGAAAAAAGAAGGATGAGGGACGGCGAATAGCCGAACTCCCTCGATCTATTCTTCCTCGGGGCCGGCCTTATCGGCAGGCTTTCTTCGCGAACTCGGCCTTCACGTGCGCTCGCACTCATGCCAGACCGCCTACGCGGCCGGGCCCGCTCAGCTGGCTTGTTTGGGTCGAAGGGCACACGGCGTGGCTCATTGTTTTCTCCCGCTCGATGGCGCAGCGGGTGGTGTTTCTTGCGCAGCGTGCCGCAATGCGCGCGTGGTGCGACACGTATACTTGGCCGAGGAGAACGGACACGTCTTGACTACACTTCACGTGACTCGGAGCAGATGGTGCGACATGCAGAAGGCCATGTCGACATGCCTGCGCCTACGACATATATAGCTGGCGTGCCAAGCAGAGCCGGGCTCCTGGAGGCACGGAGTCGCTGTACTAGGGAGTTACGAGATGCTGTGCACAACAGCCGTAGTCGCGTGTGAAAAATAAAGGCATTTGCTCGATAAATGCAGGGAGCACGAATTCCGCGCGGTTTCTTTTGCAATGAATTCCTTGTGTACATCATGTCTCTCTTTCTTTCCTGTTTCCTGCCGTGCTTCACATCTTCCATTTCTATGTTTCTGTCGCCTCCTTTCTGAAGAGTAGGCAGGCGTTGTGCCCCTCCCGGTGGCCAGTTTCCAGCCTGCTCCTCGCTTTCCCTATCCTGTGAAATGTACATAAGTTTTCACAACAAATATTAATAGTAATAATAATAATAATAATAATAATAATAATAATAATAATAATAATAATAATAATAATAATAATAATAATAATAATAATAATAATGTGTTGGATAAGTTTATAAACCACATTTATTTAATTGCCTTGCGTTACCCGCACTCATTATGGGACCGAGCGTCCGCATTTTTATGAACTGATATGACGCAGTCTACGGCAATTCTTCGCAATGTGCAATTCCACAAGGAAAGCGGCTGTGATTTGGAAAGGGTGGTTTCGCAGACATATGTATTATGCGGGACTCACGACAGTTGGCGGTGCGAGCGCACTTGGAAGTGAGCTGTGCAAGGACGGTGACATATTGCACATGTACAGCAAATTGTCCAATGGCCTGCGCTGTAGACGTAGTATTGGCCAATCTTTTCTTTTTCGCTTGCTGGTAGAAATTTTTGCCCTCATAATCAGGTGTTTTATTTTTGCCTGGGAGTACACGCACGCCGATTTTCGCCTCAAGGGGGCCGTATAGCACTGTAACTGCGTTACTAATCTGGTTAAATGCTCCAGTCAGAGGGCTCATCTGCTGCAAGCCACTATAAAGGCGGGCTCAGGAACAGCGTAAAGAAGTGGAGTGGGGAGAAGATATTGTTTTTAAATGGTGGAGCCCGCCATTGGTGAAAAAAAAAGAACCACGTTAGTACGAAAATCGGCAGCGTGCTTACATAGTCATCGGTAAGTGCAATCTGTTGGATCGACGAAAACATGCTAGAGATCACATGTTCAAAGACATTTTTTATTTTATTGCGCTAATTATATCGACACTACAGGCGCATTTCTGCCGTTGGCGTCGCCGTCGCAGTGAAGTTACGTATAAATTCCAAGGGCGATAAAATTGTTGCCGCGCGCGGTGTGCTGTACGTGCGAATGAAAGCATGCATGAGCTAGTCGGCGATCGCGGTTCAATATCGCGCATGCAAGCGAGGTAAGCTAGGAGGAAGCGTGCCGTCTTCCGTCGCGCGCAGGGATCCGGGAGCAGGGTAGGGAAGGGGGGGGGGGTTCTACTTTGGGCGGCCCGCCACTAATGCCCGCCCGGACCACTGTATTTTGAAAGGAATCTGTGACGAGGACAGACTCTGACCGCGCGATGTGTTTTCGCAGCCTAGTTCGCTTTGTTGCGAGAGGCAGCACCAAGGTCAATTTTCTCGCTGCTCCTTTTGACAGCGAGTTTCCGCGGTCATTGAGTGAGATGTGTTCATGTTTGCCTGTGCGCCTCTCGCACCATACTTGTTATTTCACTTAGTATACCTATGCTTAGAAGTTTATACGGCCAATTAAACTACTATCCTCATTTCGTATAGCTAGCTGTCCACTAATTTGCTATCGCAATCGATGCTTCGTCTTTCGGTTAAAACTGTGACTCTCTTTATTTTTATGTTATTTTACAGCTGTATCAGCTCTTGCTCACGTATTTCGTGTTCTTATTACGGTCGGCAGCTCTGGCACCCTGGGGGATTACTTTGTTGCCGCTGGATACACAATAAAGTTCCGTGATGTAACCTTCAATGCATCCCTGATACTTGAACCTTCCTTTTAAGTGCAGTTTCTCCCGTTTATCCGGAGCCGTATTGGAAGACAAATCACCTGCAACCCCCCATGTGACAGCCAGAAGGACGAAACATTTCTCGCTTTTATCAAACCAGTAGCAGTCTCCGCCAGTCTTTTGCCTTCTCCATTGGTTATCATTATCATTTACTTAACCCTTACGTGCCGCGCGACGGGCGTTACTTAATGAGGGAGCAAAGAACGTAGTACAATATCAAAGACTATAAAGGCAAATAAACATTCAGATTCCGAGAAAAGTGGATCATGTAACATAATTTAGAATAGGAATGTTTCACGTGAACTTAATATTTAAAGCGGTACCAATTGTTTCAACTTTTCGGCGCAGCACTTCGTAGCAATGACGTCACGTAAACGGTTTCAGTCGTGTATGGCAGCAGACAGAAATTATCTGCTGAATGCACTTGCCACAGTGAACTGAGTGAACAAAAAAGCCGCCTTGACGGGCGACTGCTAGGGAGGACAACGGAATTACGTAGGGTCGAAAGAACAGTAATACGAATAATGCAACAAGCAAACTCGACCTATGCGTTAACGATGAGTCCCAACGGGATGTTAAAATGTCCAGATCCTTTTTCTAAAAAAGATCCCTCCTTAATTATGTCCCGATTCTTGCTGGAGCTTCAACCTTTACAAGGTTTTAAGAAACGTGCACGGCAAAATAGAAGCGCTGACAAAAGTAACTGGTCAATTAAGCTATTTCTCACAACACTCCCCACTGCTTAACGATGTGCATCAAGCTTCGGGTGCATGGCAATTCGACAACTAGTTAGTGTTGCTGCGTATCGCTGACATGCTGCGTTAAATACCGCAGTTATCTACTTTAAATCGACATGAACAGGCTCATCGTTTCTGCATTTTCACAACTAAAGGCCAAACACGAAACGAAGACTACATAGGCAGACACGCACTTATCCACAAAACATTCTTTTTGTAATTGTATTCATTTACTTTCTCATTCGAGCTACTTTTGTTTTTCATTCATAGCCCCTTTTTCTGGCGGTCCCGCTCTTGCCACTGTTGTTCTAATCACTCTATTCTTTCGCATTGGCTTTCGTGGCTCTTTATTATTTCCCTGTGAATATTTCTGGTCTGAGAAAGCTTCTCCAAACGACGTATCGTATTCAAATACAAAAAAAAATTGATTGTGGAAGGCACTGAGCCAAAAAAAAAAGGGGTAATCACGTTTTGGTGTAACGTTATACGTCGCAACTAAATCTAGTGGCGCTATCCGAACAACGCTGAAGCCTGCCGCTTCTCATGGTCAGAAAATAACAAGCGCCAGAAGCAACCACATTGGGGCGTGGCTAACACCGTCACTATCGCCGCATGCGCTCCGACCTACCGCAGTGATTCATCGCCGCGCTGCCTGCCAGCCGGCTACTCGTTCTTACTTCACGGTGGGATCCGACTTTCTGCTTCCCATTCATTTCAACGCGAATGCTTCACGCCGCTTCTTTTTTTGTTTTGTTTTTTCGACTCTGGTCGTTCCCTTTTAACTCAATTTTTATCCCGCATCATTAACTTTTCTCTAAAGAAAAAAAAAGGAGGGGTTGGAAAATGGAACGTTTGAGGAAACCCAGAGCTTTTTTGGTATAGCCTTGAAAGAGAAAGTTGAACAAGAAAAGAAAGAAAGATCAAAGGGAGATTGGTGCGTCCAGCCGCTATGAACTGCGCGGCAGGCTGTACTTTTTGTGTACTTTTTGCACCACAGCACCGAGAAGATCCAGCGCCCTAATCATATATATATATATATATATATATATATATATATATATATATATATATATATATATATATATATATATATATATATATTTGAACTGAAGAGATGCAAAATACGCGAAATTATATTTACTCGTTCGTTGACACTAAACATGAGCGCTTTTCCATTAGCTGAGTGTTCCAGCCGCAGCTGTTGCAGTACACCGCATGCTTTTCTCGATCAAGCATGAGCAAGTGTTTCCGATTTTCACAGCATCCTTCCTTATGATTAGCTGAACGACACATGCCATTTCCATGGAGGTGATTAATGTGTTGTGTATATTTAATATTTGGTAGTAGTTTTATAATAATGTACCTGTTTTTGCAGGGCCTTCTCAATATATATATATATCATAGCTGTTACAGCTAAAATATGTAGATGCAAAGAACCTGAGATAAATGTAGTTTTCACACAGGTCGAGCACTCAAAGATAATTATGCCCTGTTCCTTCTGAGTACTGTAAGTACAGCTCAGGGCTGGCACTGCTCTTGCTTGTTGCATTGTGGCGTTTCCTACACTCGACGTTGGAGACTCTAGACGTAAGTGCGTCCGTTCGCCGCAAGTAACCTTTTAGTTTTCACTGAATATGTATCATTACAGAGATGTCGCTGTCTTCAAAGAAACCGTGCATCTCTATTAACCTCACTATTAGAGGTAGTCTCCCTCACAATATTTCGCTCCCATTCGAAACAGGCCACGATGCACTTCTGCGTCTTGAATAAATTAGTAGAATAGTGTAGGAAAGTCGTCGGTTTGTATGGAAGCACTCGAACACTTAGATCCTAACAGCAGAAAAAAAAAGTTGTTTAAAAATTCAAAGTTAGAGTGAACATTAGCGAACTTCTCTACAATTTGTTGAATAGACATTTCCGATAGGAATGAACGACATTTTTCACTATACCTTGTTGGTTACCATGAAAGGAACGTTCTTTGCTTAAGAAAAAAAAGGAAGCTACCTATTCGGTCGTTTAGCGTCGCAGCTAACTCTAGAAAGTCTAAAAGGAATTTTCAGTTAATCCTATAGGTTGAGAAAAGTAGAAGTAGTAAGGCATGCCGTGATTCGTCGCATACATTGCGTATGCATGAAAGCTGGCTGAAACGCGGTTTCGTCTATAGGAAGCCGCTGCGAAGTAATTAGCTAAGTGCTGACTTCTAAAAGACGCATAAAATTCTGAAACTTCAAAGCACATTGCGACATACAATGAGGTCGATACGGCGGACCCCTAATGGCCGAATTTGACTGTAGGACTATTCTGCATTTCTTTCTCGCACATAGCATTTTGTTTGATTTTCTTCTTTATTTCTCGCTCCATTTTCCGACGACGCGTAGGTGGCAATGGCTACAATTGCTAAAAATATTAAAGAATTGTGACGTTTAACGTGCCATAACTACAATTTGATTATGGCTCACGCCGTTAGTGGAGGACTCCTGATTAACTATAACCTCCTGGGTTTCTTTAACGTGTCCCCAATTCACGGCGTTCTTGCATTACGGCTCCATCGAGGTGAGGTCGCTGCGGGCGGGATTTCATCGAGGACCTTGTGCTCAACGGCTGAACGCCAAAGCCACTGAGCCAGCACGTCGAATGTTCAAACCCTATCTACTCCGGCATTGCCTAAGGCTACCTCAAAAGTAGTCATAATGGACGGGTGTACACCAGTCGATCGATGCTGAACATTGTTTTGTGCAGCTTGAAGTTGTGTGCTTTCAGCCGTTGCAGTTCTCTCCGTCTTTTTCATCTTTCTTTTTTTTTCTTCAACGGAATGTGGTACCACCATATTTTAGGTCTTCGTTCAAACATACCGCAACTCACACCAGGCGACTTCCAATACTTAAGCGTAACTTCTCCTCCCAGCCTTGGAGCGTAATTTAGGAGAATAGCTCGAAGTCTTCTGCTGTGAGACCAGATTTAGAGGGACCCTAAAGAGATCAGTTTAGCCCGAGAAACTATACCTTGAATATACTAGCTTCGTTCATTTCGTGGTAACATATTCAGCGCTATGGAATGTGAAATGACAGTGAAAGTTCAATTTCTTTAATTTGACGACGAAGCTAGCACGCCGATACGTCAGTAGGACGTGATGGAGTTCGATGTCTCTGCTCGGTCATTACTTCTTTTGCTAACATTCTGATGGTTGTGCCATGTGCCGTGGCAGGCGCTATTCTTTTTTTTTTTGTCATTGTTATGCTTCAATCTTCGAGTTTTGTCAACTCGTTCTTTCCTTCCCCTTTGCGTCCCTTCTTCCCATCTTCCATTTCTATGTCTCTGCCTCCTCCCCCTTTGTGAAAAGCATGTGCAGGCTGTCGTGCCCCTTCTGGTACAGTTGCCACCTGTTCCTTGTTTTCCATTTCGTCTCTTTCAAGTGCTTAGATATTATCACGCCAACTAATAATAATAATAATAATAATAATAGTCTGGCGTGGGGACCTCGAAGGAGCATCTCCACCCTTCTTTCGTCCGTGCGTCTTTTTCTGGCCCGTCGTGCCTTCTCACAGAGTAAGAGTGTCCCTTTTATTGGAAAAAATGTGTCATTTATTAATACAGTTGAGCCTAATTTTCTTTTTCATGTTTCCATAGTGCCGCCACTCGAGACAACTATAATCCCCGGTGAAAGCTGCTTGCAACGGCAATACGCTGTTGCGGTTCGATTGCCAGAAGGGGCACTCACGAAACCAGGGATTCGAGTTGTACGAAGCCCTATAAGCCGAATCGAGTGGGTTCCTGAAACTTACATTATCTTACTAAAATGAAGTGACACTGCGAAAATCTGTCGGCGCGATGTTGTGACGTTCAACATTTAGCAGCGTTTTAGTAGAGTCATTCCTGACCCGAACGATTCGTTTGTTTCGAAATACAGCTCTTCGTTTCACCTGCGAGCACTTCTTTGATCTCCCAGTCGCTCACGTTGTGAAAAGCGTCGCTGTCGGCGGTGCATTAGCGTTAGCACTGTTTATTCAGGACGGTATACCATCGACTTTCTTCACACTCCTTTCAGACTATGAAAGAAATAGGCCATCATTGATTATCAAGACAAACGACATCTCCACTAAAACTATCACCGAGACAAGAACACCAGAGATGCTTGTTAATCACCGCCAGCGTCTATGGTTTCTTCTGGACACTGAGCAGTGCACGATGTGCCGTGCCCTCAACGGGTTTCTTTCTCTGTTTCTTTTTCTTTGCTTGTGTGTGCGTTTGTGTCTGTGGATGGAAAATTATGATTTTGTTTTTGTAAGCCGACATTCTTCACCTTCTTCAACCCCTTATATATGTGAGAACGGGACATGTACGTGGATTGCATAGTGAGCGACGGTTGCGTACTATTTTCCTGTGTTTCTTTCTCTCATCCTGCTTTCTATTATTTATTTATGCCAAAGCCTTCTTGTCTTTTGTTTTTTCTATATATATTTTTTTAAACGAAAACCAAAGTACATATGCGTTCGTCAGTCATGCATACAGGTAATTTGCGCTTTTATTCATCCGAGCTAGGTCTATCTGACAATCTGATGTCTGGACCGCTGACGATTGCCATCGTAATTTATCAAAAATATGTTAATTTATTGCAATCAAAAACAGTTGGGTGTCGCCCTAGTGTTACATAAAAAGCAAGCACTAAATAGAACTGCCCTACCTGCATTACATCAGCATGCAAACGAGGCTACTGTTAATGGGAACATCAAAAGTACCTCAGTAATTCGTTTAGTCAGATAAGTGTGCCCTAATAAAAATATTTTCCCGCTTTCTCTGGTAAGTCCACGCTATAAGAAAAAAAATTACTGTTATGGTGAGTCGGCCATCTGAATGAGTTGCGCTGGTGGTCGAAATGACCTCGTGCCGGTCGAACGTTTCTATAATATCGAGTGTTTCTCTTCCTTTTTGCTCCATGGCCGCGAGGTGATGGGACTCGCAAGTACGCACACGCACGCACGCGTACAGTGTATGTTTTCCCAAGCCCTCCCCACTCGACCACTTTGCGGGAAATGGGCTGATGGATGCGAGTGCCCTCGATAAACCGGACGTGGTCGGGCACTCGCCAAATGTGGCGGCCTTCTTCTCTTTATTTCTTCTTTTTTTTACTTCGATATCGTTTGTGGCGTTGTTTGGCTTATCTTTCTTTTTTTTTCGTTTTGTGTGCGTGTGTAGCCGATTCCCCGCCTGCTTTGTGAACCGCATCTTTCAGTTCTTGTCTGACAAGCGGGATGAGTAAGTGGGAGGCCGGGCGGTCAGTTAGCCATATGCCGAGGTGGCGCTCCCAGCGGGGTTCCATTGCGCGTGCACCGCTACAGCGGCGGTTTTATACGCCCCACAGCTAACGATGTCGTGAGAGATGATCTGCCCTATCCGCCTTCCCACCGCTCCCGGCCTCCCTTGCGTACGTTCCCGCTGCCCCATCCCCCAGCGAGACTTGTCTCGCGTTTCGTCTATCGGCATAGATCAACGCCGGTCTGCGGTGGCCTACTAAGAAGAGCCGGCGAGGAAGCGTACGCGTTGCAGACGAGGAGCGCAGGAGGATGAGAAAGAGGAAGGCTCCAGAGAGACACAAAGTTGCCGCTCCACTTTAAGTTACAAGCGGCGAATCCCACAGGAACATCGAAAGGAAGCGATGAGGGAGAGGGGTTAGTGCACATTGGAAGGACGAGATTCGGAGAGGCGGAGCTTATGGGGCGTCACACTTGCCCATTTTCCCCCCTCCCTCATTCCTCCACCCCCTCCCTTTTTGTCGCGAGCCCGCGACGGCACTCCCTCCGCTTTCATTTTTTTTGCAGCCTTAACGGGACTGTCTAATAGGAGGCCGGGGGAGGGAGAGAGAGAGTCCAAGTGGCCACGGTCGCTGCCGCGTGCTTGGGGTTGCCAGGGGGACGGCGAACTCGAGCGCATCGGGGGTTGGTGGCAATATTTATTGCCGCGAAAGCGACTGACAGCCCCGCGCGGCGTGCCTGCTTCCTGATAGAGAGGGAGGAAGTGGTGCGGGGAATATATACACCGGGGGGCTAACGGGCAAGAGGACCGGCGTCGAGGGAGAGCGGCGTCCTTATAGATTTTCATTTTTTTCTTCTCTGCCGCGTTTTCCTTTAGCTGCCTATTTTGTGTCTCATTCCCGTAGCATTGAATCAGCTGAGCACCGGAAGAGAAAGGAGGTGAGCCGGTTGCCTCAGTTGCAGCAAAGTGCCCCTAACGTTGCTAATGGTCGCATAGCGAGGCAGGCATAGTAGTGGCTTACGAGGAGCGCCAAATATTCGCGTCGTCTACGGGGGAAGTTGTAACTTCTCCTCCGTGAGTGGTAATACGTGCTCCGGGCTCCCACCGGCTCAGCTTCCCCCGCGCGAGAAAGGATGCGTCGCCTCTCACGCGACTCCGGTGGCATTTGATGAGTGGCCCTGTTTGCCTCTCGCAGCGCGCAACAACGCAAGCCGGAAGCTCAGCAGGCTGGGCGCTTAGCAGGCTGGCACGTGCTTGTACGTACATTGACACGCCTTGCGCCCGATACTCGTACGTGCTTCCACATGACGAATGCTTATGAAGGGACTCCATGCAAGCAAGCATAGCTTTCTGCCAAGAAGGAGGCGCAGGTGTACGTAGTTTTTCCAGATGGCAGGGTTTGCTTAAGGTTCACATGTTTACTATTCGCATTGCGACTCGGTATCACAGCGGCGGTATCTCATAATCATCGTGGTATCTTTTTTCAGTTTTTTTGTTCTTTTCATATCCTCAGCCTTGAAATCACCTAATTAGTTGGCTGATACTATACAAGTGAAGAGCCACGAAGGCTTCCAAACTATAGCGGTTTCGCGTTTCGCTGAAACTGTTCTTCTTACTAACTGTTGCTGGCTATTTGTACGCATTTGAAAGAACCGCGCAAGTAGATGATGGCGCTTATATGCGTTTTTCCTTATATTCTCTTCTTCTGACTAGGAAATAGACGTGCTCTTCCTATAGCAGTTGTGCGCAATGCTATAGGGGCTGTCATGGCGCAGTCCCTGCGGCGCAAAGCATGCTCTGCCTGATCTCATACAACAGGCTACACTGTTCCAATTTTCTTTCGCCGAAGAAACTGTTTCTTTGGTGACAAAAATTAGCCAAGAGCTACTTTTTCTGGAATTTCATGTATTAACGCGTGTCAGAGGCGCCGTTTTGCTGCTTGCTTCTAACACTTTTCAATAAAGAAGAAACCCGGCGGCAGTCGATTACAAATGTTTTAAGTGTTTCGCGAATGCTTCAGAGATCAAATCCATTAACCGCAACCCGCAAGATTTTCTAAAAACTATTTTTTCCCGGGAAAGGAGCCGGCGTCCAAAGTGTTGAACATGGACGAGCCTGTACAGCGCGATAGTCAAAACGGGGCCGAAAACGAGAAGGGACATGCCCTGTCCCAGGACTCATTGTTTCTCAGTATACTAAAGAAGCTGGACTGCCCGGTGGATAAAGAGACGTTCTTGCCATTCACGCCCCACATTTTTAGCGTCGCTCCTCTTTAGGTGCTCATAGCTTCAGCGCGCGCTATGCACAACACGCGATTTCACATAACGTGCTCAAACTCTGCGCAAGCTCGGGTTTGTCTTGGATTCATTTGCTTTCCTGTTCGCTTCCGCGACTGCTCACCTGCTAGACAGAGTGCGAAGTGGTAACAGAAACCCAGAAAGATCAAACCGACTAAGCCCGGTTGACTTCCCTGCACTGTGTAAACGCATCCCCCACTGTACCGAAAACTTGAGTTGAATGAGAGGGTTTCACGGTATGCACGAACACACAAGCCCTCACCGTGCAGTTCGTGGCAAGCGGCATAAGTGCCTTGCTAAAGCTGTATATAACTTCCGTGATGCTACCGCCCACTTGATCACAACAAGAAAGCGAGCGCATGTTATAAGGAGCCCCAGAAAGGGTCGAAAATTCATAAACAGGTCAACTTCTCCATAGGGTGGAAGATTCTTCTGGCGTGCTCCGGACACCTGCTTCACACTATATACATTACTGCAATAACAATTATCTAACAATTATCTGCAATAACAATTATTAACGTACGTTCGGTACTTGAGTACGCTTGCATTTGCTGAGATCCTTATACGTGCCAGTTAGTCGATTTACTGGAAAAAATTCAGAATAGGGCGGTTCGATTCGTTCTTGGTAATTACGACAAAAACCTCAGTATTACCGAAGGCAAGCGCAGACTTAATTGGCAAGATCTAAAGGATAGAAGAAAGTGCCTCAGACTCAAATTTTTTCACAGTATTTACTATTCTAAAATAGACATCGACAGGAACAAATATATTAAATTATCATCGTGCATTTCCCGTAGAAGAGACCATGCCTTGAAACTCCATGAATTTCCTTTTAGGGGTGACACCTTGCATTATGAATTTTTTTACAGGACCACGAGGGAGTGGAATGCTCTCCCGTCAAATATTGTTGGTATACAATGTAATGAAACGTTTTACCGCGCTTTGTGTGTTGAAATGAGTGTAAACTGATGTAGATATGTATGTACCCCCCTGCAGTAATGCCTTCTAAGGCGATGCAGGTACTCAATAAATAAATAAATAAATAAATAAATAATCTGGAAAGCAAAATGAGGTGACGATGCCGTTTTCGCTGTTGATAATATAAGGCTGGGTAAGATGCTTTTCAACTTTCTAAACATCTAGTACGCGTTATAGCTAGCAAATGAATTTCTTCATTTGTATTAGTAGTATTACCAACGCACGTGGCAGTGATTTAATGAACCGCAGTGTTGCAGTGACTTCTTGTAACCGCGTTTCTTCGCACGCTGCTCCTGCCTCTCCTCGTTAACCAGTTAGCACATGCTGGCTAGAACAATCAAGTTAAACAGGCTAACATTCTTTTGTGTTGCATTCACAAGAAAGCAGCGCACATTGAAGCCACGAAAGACAAGCGGGAAGTCTGTAATAAGACATATTTAATCGCTTAAACATGAGGCTTATACTTATGATCAAGTTCGTATACTGATAAAGCGAAATTGGAAGGAAATACAAGATTTGTTCAGGTGTTAGGCGTACTCACCTAAATGCAACACTCAACCGACAGAGCTACGTGACTGCTGCTTCTGTCCAGTAGTTTGTGTTAATAACCCAGCCCAGGGAGTCAGCGCCATGGCGAATGGTGCCGTATTGTTTACGCTCGTTGTTTGTGATGGAACCACAGATACGCACCGTAATCCCGGTGATGTTTGTAAGGTACTATCAACGATTGACATTTGGATTCGAGCCATCTTTTCGGCGAAAGTGGTTAGCCCTGACGTTCTTGCAATTGCACTATTGATCGGCTTTGGAGGCTTATGTAAATACCGCAAACGAAACCGTCGAAGGACTCAGTAAATCATGGAATAACTGCATCCTAGTGCTCTGTGATGGAGTGAAAGTAAACGCAACACTTTACTCTCTCGGGACGTGTAATCAGGGTTTCATAACAGATACCAGGAAGGATTTTAAATAAATGCTACACGCCACTGATAGATCGCTTGTCGATTATGCCGCGTAAGGAAGCATGTCGTTGTCAAAGATGAAAAAAAAAATAGCAGGAAATAGAAAAATCTGCCACACGAGTAAAAGGAAAAGTGCCACGCAAAGTTTAATCAATATCTCATTGAGGAGAAGGGTAATCTATCTCGCGTTTGCTATTCCTGTTTGTATCATGTTCCCATTTCTCTTCTCAGCTCGACACTATCGCAGCTTCGTCGGTGAGTAACGACAGGTGCTGCGACTCTGTGCCCTTTTTTTTTTGTTTCCTGACGAACATGCATTGATTGCCTCGTCGATGCGGCCAGCTCGCTTAGAGCCTTGATGCGGGTCGAAATCTGCTACTTTTGTCGACAGCGCTCAGTAGGAAGTGCAGCAGGAGCCGTTGACGCTTTGGAACGCTTGTAGATACGCGCGTGGACTGTAGACACATGCACGTTTCCTTTCTTTGTTTTCTTTCTATGGTTATGTTCACTGTGGATGACCATTCATAAAAAAATTCTCACGCTATAGTTCTATGTGCATTCGTGTGCCATCCAGTCACAGTGCCAGACACATTATTAGAGAAGTCGACTATAGCCTTTGGCTCGCAGCACTTACTACTGGAAAACGCGCGTGAATTCGGCCTTTGGCGGCTCGCTGAGCATTTGGTGTGTTAGTCTCGATGACCGCCAATCACGATATTCAATATCATGATTGGTTAAAGCACATTGGTGGGCTAGTTGGTCTGAATTCATGGTAGAGTTTGTTAGCACGACTAAACGAGTACGTAGAAAGAAACAGATACACAGAGACAGGGCTAGGCGTTTGACTATTGATATTATTTTACGGTATATACGGCATATATTTATCGATGTGTGCGAAAATAAAAACTATACTCAAAAGTTAGCGCTTTCTCTGAGTATCTGTTTCTTTCTACGTCCTCGTTTCAGTCGCGCCTAAACACTCTATCATGATTGGCTGGCGTCTTTTCTTGCGAAAATTTGCAGCAGTTTACAGCTATAGTTGTTGAAGGCTCACGCGCGTAGTTTTGATGACCGCCGCTGGCTCCGATGGCGCCGCGGTGACCACCGGTTCTGACGGTAGGAATGCAGTAGTGCTTTGCGAGGTGTTTGTAAAGAATTAACAAACCATGTTTAAGAAAAAATGCGCAGTACTCCGCGTGAATTCAAAAGCCTGACTCGCGGATTGAAAGCAGCTGGTTTTACGTCTCCAAACCACCTGAATGGGAGGACATTTTTTATTGATTAGGTCGTGCTCTAGAAGTTCTCATCAGCAGTCAGAACAAAGGGTTGCAGGCATGATATAAGTGTTTCCTCCTTTGCGACACGCTTAGCCAGGAAGTAAAGGGGAAACAAATCTAGTCAGTCGATGCTACTGCAGGGAAGACTAACGCGCCTGGAGCGCAGGGCCGCGCCATTAGCTGCATTGATTGGCTGACGCCACAGCCAGCAGCGTGCATCTAAAACATCTGCAGTAACTGTTGTTTGTGGTAGCAGTGCAACATCTAAGTATTTAAGCGCTCTTGGTGTTCAGTCTTCGCAGTGTCCTTGTCAAACTCTTAGTTTTACTATAGGCCAGGAATGAACTAGGCTAGCAAAAAGCTTTGTAACAACATCTAAGCCATCGACGTGTATTTAGCGAAGCAGGAGGTCTGCGCATGACTTATATGCGGCTGTTTATAGTTTCTGACATTTGAAGGAATAAGTCATTCACACAGAGACCCATTTGATCACAGCTAACCTTCAGGTGGTGGTCCCAATGATTGCTGTATATATGAGTCGTATGTGGTATATGGTATATACGGTATATGGTATATGAGTGCTGTATATATATAAGCATTGGAAAGTGCCTCCTACGTTTAAAATAACGAAACCAAGTTCGCAGCTTTTAACAGCGTGAAAGCTTCGGATAGAAACCCGGACCAATATTGGACGGCACCAAGTGGTCGACAAAGATGCGCGTCCTGCATGACTCGTGAAAATTTTATTTTACGTTATAGACGCATGAACTTTTGCAAAAACCCACAAACAGAAACATTTATACGAGAGAACCGCATTACACAAAATCGATGGCCATCTTCATTATCAAAAGCATAACGCAGCAAAGGACATAGGTCTCTCTAAGGGATCATCAATCACACCTGTCTTGCTTCAACCAAAACAAACCCAAAATGTGCAACTTTTTTTAATGTTTGCGGCATCTCGTACTAGTAAATGTCTATCACGTAGCCCCTATTCAACGCAAAGAATGGTCTTTCCAAAGCCGTATTTTCCCTCATGATGTCACTGATAACTTTGCCTGTTCATGTTTTATTCATAACTGATCTTACTCTATTCGTATACGCCTGGAACATATTCGGCCTGATGAGGGCTCATAGGAGGTCTTGGTATTCTTCCTCAAGAAAAATTAACACTTGCTATAATAGGGAAACTGAAAATGCCTGAAGCATAAGTTATGGGACAGCGGAAGTAACTTAGATGGGTGGGGAATAAAATTGAGGTGCTTTGCGCGTGTTGACGAAATTGTGCCAGCGCTCCAATACAAAGCAAGACGCTGTGGTCAAGCATTTCGCGCTTGACCACAGTCGCGCGAAATGCTTGACCACAGTCGCGCCCTCTTTTCAGCACGCTTGCCATGTTCGGGAAAAGCAGTACTGTTCCTCTCAAATGTGTTTCCGCGCTTCGGTCTTCGAGAGAAAGCGAGAGAGCGAGAGAAAAGTGTTGTCTTTAATGAAAAGCTGGAAATGTCTTCTTGACTGACGCCTTCGCATGCTGCTTCAAGTGTTTGATGAAAGGTGTTGTGTAGCACAGTCATCAAATAAATACACAAATGGCATGTGCGCACACACTGGACCCGTCTTCGAATGCCTCTGAAAGGTGACTGGACCATGTCTGGACTTTAAACACAAGACTTCATGAACAGAAAATGTTACCTAACGTGCCCATAGTTAGTTTCGCCTTGAAGGCGATCGAACCACCTGCGATCCTTCCCTCCTGTAGCAGCGAGAACAACTCAACGCCGCGGAACAAAAGTGAGATCGAGTAGTGCAGAAAAACAAAACAGTAGGTGAGGACACAGCCGGTGGCGAAGCCTGTGCCTTCCGTTGCACGTACTGTCCGCTGGCGGCAGCTGCGGCTCAGAGTTTGTCTGCTGCTTCGAAAAAAAAAAAAACCCTATGGGGAACCGCTGGCGCAGCGCCGGCGCATCTCATGGCAAAGAAGCGGGAATAACTGCAGAGAAAGGCTGCAGGGGCGCCCAGTGGGCGTTAGTGAAGAGAGCAAAAAACGGTGAACAACCTAAGAGGGGAGAGCAAGGCAGAGAAGTACGAGAATATTGTTGTTCCTCGCCGCAAACAGAAAAGGGTGGAAGGCCGCGCAGCGTACTGTGAAACGTGACGAAGACGGAAGATCGCTTTCAGGCGCAGCCGTGCTTGCGTAATGAGGAGGAGAGCGTCAGGACCGCAAGGCGCCCGTCGCTTCACGGGCGCCTGGCATGTTTTTAGTTCGTCCGGCTTATTTACTCCTGTCGCGCTTCATTTTCTTCTCTCGGATTTTGCTCTTCGCGTGCTCGGTTGTTGTTTCTCCGTAAACGGGCAAATACAAAGAAAGAGAGGGTGTGTGTGTGTGTGCGTTCGGCGCAGCTCTAAGCTAAGCCGCTTTTAATTAGCGAACGCATTAGGTTTTGCGCGATGGGACTCCTGCGCCTGGGTTTGAAGGCTGCAATTTCGCGTTCGTATGCGTTCTCGCACGCGTACTAAAATGAAAGCGACGCAATGAATGTCCGTGCGGGCCATATTCGCCGTTTCCGACCGCTTTAATTAGGTTTCCGCGAAATAACTTTATGTTTTCATCGCTTGTCGTCCACTCAGTTGTTTCTTTCTCGAGCGTCCGCTTTCAGTGGAAACACAATGTCTGGTGCGTGGGTAAGTTCCTTAAATCCGTCCTGTCTTGTTCAAGAATTGTGAAATTTACCAGCTGTCACTAAGCATGCAAAGGAATAGGAGCTGCGCGCCGTTGGCTGCGTGCGTAAACAAGCAATAAAACGAGAGCACAGCACTTTGAAACCTGCTTGCTTGCGAATGTATATATATACGCAAATAAAACGGGCTGATACAGAGTCACCTGAAAGGAATTTCTTGTGCGTCGAGCTATTCCCGTTTGCAATATTAAAGCATCTTAATGAAAACATATTGGAAGAATGTAGATCAGCTAAATATAAGGTTTGAGCTTGCTCCAACACGACCGTTGTTGTGGTCTGCCAGCTCTTTTCCTAGCACGACCTCTTCGTCCTTTCCTTTTTAACTTCTTGAGGGTGAGTTTTGACGACTGTATAGCAAATCTTCGACCGCCGATAGATCGGGCTTTATCGCGAGAATTATACCTAAAATATTAAAACATAATGCAGGTAGCGTCGAAAGTAGGCAGTTGAGCGAGACAGAATAATAGAGGGAAGGTAGGCTGCTTATTATCAGATGGGGATATCAAGTTAACTACCCTGTACTATATAATAAGCGGAACATGGTAAGATAGAAAAGTGAAGGAAGAGAGTGATGGAACAGGCAATCAAGGGCACTTTGACGCGTGCGCGAAATCAAACACGCGCGCGTCCAGTCTTTCATACAGGTAGAACGAAGCAAACCTTCTTCGCTGCTGGAAGTCGGCGAGGTAGTTGTAGTTTTGCTAAAGCGATCGCAATGACTTTTCCTTACACCACAACACATGTAGCAAAGCTTTTGATTACAACGCGACAAAATTACGCATTCAGAAAATCGCACGCCACCGCAGGCCGGTTAAACACTCAAGGCAATCGATCCCACGGCACAGGGTAGTCAACGGTAGATAACCTCTGATTAACCTCCTCATCTTTCCTTTGTCTTTGTCTGTATGCCTTTTTCTCTCACCTTAACTCTTCTAAGCTGCGGCATTTGGTCGCGTGTCTCCTAAACGTTTTCTCTCTCTTTTTTTTTTGTAGACGCGGCTACTTTGCAGTCTACAGGTTTGACGATAAGATAATTATTGTCGTGTAGTTACACGTGCACAAAACAGCCATGCCATAACTGTCTCAGTCTGTCTCATAACCATAAACGTCTCAGACGAAAATATACGGTCAACGAGAAGTGAATACGCCAACCGTCATCTGACAAGGCAGCTTGGCTGAAAGCAGCATTTACGGAGGCGTATCTGCGCCTGTGCGCTGCACGGGCAGCCAATGGCGTCGCGCAACGTTACCATGAAATCTAGGGCATTCGGAATCACGCAGGTGGACACGCTTTCTCGGCCCAAGCAGTCTCCAATCGGAGCAGCGCTTCAAATCCGCGTTAAGCGTGCGATCGTGTAGTTTTCTTCGAGCTTACATCCCAACGTACATAAAGAGGCGCACACTCGGGCTAGGTAAAATTGAACACTACCAGATATTATGGTAGGTACTGTTAAATGCAACCAGCCACGGTGACTCAATCACTATGACGTTGCGCCACTGGACACACGGTAGCGGGTTCGACTACCGGCCGTGGAGGATGCATTGGGATGGGGGCGGAATGCAAAAAACAAAAAAAACAAAAAAAAACGATCGCCTGTCTTGCATTAGATGCGTGTTAAAGAACTCTAGGTCGTCGGCATTATTTCCAGTACAGGGTCTCTCATAACGGACTGTTACGTTTCTGGTGTTAAACGTGGAAAATTAATTTGATTATAAGGTGCATTAAGATGGCAGCAGAATTTCTTATGTACACGACATGGCTATAAGCGTCGTTTTTGATCGGCCAGAAATTTCCTTGTGTGCATTCGTTATCAATAAGTACACCACGCTGTTAAAAAAAATCTACTGAAAGGGAGCGAGAGATTGTTTCTCTAACGCTACTATATTTTTGTTTCGATTGGCAGCTGGTTTTTCAGTCCAGCCCTACGGGCAGCTGATTTCTCTCCTCTAGCGCGCCTTCTTCTACAAGCCTATGAAAAAATTAATATTAATTGCGCGTGTCTCCGAGCTCGCCACAGTTGAACTTCGAGATGGGACTGCATGTGATTGCAGGAACGGCAATGCGTTCATGCCAATTCGAAAATCGCGCCACCGATGACCACAGGAGTGATTACGCGTCTCGAAGAGGAACACATTAGAGCCTCAAACTTTATGGAGAAATGTTCAAGGGAGGCATTGTGATATTTCTTTGACATAATTTTTTGCCTGATAACCTATGCCTTTGTTAACGACAATTCGTTACACCATAACGTCCTCGCTGCACAAAGTGCAGCGATGGTGATAAGTTGAACTGATTGTAGTAGGAATGCCGAACAGATGCGAAAAAGAAGCACTGTAAGGTCAATATTTCGATTACATTTTACTTGCCATTAGAGCTGCTCTCTATAGTGGCGAACCGTTTGATCTGGCCAATAGACAGGATTGAGCTCGCACTGACACCATTTATTTTTCAGAATGTGTTACACCATATTTCGCAAGCGCTTAACTGTAGGGTGATGGTTCTAATTTTATCCATTAATTTCCTCTTATGCGACCACAGAGCGAGATCGGCAGACGGGCGTCTGCTCTTTCAATCGTCTTTATATTTTCCTCCTTGAGCGGTTTCTCGTGATGTCGCACTATTGCACAATCTTGTGATTCCGTGACAAAATCAGTCAGAGAAAACTGCCCGAACGGTGGCTGCCTATGGTGGAAACCGTTCGGGAACACTGTGGGTCAGCAAATCTACACATATTGCGCGCTTGAAGAGGTTGCACCAGTCCGCGTAGAATCATATCCCAAACGGCAAACCAGACTGTAAAACATAACGCAAAACGTCGGAAGCCATCGAAACAGCTGTGAGCCGGAAAAGCGTAACGTGCGCAAGGGTCAGCAGGGGCCTGTTATGCTTTTTCGTTACCAGTCAACAACGAAGAAGAACCCCAGTGAAGGATGTTTCCAGACAAGGGCGGCAGCATTGGGGTGGGCTGCCGTAGTTCGCACCTTACACGAACTCGAGTTGAATGCGCTCTGGTGCTTCAGCCATATGGTTACGGTTGCCTTTGCAACGCATTGAATCAGCTGGCCTTACGGGCAGTTGTCTTTCGGAGGCGTACCTCCTCTATATCAGTGCATTTGACAAGGCCTGTCTTTCCCAGCAGACCGTGACTATAGCAGAGAGAGAACCGTTTAATCGAAGTGCGATGGAGAGGAAAAAGTGCGGCGGCGGAGATAATTAATAATTGAGGTCGCGGCTTTGGGCCCAACCGTCCGGAGTGAAGTGCTCGTCCACCGAGTGCCACTATAGGTTCCGTGGTCGGATAATTACGGTCGACAGCTCTCTCTCTCTCTCTCTCCAAACACGTCGTCACTCCCCGAGTCACTTTATATGTATTCTTTAGAGAACGTCGCGCCTTCGCGCATCCACTAAGCACTGCGAGCTCTATCGACTGGCGCGGCATTGTTGCGACCCGAGCCAATTAACGGGAGCGCAGCACGGCCATTTTGCGGAGCTCGAAAATGTGGCTGGAACGGCGCCTGTGCCGAAGTGTGTGGTTTGCCAGTGACCGAAGCTCGACAATGTCGCGCATAATGCGGTCGTTTGAGCGCGGAGAAATCGCAGTTTTCCGGCTCTCCGCGTCCCGGAGCCTCGGTCTCCGGAAGTGAGTTATTGCTCGATATCAGTTGGGGGGAGGGGGGGGGTTGCACTAGGCTACAGCGCGAAGTTTAGACCTCGCCGCCACTTCTCCACGCGTGCGGGCAGCGTTTAGACTGGTTCCTTCTGTTGAAACATTTAGGACGCTGGACAAGGCGACGTTACGGAATGTTTTTTTTTGCCCGGTATATATTCGCGCAAGGCAAGTGTAACGACGGCACTCGCAAACTCATATTGCGCGTTCATGTTCCAGAGCTCGAGGGTGGATAAATGGAGTCAGTTCGGTTTGGAGGCTCTGCGTTTATTTTAACCTTTCGCAACTTAATTCATAGGTACGCACTAGTACCTACGCTCGCCAATCTGGAATCAAACAAATACATAGCGTCTTCCAGGACACCTTTAGACGCTGTGACAGGGTCACTTTCTAGCTCGCAGCGTATTCACTATACCGCTGACGTGCCCGCATGCCTCGCCTAAACGTCGTTCTCTAAAAGGATGAGAAAGAAAGAAAGTGCAGCTGAAAGCCATGCTGCAGTCGTGCCATTCCAAATATCACAACATACGCAAGCGTTAACTACGAGAAGAAAGAGAAATCGGAATAAGAACAACAGTGCGCCTAGAAAAGCCGAGACAGAAAAGAAAAAAAGAAAGAGAAAAGCGCAGTTAGTGGCCTTGGTGTCGGGAATTCTCATTAAGGCCAGCCATCGAACGAACGAGCCGAGGCCGCGAGGAACGTGATACCACGCCATTTTGCGGGCAACATTGGGGTGTGTAAATGGGGGAACACATATTACCACCGACCACGATTCGCGCGACCATTTTCCTCCCACCGCTGGGAAAGACGGCGTCGCGTTTTCATTACGGTTCCGGTAACGCGGCGGCCCTCGAGAAAAGCCGATGGGTTTGGAAACATAAAGGGTGGAATGCGTCGCGGTGATGGGAAACAGCGAGCAAATGGAAAGGAAGGCGGGGAAGGAAAAAAAGAAGAAGATCGTCAGTGTAGTATCATACTGCGAACGCTTATTAATGGAGATTGGAAATGCAATATAATAATGCGTCCGTTGATGACTGTGCAGGGCTGGTAGGGAGTTGAAGGGGTGTTCAATCATTCTAATGCGAGGGCCTTGAGTGCATGACTTGGTTAAAAAAAAAAAACTTATGTAGTCGAGCATGACCCAAGTATTGTAGATCATTCCATATGGGTAATGAAACACTAAAGTTTACCATCTCAATGTTACAGAGTGCGCTATGAGGCACCCCTTAGTTGGACGACTCCGGATTCATTTTACTCGCCGGGAGTTCTTTGACTAGCCCCCATTAAACGGCACGCGTGTGTTTTCAGTGAATTCCGCTTGAGGAACGTCCAGTCGGGGCCGAAAATCTAATTCACGTTCTTTTGTACGGCAGCAGAACGTCACAGCCAATTAGCCATCGTGAAGAGTAGCTTTACCTGGGGCGCAACGGCTTCTGAGAAACAATATTTACAGGGCTCCAAGGTGTTTCCACCTATCCAGTTTCCTGTCGTTGTTGTTCGATTTCTTCATCATATGAACGCAGGTGTGCCGCCTACCATTATTCTAAGCACATGGTGCAAGCAAGTGCCTGGAAGAAATGTGGCTAGTATTTATGGCACTCGACTTAAAATCAATGTTCCAGCTTTCAAGTCACTGGTCATCTATTAAGGAAAGGTAAAAATGTCATGTTAATTAAATTTTTCTGAGACATGGTTTCAGGTTCAGGGACACGAATTATTGAGAAAGTTCATTGCGTTGAAAACACACACACACAAAAAAAGAATACTTCTTAATGTTTCCGCCGCACTTTACTCAAATATATGCATACAAAGCTCCTACGATGTTCGCTACGAGTGTTCTTGTTTTTAACGTAATCGTAGGAAGTGGACCTAGAAAGAACTCAAAGAGAGAAGCAAAAAGTAACTATATTGGTTTTTCTTTCTTTCTTCTTTTTTTACAAGTGGGCAGTCTCAAGCATTGTACAGCATGTAATCTTGTTGCAGGATGAACGTGAGCTGGTGAGCTGCAAGTTATTTCTGTTACCTTGAAAGGACAAAAGTTGAAATTAGTAAGGTGTAACACGTAGACGTAGTAGCGGTCATTGGAAAATCGGACGTACACAGGGTCTACAGATAGGGGACAAATACGAGGCTTTACATCAGGTGGATGAGGGAAGCATTCACGCAATGGATAAAGCTTTAACAAAGACAACTTCAAATGCCTTCCCTGGTTGAAGCGCTATACCACTATGAGTCCTGCGGGAATCAATGTTTCATTTACTTAACAAGCTATTCATTTTTTCAATTATTTCACATTATTTCAGGTCAGTTTGACCCAAGCAGGAGTGGAATCTGATACAAAGAATGAGTACAAAAGGCGGATAGAAAACATACAGCTTGAATGAAGCAACAAAAATGAGTATTCACCCTTAATAAGTGAACAGAAAAACAGTGCATAGGTGCACTCTTTAATTTCGGAATGACCTACATGATGCTACACTTATTTTGACACACTGGAAACTGGTCAAGTAAAACTCTTGCTTGGGCTAGTTGGTTCATACTTGAATGAGTTCATGCTGGTATCTAGTAGGACTGTGTAACATTAACCTTCTTTCGCGTTCTCTACGAAGCCGTAATATTGCGGTCTAGAGGGTCGGTTTGTAAAATAATTTGCTCCCGGCTTCAGTCGTAGGTATTCCAAAGCTATAAGTTCACCCACCGCAAGGTTTTTCGAGATATAAGGCCGTGTTTAAAACGCTGGCTGGCATTTGGCGTTTGCAAATCACTGAGAGTCAAACAAGAAAACTAGCGAGACCAGACGCTCATTTGAAAGAGTGCAAGGCATATAACGCATCCCGGCGTCTTCGGACGCGGAGAAATACTAAATAGCTAAGTGCTTACCAGTTTTAGCGGACGGAATGAAATTTGACAATACAGTGAAAAATTGTCGCGATTATACTTGTTCGTTACCTTCATTTAAGCTGCTGTTTTTCTTATTTCCTTTCAAACGTGCCCTCAACACAGGTGTCTCAAATGCGGTGACCTGCCACTCATTCAATTTCGTTTCTTTCATTTTAGCTTCCCAACGAATTAAGTTTTAAAAAAAATGCGTGGCGGAGTTATCCCGGGTTCTTTTCATCGATAATTCAAGCGCCGGCGGTTTTCTTTCTTTATATCCCAATAAAAAGAACGCGCTTCTCCTCTTGCGTGTTTTGCCGTCCCTACGTTTACGTTTTCATTTTTATTTTTACGTTTTTAGAGGAATGCGCAGAAGCACGAAAGCGATAAACGATAATGGCGAAGATTGAGCCTGAATGACCTCGGTGAAACCACGGGCATTCAATTTCGAGCGTAGGAGATCACGTATACAACTTCGGGAGTTCTCCACGGACTTCTTTATTTTTCCTTCTTTGAGAAACGTTCAAATCCCTGGAAAAAGAGGTGGCCGCAGGTAGAGCACGTAGCCAGTTCTCAAGGTCACGTCCTAGGCTTTTCGGTTGGGGCTAGCGGTTCCTGTGAAGCAGGCGTGGGAGTAACCGTCTGTAATAATATGCCGCGCTTTCGCTTATTTGTTTACACCTTCTAGCGAGATTAATGTTCTCCCTTGTAAGCGCGTGTGAGGGCACTCAAGGAAATTTCGTTTCTAATGTGGAGGTAAACTGTACAGGGAATACAAAACGTGTTTCCACCTTAAAAATAGACTTGAAAACTATTTCTGGTGAACTTCTAACATTTTTTTTCGGAGTACGACTATGAGTATTCTGAAAAACTGGACTAGAATACTCAAAGTACCATTGGCATCTCCAGGTGGCGCGGTCAGGCTATATAATGACGGTGTGTTTAATGATTTGGTACAGAGTTGCCCACTGTGTTTCGAAAGTGTATACGCGTGCACTAAAATTCTGTAGCGGTTCGTTAAGCTCGCTATCTTTACTAACGGACGCAGTCGAAAAATTTCATTTTCGCCACATAATGCAATATGTTAGCTAAGAAATAAAGGGGAAAGAAAGGAAGCGTAAAAATTGCGAAATGAACAGAATAAAAACAGAACGCGGGACCTGCCGCTTGTTGCATTACATGTAGCGCTTCAGATATTTGTAACAACGTGCTATACACGGATGCGTTCTATAGCGTTCCACTGCGAACCGACCAAGCGGTGCTGCGCGCGTAGAAAGCAGTAAAACGAGTCGACAGGCTCCATCCCCTGGCCAAGCCACATGTCCTGAAATTTGCTTCGTGCGGAGCGGCACAAGAGACGAAAGAAGCAGTCAGAGAATCGACGACAGAGAGGGTTGAAAGGAAAGGCGGGAAAGAGACGGATGGCGTTGGCAATTCTGGCGTGTCACCATCCTTTCGTTTTTTCTTTCTTTGTCCCGCCTGGTGTCCAGCGGGCGCCAAATGCGTTGTCCCAGATGGGTGGACCGATTTGTGCGCGGGAGCGGAGCGAAGCGGGCCAGCGTGCCGATCGACCAACTTCGATCAGGGCGTTTGGCTTCTCGTTTCCGTTCGCCTTCGATGCATCAGCTCTGCTTCTCTCTTTCTGCGGCTATCATAGCACGCCGTCCGTATAGGGCTGCACAAAAGCCTTCGCGCAAGCGAAGCGAGAAGAGGCGCTTTGTCTTCTGCGGTTGTTTACCTCGTATCTTCACAGTCGGGGTGTCGCGTATGCTTTTCGCGGTCATTTCTCGCGACCTGCAACTGGACGCCATTTTGGGCAGTATCTCCTTCCGCGCGAGTTTGTGTGGCGTCATCCTCTTTTTTGTGAAGCACCGTGTTAGTGAGTAGTATACGCGCTTGGGGGAATGAGCGAGCGAGCGAGTGAGTGAGCGAGTGAGTGAGTGAGCGAGTGAGCGAGTGAGTGAGTGAGCGAGTGAGTGAGTGAGTACGTGAGTGAGTGAGTGAGTGAGTGAGTGAGTGAGTGAGTGAGTGAGTGAGTGAGTGAGTGAGTACGTGAGTGAGTGAGTGAGTGAGTGAGTGAGTGAGTGAGTGAGTGAGTGAGTGAGTGAGTGAGTGAGTGAGTGAGTGAGTGAGTGAGTGAGTGAGTGAGTGAGTGAGTGAGTGAGTGAGTGAGTGAGTGAGTGAGTGAGTGAGTGAGTGAGTGAGTGAGTGAGCGAGCGAGCGAGCGAGCGTAACGGAACTATACCACAAATTAGCACCGACATATCTCTAAGCATATGCGATGGCATACTTTGCGATGACTGTAATGCCTCATTACACGACTGCGCATATGCTGCTACACGGCTGCGCGCATATGCGTCATGGGTGACCTTGCACATTCTCATTTATCAAAGTGACGTTACTAGACCTCGTAGCTATTACAAACTCGCAATATCCTGCACATGGTGACGCAGCTCGCGTGCCCCCGACGCGTATCGAAATTCCTATTGGAGACCTCCAAAGTGAGCGATGTCAGCCGAGGTACTGCTATAAAGAAATGCGTTACCCACGGTGAGAGCGAACCTTTAGTCTCACAGCACAGCAGCCAGGTGCTCCAATCATAACAGGCCGCGATCGCACGGACGTCTCCTCTCGCGCCCAAGTCGCTCTTTAATACGTCTGGTGCGTGCGTCGTGTACAAGCATCTCTGGTTCTTCACTCGTGACAGCCAGAGCTCTGAGACGCTGTGTCAGGCTGCACCGCCCTCGCGATCGGCCCGTATTTTCGCCAGACGAATATGCGCAAATTTGTTGTTGTCAGTTTTTAATGCAATCGCATTAAAGAAACAGCGCGGTGACGGGACGTGAAACAGCGATGGTGATGGTGCCTTACACATTGGGTTACTTACTTTTTTACCGTTCTGAATCATGAGAAAATGAGGGAGCAAAGCGCTCACTAGGTGAGCGTACGTATTAGCTGGTGACGTAGCTCATCAAAATCATTAAATAAATGAGCGAACGGGCCATCAAGTGATTCAGTGCGGTAGTGACTGGGCTGCTGTCTGGGCATGTTTTCTTGTGCGCGCGTCTGTTGAGTCCTGGTGTGCCACGAGGAACGCCTGACTGCATGTGAATTGCGGGAGCTGGCCGCGCGGAAAAGCAAGAACGAAAAAATGAAGTACTCCGTGTGAACGCGAAACATCGATCCGGCTATACCCGCGTTCCTGCGCATGCGCATCAAGAATTACGCAAATGAATTTCGGCGAACGGAAAGCCATGGAATCTCATTTATAGCGCATGTGCCGTCAGCTTCTTTCGATTTTTGCCCGCATGTTTTATGACCCGAATTCAGTTGTTTGTTTCAAACTCATTGTCGTAAATCGAATATGTGCATTTACGTCGTTTGGTTGTTTGCACCAGGGCCATTGAACGCTTCGGTTCTGAACCACGGTCGAACGTACGTATTCCTAGAAGAGAATTCAAAATCGCACATCTAAGCAGTTTTTGTATTTCGATTGTCTTGCAGTTTAAAATATTTTTTTTCTACGTAAAACACAGGCATTCGACGCGTTAAAACTTTATCGCTTGAGGGTTCGCATGAGTTTTGCTGCCGGTTATTAGGAGACCAATCAAGTTTACAGCTTTATTTCACGGAACTGAGCCAGTTTAAATATATGCAATATAGCCGACGCTCAGCCTTCAGCAGTTTGAGAGACAAGAAACAAGGCGTAGTGCACCGCTCATTAGCTCCGTTAAACCTTTCCCCGTCGCTGACGTGCCGGTGCGTTTTCGCGTTTTTGCCCCGCTGTGTATTTTAGACATTAGTTTTGCCAGACAGGAATGCGAGGACCACACCAAGAGAGAACTTTCTATTATTCCGGCTATACAATTTTTTATTTCTACACAACCCCCTCCCCCCGCAAAAAAAAAATGAACCGTTGTGTTTGTTTTATCATACACGAAGAGAAAACGCGACTCTGGAGCTGCGTCACCACCGAAATGACCTGGGGCTGAGAGGGTCAAATATCGCGAAGGCTGTAATAAAGTTAAACAAGAAAAGCTTAAAAAATTTCTTAGAAAACTTAGATATCTGTTTGCAGGCCTTTTCTGGCAGCTTTATTTTTGTTTTCAGAGCCGATAACTGCACTAGCTCTTACAAGAAGACATCGCGCAAATAGTATTCTGTAAATTTCTTTTTATTCCCCTTGAGTACCTTGCAGTGAGAGGCAGAACAAAAGTAAGCCCAAGTTTGCAATCCTGATTAGGTTTATTGGTTCTGCTGCAGCACTGCATTCTTTTTCCGGCTTGGACTGATAAAAGCCTGAGGACGTATTGAAAACATTAGATGCACGCTTGCCTCAGTGAGAGTAAAACGTACGCCGCAGCATCTATGAGTTGTCCCTTGCGCAACCACCGCAATGCGCTGACACTTTGTTTAATAACCTGTGTTTAGCACACGGCGATACTTTCCAGGTTGAGAGGCGTTAAATAAATAGGTAAGAGAACGAAAAAATATTAACGAGCACAAGGCGAATGGCCTCAGTTTGTATCACAACCCGACACACCATGGAGGTTAAAGAAAAACTACTGGAATGCAGGAAGCGCCCGGTGTTAGATACGGGGCCGTTTCCTGGGCCTACTTCGAGTTCATCAGACCACATCGAATCGCACCACAGCTAATTAAGGAGCGCAGAAGCGCGGATACCACATTCCTGAGGCGCGCACGTGCAGACAAGTTGGCGGCCCCCACTTTGTGTGCAGCAGGTGGAGCTATTCACTGCTTGACTCTTCCCGAAAGTGAAGCGAGAGCCTGGAACTGTTGCGGGTAAATTGGGTCCCGAAGCAAGACGGCTGTAATGCGCCGTGAAAACCTGGCAGCGTCACCCCCGTCCATCTATTGTGACGGCGCATTGCAAGTCAGCAAGGCAATACCGCAGGAAGAAGTAAACCCTCGGACAATGGGGGGCCAAGTAGCGACTCTCTTCGCCGGGTGTGACACCATCGCACGGGCGCCTACCATTGGCCGAAAATGGCGTCACCCGAGCGGGCTCTCCCATTGGCCGAACGTGACGTGTCTTCGAGACACCGAAGGGCTTAAAAGACACAGACCGGGAGCAGCAGAAGAGCATTCCTTGATTAATCTCTTTCGAGCTTCTTGCCATGGGCCGCAGCGTCCGAGTTGCTGCCGGCCCGTAATGACTTTAAGACTGTTAATTGACGCTCACTGTAAATAATGGAAATAAACCTCCCAAGTTTTCATGCCGACGTCCTCCTCAACTCCTACACCGGTTAAGTGAAGCCGCCGGGTCGCCATCTTGCGGGGGGGGGGGGGGGAGCGGTCAAGCGCACGCCAGTCGCAGCAGCTCATGTGTTTCGGGTCGTCGTATATTGCCGCGCGTGGCGCTGTGCGGATCCCAGAATGTGCCAGTGCACTCGGGTAGATTTGGGAACGTTGACGTACACGCAGGTGACATATTAGCATTATGCTGGTCGTTTGAATGAGGTCGCCGATTAGCAGAGTCTGGCTCTGGAATAAAGGAAAATTTTATACTTCAGGCTAAAAGGTAGCAGCTGCCAGCAAAGTTCCGGGACCCTCCATGCAATGAGGATGCTAAAGCACCGGGTACACCTGATGGTGATGAAGATAATAATTAATATGTATGTTCCTTTCATGTACTGCTATTTATCGTGCTACAATTCCTGTCTTTAATTGATTTCTTGTTCCTACAGTTTTAATGATTGATCGATTTCTACACAGCAGTAAGGAAAATGAACAGGCGCTAATTATTGCGCGAATTTCTTTCTACTTTGCGGCAGGTGCAAGTTGGTGCTGATAAAGTTTAAAAAATATGACCCTGTACTCGGATATCTGAGATCTAGAGACCTCAAATATGGCTCGTCTCATAGCCCTGTGTTGCATTAGAAGATGAAAATCCGAAAGTTATTAAAAACCGCTGGAAAAGTCGGCGAACAGCGCTGCGAAGCCCTTGGCAAGCCGCTTCTTACACCCACCCCCCCCCCCCCCCCCCCCCCCGCAAGACGGTCGCTGTCGGTTCACCCGAGCCCATATGCCGGTATAGGCGACTTCCGCTCCAGAAGGTGTCCTTTAACCTCATTGCGATACTTTAACCAGTAGTACCCGAAAATTAGTTTCTCTCTACATTTTCTTTTCGAGTAAATATATTTCAGACGATAGCTTTTCACAGACTAATTAAAATTGCTCCTAATTAGTGTTACGTCTATATCTGCGTGACATTACGGGCACATCGTTGTAGCCATTTAGCGCAAAGATTTTGAAAAAAAAATTGCAGTTTCTCCCGAAAGGCGAAGCATCGACTGCGATAGCAAATTATTAGACAGCTACACCAAGTAAAGATAGTTGTTTTATCGGCCGTATGAAGTTGTAAACATTCGTTTGCTTACTAAATTCACAAGCATGGTGTCACGCGCGCAAAGGCAGACACATCACGTCACATTCCATGACCACGGATGCACGCTATCAAAACGTTGTCGTGCGGAAACATGGCAGCAGCAGCGAGTGATATGACTTTTTCACTGCCTATCGCTTCAATGCAAACTGAGCGGCGAGAACGCAGCTCCCACGCAGCTATGAGCCGTCGGCGCACCTAGACATTTTCCCCATAGCTGATCGCTATGGGGACAGAGAAAACGACGCCTGAAGCCACACGAAAAATAAAATAAAGGAACACACACAATGAAAGATAATGCGTAACTAGAATGGGTAACTAAAATATTATTCAAAAAGTAGTTACGAGGAAAAACGTGTACGACATTGTTCGCGCGTTCAATCGTGCGCTCTTTGTGTGTTTCTTTGTTTATTTAGAAAGCGCCCAGACGTCTGCACGGAATGCGATTGAAATAACACAGAAAATGTGCCAAAGAACACATAAACGCTGAAGTCGAGACACATACATGTGTGGAGCATCGAACGCAGCTAACTAGTCGCTCGCTCGCAGCTAACCAACTTATTACCGCTAACTAACAGTTCATTAGTCGTCCAACTCAATGGCCCACTGGAAAGAACCAAATAAGAGAGGGAGCAAGAAACGAGGCGCCTTGAACAAAAGACGAACGAAAACATAAATAAAAAGAACGAGAAGGAAACAGGAAAACCGCTTACGAAGAGGTTGTGCCTTCCACCCTGTTGTCCTCTTCTGATACCCTTGTTCTCGGAAGCAGGAGCAGCATCTGCGCGGTCATTACTTCCGGCACGCCTTTTGTGCTGTCGTCGAGGGCGCCCCGCTTCAATGGGGCGTCTCATTTGTTATTCCGGGATGCGCACGTATCGCTTCGGCCCGACGTGCAAGGCTGTTCACCACGGTGTTCCCGGAAGTTTGGCCATGCCCGTCGTCGAGGTCGATCCAGGAACGATCGAATCACCTGACAAGCGTCGCACGTGACTGCATCGCGCTGATTCCTCGACCCTTCCTACGTTTGCTTCGTTATCGCTTTCTACTTGGTAATGCTTTCGCAACGTATTCTTTAAAGATGTTGAGGACGCTGCGAGATAACCATTCAAGGCCTTTATACGTGCGACGTGACCTAATAAATAAAGGAAAGTACTTGATGCACAAAAGTAGTAAGGAAGTTAGTAGCATGTAAGTACTCTCGCATTCTGGCTTGTTCAGAGAACTTTTATCGACGCAAATTGTACTGAATGAGAAGTGGAGGTACTGTCTGCTACGCAAAGCTATTGGAATGGTTTTATATGTTTCCGGTTCAGTGTAGTGTTGAAAGCAGTAAATTGACAATTTCGGGTTAGCAACGGCTTTTCACTGCAGTGAAAGTTGCCGTGGCAAATAAGGTAGGTGATAGCTGCATAAAAGCTAAAGTGGTGCCCTATTCTGTAAAGATGTCTTTATTCGGATTCTACTTAGTTCTCAGCATTCGGTCTACTGAGTGGCTGATCTCGATAAAAGCAATGGCAATCAATTGTCTAAATTAAAAAGAAAAAGAAACGTAACATAGAAACAATCTGAACTGTTGCAAAAGTAAACCCTGACTTAGTAAGACGCGTTTCTGTCCGCGCTTTGTACAAAATGTGTTAAGGAGGTCTGAATAATTCACTGGCTTTCACTATTCCCGAGGAAAGAACTGACTGGGCGTTCCGCTGACAATTTCGCACAGCTCAAAGTTAGGCTTAGCCGACTGTTAGGCACACACAGGGTAAAGAAAAACGATTTCTTTGAAGTGAACGTTTCCAACAGACGTTAGTACAGAGTTCTACATTAAAACAGCGTATATGCACTTATGAAGAGAGTTCACAGAGATATTGACGTGGCGTCAGCCTTTAACTTTTCACATTAAGAGCGGACGCCTTTATCAAATGTGGCAGTACATAAGTAAATAAATAAATAAATAAATAAATAAATAAATAAATAAATAAATTATCAGCAACACTTGTATGCATAAAGTGCAATGAACGCAGGTGTCTCCCATTATCCAAACAATCCTATGCACTTCAATGTCGTATGCTTTTTTTTTGGGGGGGGGGGGGGGGCAGGGCAGGGGAGGGCTGTCGTATATTTACATTTTAAACTATTATGAGTGTTCTCCTGCTATCCTCTCCCAAGCTGCCAGTTTTTTCGTCTGAGCGTTTATAAAAACTTCAACTTTCCGGCAAAGGAACTTGGCAAATAATTTATTACCATGTCGGCGCGAAGAATAACAATAGGACAAATACCGCTTTTCTGCTTACCGCAGGAAAAACACTTCTTGATATATTTTTTTAACCTCGGAAAAATAGTCCAACGGACTCCCTGGCGCAATGAATCACCGGGAACAAGACTTCTTTTCCAATAAAAAAAAACAGAAAAGTGCGCCTCCCGCCTTTGCGTTTTCGGGGGGTATTACGCTCATACCGCATTCTATACTTATTCATTTTTCCCCGTTTCAGGAAGAATTTCGAGTTCGCGCGTCGTTCAGCCATGCTCTTTTTCAATGCTAAATGTACCCTCTAAGCGCCGAGGCAGACGGGGAACGTTTCCGAAACAAGTGGCGATCTCGGGGTGGTAGACGAGCACGCTACACTCAGATGCGCAAAAGCAAGCGAGAAAATCACTCGACAGTGCGGCAGTGGTCGAGGTCTATTATCTCGCGCGCACGGAGTGCACGATAATTTATCTGGCATTCCCGATACTTCTTGCTGCCGTAGCGGCAGCCTGATTCGGGACGGGTCGCAAATGTGCCTCGGGAAGGGCTGGCGCTACCAAGTGCACGGAGAGCGAAGGAAACGTGGGGAAATTGATGGTGCGCGTGGAAACATTCTGCGCAGCCAAAATAGGTCGCGCCACGCTGCGCTGTCCCGAGACAATTCTACGCAGCGCCTCAGGAATCCGTCATCTCACTGAGGGGAAGAACGAAGCCGTATTTCCCTTTTTTTTTCCTTTT